>NC_088374.1:11267558-11272558 GCF_034508935.2 Berghia stephanieae
TCGAGTGTCATACCACTAGACCACATAGCCTTTATACACTCCAACTCATGTCTGACTTATTGTCCCGTTGTGCAAGGGTAAATTTAACAATTCAAATTTGAATTTTCCAGCTCAACTTGTACAATTTGATGAAGTTAAGATAGATTAAATGCGACGTGTATATATTTGCAGGTCTGATAACCGGGGCACAATTATGGGCTTGATTTAACATTGTTGTAATGGACAATATTATTTTGCGTTGGTTGGAGAGTATTTCCAGTACAACAATGAGCCCATAACTTTTTTGGGTAATGGGACCTGTTAATAAGTATACGTCGATTAAATGCTTTCACGGAGTAAAGTGAGTTTGTTGTTGTTGTTGGGTTTTGTTTTTTTGTTGTTGTTGTTTTTTTGGGTTTTTTTTTTTGTTTTTTTTGTTTTTTGTTTTTTGTTTGTTTGTTTTTTTTAAATATCCACAAACGTTTGAATATTGAAAACGTCAATTTTAACATGCAAGCTGTACATTCAATAACGTTAACTCCATATAACCTAACTTACCATTATGATTTACTTGATTATTTCCCTTAGGACGTGTTGGAAAACGAGCAAATCAAACTGGACTGGATGTTCCGATATTCCATCATGCAGGACATTGTCAGGGTGAGTGGACTTGGGTTTGGCTTTGTGTGTGTGTGTGTGTGTGTGTGTGTGTGTGTGTGTGTGTTTTGTGTTTGATTTGTGTGTGCATGTGTGTGTTTGTGTGTTTGAGTGTGTTTTTGTGTTTGATTTGTGTGTGCATGTGTGTGTTTGTGTGTTTGAGTGTGTTTTTGTGTTTGATTTGTGTGTGCATTTGTGTGTTTGTGTGTTTGAGTGTGTGTGTGTGTGTGTTTGTGTGTGTGTAAATACCATGTGTGTGTGTGTTTGAGAGTATGTGTGTGTGTGTTTGAGAGTATGTGTGTGTGTGTTTGAGAGTATGTGTGTGTGTGTTTGAGAGTATGTGTGTGTGTGTGGGGTGTATATGTGTTTGAGTGTGATGTGTGTTTGTGTGTGTGATGTGTGCGTGTATCTATCATGTATATGTGTGTGAGAGAATGTATAAGTGTATATTTGTGCGTTGTGTGTATGTGTGTATGTCTGCGTGTGTGTTTGTTTTTCATTGTTTTTTTGTACTTTTGTTGGTTCCTTCTTTCCTTTGCTTGTTTTTTTTTGTAGGGTTTTGTTTTGTTTTTGTTTGTTTGATTGTTTGTTTGTTTTTGTTTGTATATTGTTTGTTTGTTGTTTTTTTTTTCATATTGTTTTGTTTTGTTTGATTTTTTTTTCTTTTTTTTTTTTTTTTTTTTTTTTTTTTTTGTTATTTGACGATAATGACGATGAAGATGATGACGATTGTGATGGTTGCTAGAGGTCATTGAGGTCGTGTTAGCAATGATGATATTATGGTGAATATTCATGTCTTCTATCGATGGAAAATAAATAACAATGTGAAATTGAATGTAAGCTTCTGTTTAATATACGTAAACAGGTAAAATTGACGTTTCGGGTTTCCCCTTTATCAACAAAACAGGATGAATGAATGTTCTGTTTTGTGTTGATAAAGGGGATACCCAAACGTCTATTTTATCTGTATTCGTATATCAAATTGAAGCTTACATTCAAATTCTCATTTGTTTATTTATTTCTTCGAGCTTCGGGCAGCACCATTTATATTATTGATGTCAAACAACGTTTAGCGTGGTCATTATTCCAATGGGTGACACATTATGTTTTGTTTTGTTTTTTTGCCTCTGCCCAGGGTATGGCGTATCTTCACAGCACAGACATCAAGAGCCATGGTCATCTCAAGTCCAGCAACTGTGTAGTGGACAGTCGGTTCGTGGTCAAGATTACGGATTTCGGTCTTCACTACTTTAGAGAGAAGGAGGAGGAACTAGAGGAAGTTACCTACGCCAGAGAAAGAAGTAAGTATTGTATGATATTTACCTCTCTTTACTCAAGTGTGGATTGGTTATTTCTTTAATTTTTCTTTCTCATTTTAGTTGGCAGGGAAGCGGGGGGTTAATTACTCATTAAACGAAAAGAAATAAATTGTGAGATGGAGACGGGGTGGAGATAGAGAGAAAGAGAGAGAGGGGGAGGGAGTGAGAAAGCGAGAGGAGGTAGAGTGGGGAGAAGAGAGAGAGTAATAGAGAGAAAGAAAGAGTGATAAAGAAAGAGAGAGTGTGTGTGTGAGAGAGAGAGAGAGAGTGTGATAGAGAGAGAGAGAGGGAGAGGGAGAGTGATAGAGAGAGAGAGGGAGAGAGAGAGAGAGTGATAGAGAGAGAGAAAAAGTGATAGAGAGAGAGGGAGAGAGAGAGAGTGATAGAGAGAGAGAAAAAGTGATAGAGAGAGAGGGAGAGAGAGAGAGAAAGTGATAGAGAGCAATCTGTGTTGGTAGAATGAGAAAAGAATTGACGGGAAGGGGGGGGGGGGTAAGAATTTGAGACAGGATGAAATTACCCTATTAAATAGACCATATTATATTTAGTTCCCAAGAGTAACTATTCAACTGTGACTCTATCCATCCATCTTTCTATCCATTCATTTTCGGCAGGGAGGTACATACTATGTCTTCTATCCCCCTATGTCTGTTTTCCAACATGCTTTCTGTCTTTGTCTTGGAATGAGATTACTTGGTTTTGTCCTGGACCCGGCTGGATACCTTGACTAGGAGAGAAACAGTCAAATGTATAGTTAGTTTTGGAAGATGATATTTTTTTCCTTGTAAATCATCTCTCTGTTATGCACTGTATTATGTTTCATTTATGTATTATATATGATTTGTAAACATTTGAGTGTATTCCTCTTAGTTGGGACCTGTGCTTGTGTCTGGATGAGACTTTTAGGTGATCTCAATTTAAGTACACTGATAGTGTGCTCTTAGAATCTACATCTGTTCTCTTTTGAACCAATTCCCCTTTATCTGCCTTATTCTTGGGTGCTTAAATTGTAATTCTAGAACTTTTTACTATCCCATTTTTTCCCTTTTTACTGGCGCCGATATGACCTTAATGTGTTGCAAGCGCCGTAAAACCCTCAAAAACAAAACAAACCATTCATCTTTCTATCCATCCATCTTTCTATCCATACATCTAGTCATCCGTTCTTCCACCCATCCATCCATCAACTCACCAATCCAGCGATCCATCCAATATCAGTAATCCACCTATCCACCCACCCACCCACCCAACTATTCCTCCATCTCCCCCCCCCCCCCCGCCCCCCACCACCACCACCACCACCACCTCTCTGCCGTTTACTCATCCACCTATCTCCCGTCCCAGGTTTGCTGTGGACCGCCCCAGAGTTACTCCGCATGGCAGAACCACCGTCGGCGGGCACCCAGAAGGCAGATGTCTACAGCTTCGCTATCATATGCCAAGAAATAGTCTATAGAAACGGAGCGTTCTTTTTACAGAATATAGACCTATCACCAAAAGGTAAGAGGCATCCTTATAATTTACGATTATGTTTGTGTGAAGCGCTTAGAGCTAGGTACATATATTGACAGGTCTCATAACCGAGGGCAATTATTATGGGCCTGTTTTAACATGTTGTAGTGGACAATATTTTGCGTTAGTTTAAATGAGCTTTTATACAGCGCAATACCTACTAAACGTGCTCAAAGCGCTTTACAAGGGATCATTATTATTATTATTATTATTATTATTATTATTATTATTATTATTATTATTATTATTATTATTATTATTATCTTCATCACTATCATCATCATCATTATCATTGTAAATGTAGTTTGTACCACTAGACCATATAACATTTCTGGATACAGTCGATCGCATTATATAATATCGTCATGATTTCCCTATTTCTTTGGGGGTTGTTTCTTTTTCACTTTCTTTTTTTTTCCAGAGATAACAGAGAAAGTCCGCAACGGACACAAGCCCCCGTGTCGTCCCACCCTGGAGGAATACGAATGTCCCGAGGACGAGTTAGCAGGTCTGATCAGGAGATGCTGGTCGGAAGATCCCGCGGACAGGCCCGATTTCCAGAGTTTGAGAACTCTCATCAAAAAGATGAATAAGTAAGGAAGGAATATGAAATAATAAATGATAAATAAATAATATGTGAAAGGGGGTTTGATTGGTTTGTGTGTGTTTGTGTGTGTGTGTGTATGTGTGTTTGATTGATTTTTTTAGGGGGGTTATTGTTTTTTTTTCCCATTTCAATGGGAAATAACTGCGTAATTGTTTCGTATGCGTAGTAATGACAGAGTTATGTCCCATGTGTTGTTACCTTGTTTTGAAGAGTGAAAGCCCCTGTTTATTCTTTTGTAACTTCCTTCCCATTGTTTGTTTATTGTTGTTGTTGTTGTTGTTGTTGTTGTTGTTGTTGTTGTTGTTGTTGTTGTTGTTGTTGTTGTTGTCACCAGAGTACGGTGAAAGAATGTGAGTAAAGAGCTTTTACTGAGGACTCAACTATGCACCAAGTGATGTTCGAACCCAGGACTTTCCCATTCGAAAACGAGCGTCATACCACAAGACCACATAGCCGCACAATTTAATTTCCATTGCAACAATAAACCAATAACAATTTGGGTTATCAGACCTACAAATAAGTGCACGTTGACTTCTTCCTTTTTACTTCATTTCAATATTTTTTTATCGTTGTACTTTTTAGATTACTTTACGTCATCACTGCAACCAAGACTAACATCAACTTCAATGAATTAAAAAGCAACCATATTCTATCTAACGTTTCGCATTTTCCCTTCGACAGAGAGGGTGACAAGGGGGACATTCTCGATAACCTGTTGTCTCGAATGGAGCAATACGCCACCAATCTAGAGGCCCTAGTGGACGAAAGGACTTCCGACTATTTACACGAGAAGAAGAAGGCAGAGGAATTGCTTTACAACATGTTGCCTAGGTAAGTGTTTTAGTGGAAGGACTGTCCTCGTTGCCGCTTGTGCGGTGAGAGATTATTATAAGTAAAGAGCCTTTTCCAAGTACTCACTTTTGCTC
>NC_088374.1:11275058-11287558 GCF_034508935.2 Berghia stephanieae
ACATATTTTATGTGATTTGTAAATATGTCAGTGTATTCCTCTTTGTGGGCACATGTGCTTATGTCTGGGTGAGACTTTTAGGTGATCTCAAATTGTGCACAATGATAGTGTGCTCTTGGAATCTAAATCTATTCCCTATTTGTACCCTTCCCCCTTTTTCTTACTTTTCTTGTGTGCTTATAATTGTTAATCTAGAATATATTTTTACTTTCCCATTTTACTGAAGCTGAAATGACATAAATATGTTGCAAGCGCCGCAAAACCCTTTAAAAAACAAACACAAAACATTCCCCTGTAACATTATTTAACTTTTTAAATTTAATCATGCCCTTCCGTCACGACATCATAAGATCCCATCGCCTAGGCATTCCACGAAGGAATATAGATAATTCATTAAACAAGATGTCTGATGTGAACAAGAATCACCCATGTTGTCCAAAGTGAACAAATTGGGGGGGGGGGGGAGGGGGTTAATAATCTTGCCAAAGGAAAAAAAAACGAAAGTGCCTGAAGCGGAGCTCGAACCTGGCCCCTTCCGGGTCACAGTACATTGCCTTAACCACTCGGCCACTTCGCCCCCCCCCCCCCCCCTTCTCTCTCTCTCTCTCTCTCTCTCTCTCTTTCTTTCTCCTCTCTCTCTCTCTTTCTCCCTCTCTCTCTCTCTCTCTCTCTCTCTCTTTCTCCCTCTCTCTCTCCCTCTCTCTCTGTCTCTCTCTCTCTCTCTCTCTCTCTCTCTCTCTCTCTCTCTCTCTCTCTCTCTCTCTCTCTCTCTCTCTCTCTCTTACTTACATCTTAGTCACGATAATTTCCTCTTTTTTTTCCTCATTCTCTCCATTAGGTGGTTGACCTTTTGAATGACCTCTACACCTGCTTTGACTCCATTTTGGAAAATTTTGATGTGTATAAGGTAAGATTTTTGTTAAATATAAACTTGAGCTTTTATATAGCGCAATATCCACTAAACGTGCTCAAAGCGCTTTACAAAGGGTCCCTGGCCAACGGCAACTCATAACTTGTAGAACGAGACATGACGCCTGTTAGGCGGGCGACATTACAATTTTATTTCGACATAAACAACGCTGTTTACGGCCAGGTACTCATTTTACACCTGAGTACCGTGAGAGAATGTGAGTAAAGAGCCTTTTCCAATGACTCAACTATAGGGAATGAGATTAGCGGAAGAGTAGCGTCCCTTGATTGGACGTCACCCATAGTCTGTGACGTCACCGGCGAAAAAGTTATTATAGAGAGAACGTCATGTTGTCGCTCGGACGAGAGACGCATGCGCACAACCAACATGACGTTCTCTCTCTAATAACTTTTCCGCCGGTGACGTCACAGACTATGGGTGACGTCCAATCAAGGGACGCTACTCTTCCGCTAATCTCATTCCCTGTTTGTAGACAACTGGCTCGAACCCAGGACCTTCCGATCCTAAAGCAAGTGTCATACCAAAAGACTACATTGCCGCACCAGCCGCTAGTTACGAGGGCTCTTTCATAATTAACCGAAAAATGCCTGTAAAATCCGCGTTTTTTATGCTATCAACAAAATTCTTGCACGTGTTCATACCTTGACTCGTCCTTCAGTTCTCTACGTAACAGCCAAGTCTGTCGATGTCTTGAAATATACTTGATGTTCTTCATGGTTCCCTTGAGGTTGATAAGTATCAGTCTTCATTACTATATGACCGGTAATCAGAAGATCTGAGGTTCGATCCCCAGTCGAGGGAGACTGAATTTTTGGGATGTTTTTGTTGGGTTGTTTTGCTTTATCTTGTTTTTGTTTTGTTTTGTTTTTGTTTTTGTTTTTGTTTTCTTGTTTGCTTCGTCTTGCGCTGTTTTTTAGAAAGTTCGAAGATGACGTCACTCAGGTCTTTGTTATTGTTTTTTTTTTTTTTGCCATCCGCGTTTATGATGAGTAATGCTCACTGAACTGTATTAACCTGACTATAAACGTTCATAGATACACACAGTTTTGTGTGTTGGTCCGTTATACTTCCGGATGGCAATGTTATGAGCTTCTTTGCCAAGCGCATACTATCTATACCCAATTTTTCAGATCGTTATCATTGGTGTCAGTGTATGACATAGTCAGTTGGAAGGTAAACATTTTGGATTTGAATTTCTTTTTCATTTTTTGTTTTGGTATTTAGGTGAACGCCACTACCACATTATCTCATTCGTCTGTAGTGTTTCATTCATCCTGTTTTGTTGATAAAGGGGAAACCCGAAACGTCCACATTATCTGTTATCGTTTATTTGAATTGAAGCTTACATTCAATTTCACGTTGTTATTTATTTCATAATAAAACAGCTTATTTATCTTTTTTGTTTTGTTTTTGTTTTTGTTTTTGTTTTTGTATCCTTCCACCAGGTGGAAACCATCGGGGATGCCTACATGGTCGTGTCGGGACTTCCGCTGAAGAACGGAAATCTCCACGCCAGGGAAATCGCCCGGATGTCCTTGTGTCTCCTGGACAACGTCTTCCGGTTTAAGATTCGACATCGGCCCAACGACCAGCTCAAGCTACGAATAGGAATGCATTCGGGTAAGTAGTTGGTTGACATCGCTCCCCTCGTGGCCGACGTCTACTTATTTGCAGGTCTGTCTGATAGCCCCAAAGTGTTATGGGCTCGTTGTTGTAGAATTTTTTTTTCTGACACCCTCCCTGTCCGCCCACCAGTGAATGGGTAGCTGAGTCTATAAATATAAGATTTGGCGCGCGGAAAGTACTTTGCGATAGACTAGCGTCCCATCTAAAGGACAGCAAGCAGTATGGGCTCACTGTTGTATTTTTTTTACCCCCTCCCCCACACCTCCCTCCCCATGTCTACCCAGCAGTGAATGAAATAGGTAGCTGAGTCTATTAATATAAGATTTGGCGGAAAGTGCTTTGCGATAGACTGACGTCCTATCCAAAGGTTAGCAAGCAACACGGGCCTATTGTTGTAGATTGTTTTTTTCTGATCCCTCCCTCTGTCCACCCAGCAGTGAATGAATAAGTAGCTGAGTCTATTATATTAGATTTGGTGGGAAGTACTCTGCGACAGACTAGCGTCCTATCCAGGGATAGCAAGCAATCGCTATCGTCTGTTTCACACTATAGAACCGGGGGATAAACTCCGGCTCCATGGGCCTAATGGCTCTGAACGACTACTTTGTCCTAATGGAAATACATACTGTCAAACCAACGCAAACAGGGGCGTGGCTATACTGGTTGATTTGGTGCCTGGCACCGCATCCGTCTTTTAAAAATGGATTATAGCATTAAAATAAAAAAAACTGAGAAATAGTAAATACCACCCCTTGCTTATTTGAGTAAGTCTTTTCTGCATATTTGTTTCTTTCTTTTGTTTTTACGAAAATGGCATGTTTTAAGTCATTGACCTCTGATTCTGGCACCACCTTATACTGTAAGCATGCCACGCCACTGAACGCAAAGTATTGTCCACTACTACGTTTCAAATTTTCAACGTTTATTCAATCTTAGGCTTTCGGGCCAGTAATTCATACAAATTGATGACAACATACGTGAAAGTGGGGAGGGGGGGGGGGAGGAAAAGCAAAAAGAAAAGAAAACGATACCACACAAAAATGCAACAATGGTAATACTTACAACAAAAACAATAACAATAATAATAATAATAATAATAATAATAATAATAATAATAATAATAATAATAATAATAATAATAATAATAATAATAATAATAATAATGATGATGATGATGATGATGATGATGATGATGATGATGACGATGATGATGACGACGACGACGACGATGATGATGATGATGATGATGATGATGATGATGATGATGATGATGATGATGATGATGATGATATTAATAATAATATTTATACGTTATTGCATCCCAAGAAGAAAATTTTGGACAGACGTGTTATAATTTACACAGTAAGATAAATAGAAAATGGAAATGTGATGTATATATAAATAAGGAGCGGTTTTGTGATTTATATATGGATAATTTCAACACTGTAAAATAGTTAAAATCATCACTATAAATTGAACATTGAAAAGATCGCAAAACAAATAAATTAATAATTTACTATTTACATTATTTGGAAGTAAAAATGTGAAAATAATTATATAAAATGATTATTGCTTGTTGTTATAAAGCCTAATACTGGACGACAGAAAAGATTGTCGGTGTCTCTCTGTTTTTGAGATAATAATGATTTATATAAGTAACCCTCTCCCTCCCAGCTATAGCAAAATCGTCACATTTGTCACCACACAATATACAGATTCTTTCTTTTTCAGATTTATTTTGTACATCACAAACTTTAAAGAAAGATCTTTGTTCAATTAAAGACCATAAAGTTGTTTGTCGATTTAGGTGCTCTAAAAATTGCATTTGTCTTTTACGTCGACACCTGAATCGACATCAATGAATTGAACATCTTGTTCTCACAGGAAAGATGGAAGGTAAATAGAGTAAAGGTAGACCAAGAAATACATATTTGAATAGTTTGAACAGCTTGGTGACAAAGAAAGAGAAGAGTAATATTAGTTTTCTGAGGTTATCTGATCAGAGAGATGAACGGCGTACCATGATCACCCATGTCTGGCACAGACTTGGTACTTGAAGAGGAAGAAGAAAGTTTTGTAGGGGGCTTTTTTGTTGAGTTTAAATAATCAATTTCTCTGCTGTGTATGCCTGCCATTTTGGGAAAATACAGAAAATGCTTGGTAAGGAGAGAGTGAATACGCTATATTATTATACATGTCGACATCATACCCGACCCAACAGAAAGAACACCTGGCTTTCTCTGCAATAGCCGAAAATGCTGGGTCACCTCCAACCGCATTCTGACAGGACATGGCAGAACCGCAGCTAACATGCATAGATGGAATCTGAGAGAATCAGACGCATGCCGTCATTGCCAAGGAGGCCCTGAGACAATGGACCACATCGTCATCCACTGCCCAGTGACAAGCCTATCAGGAGGCTACGAGACAGCCTATAAGGCAGGAAAGGAATTTGAAGAATGGATTAAAAGATTCAAAATAGAGGTGTAGCCATTCGATACTACTACTGTTCTACATGTAATCTAAATCTATCCTCAGGTCCTGTGTGTGCCGGTGTGGTAGGGCTGAAGATGCCCAGGTATTGTCTCTTTGGTGACACCGTGAACACTTCTAGTAGGATGGAATCGAATGGGCACGGTAAGTCTTGGACTCGCCACGGCCTTAGGTCACCAAACAAACGATTCTTTTTTGGGTCTTTGGTTACATTCCAAGATCTTGATATCTTCTTCTTCTTCTTCTTCTTCTCCTTCTTCTTCTTCTTCTTCTTCTTCTTCTTCTTCTTCTTCTTCTTCTTCTTCTTCTTCTTCTTCTTCTTCTTCTTCTTCTTCTTCTTCGTTCCTCTGATGGACATCTATGGCTGCAGTCCGATATCTGCTATGAAGTCCGCTTTAGGTCCTCAGCCTCACCATAGAGCTTTGTGTTGAGTGTTGTAGGGGTGACCCAGTGGTTCGAACGTTGCACGTTGTATAATGGGCAATCCATAAGCACATGTCAAGTGGTTTCATGGTCGGTTCCACATGGGCAATAAGGGGTTGTTCCAATACCTAGCTTTGTAAACATATGTCCTCTTAGTCTATTGTGTCCTTTTCGGAGGCTGAATAGGGTGACTTGGCTATAATCTCCCTTCATCTACGATTCACTGAATCCTAGATTTTTGCTACTTTTTAAAATTGTTAGTATTATTATCGCATGCCAATTATTTTGTCTGCCGTCGATCGGGTTTTTAACTAGGTAATGTATTCATGTTTTCATTGTTTTGTTTTTGTTTTGTTTTTTTGTTGGGTTTTTTGAGGGTTTTTTTTTTTTGTAGTTTGGTTGTTGTTGGCTGAAGGAAGATTTTGAGCCCGAAACGTTCTGTGTTTGTTTGCTTGTTGTTGTTTTGTTGTTTTTTTTGGTTTGTTTGTTTGTTTGTTTGTTTTTTTCTTTCTTTATTTTTTCTTCTATTTATTTTTTTTTCCATTATTTGAACTTCAACGAAAATGATTTCCTATTTCCCTGACAGCCTTGAGAATCCACGTGAGTCCTTTCACCAAAGAAATCCTGGATACTTTTGGGACATTCCAACTGGAGATGAGAGGAGCTGTAGAAATGAAGGTAGGAAATACTCTGCAGATTTTTTAAACATTATTATTTGCAATGTGATTCAATAGTCTGATGTCACATCCGCCCAGCAACCAGCAGCATGGTTCTAAACAAAAGAAATCGGCACTCTTTATAATATTCTTCATGCTGGCTAGAACTTTTTCACGTGTTATGTGATCAGAATGTATAAAAGTCAAAACATGATCATATTTATAATGTTTTTCTCCTCTGGATACACTTTTATGCTCGTCGGAGAAGTATTTCATAAGGACGTCCGCCATTGTTCCGATAGTTTAGAACCAGTTACTAAGTTACTATGCGTCATTACGAGGGAAGTAACGTCATGACTGTTGAAACCTATTGGCTTCATAATATGCTCTGCTGAGTAGATAAATGAATCATTATAAAGTACACAGAATAAATATGGTAAATCCTTGGACACGCTCTATAAAAATGATTCATTCTCTGCTGTCTTTTATCTTTTTTTTTTTTTTTCTATAAATCGGAAATATTTTGAATAATATTAAATATGAGAAATGTTTAAAACTCATTCTCAGGGCAAAGGCAGTGTAACGACGTACTGGCTTTTAGGAGAAGAAAAATCCCCGTATAACATTCGCCAGCAAGGATTCAATGAACCATCGACTAATTCCACAACAACAGCATGATGATGATGACTTTTGAACTTTAAACTCTGACCCAACGACCTTTGATCTTGATTTTTCTTTCTTTTCAATTTACCAATTTTTAAAAAATAATAACGTTACATGACTGATTTTTTTTTTTTTTTTTTGGTGTATATATTATCATAATTATGAAGAATTGATAATAATTTTAATCATTTATTTTAGATTTTCTCGTTATTTAATTATTATTTCATTTTTTATTCCAACCCAATTGCTAACTTTTTTCAAAGTTCTTTATGAAATGAACAATGTCTAATGTAAGCTCAATAAGACAGCCCGCCTATCGTGTGATACTGTTAATATAGTTGTAATTACTCATGATATTGGTGTGTGTGGACGTCACTGGTGGATTAGTGCGTAGCCATCGTTAACGTATAGATAGCCTGACACTGACTCCAAAAAAATGACGTCAAAAGACAAGTCTTTGGCCGCGAAAGAAATCAAATCGTCAGTTGTATTCAATAGTTCAACCAATGGAATAAATCACTTGTTTCCTTGAGCTCTACTAACGACAACTCACAAGGCGCGGCATACAAATCTAAAAATATGACGTCAAACTAAAAGTCCTAGAGGGTTAATAAAATAAAATAAAATTCCCTTTATTCATTCCAGGGGGTAAATTTGTCTCTAGGGTCTATTCCAAGATAAGACTAAAATGACCCAGGGGTCAGCCGCAAATTGAGCTAGGGCGAGGTGGTGACTTGCTCAAGGCCACACAGCGCAGCGCCGGGTGATCGAACTGGGTACCCTTTTGGGTAGGAAGCAAAGACCGTACCGCTGAGCCACACTGCCCCCCTGTTCTAGTGCCAGGCTATATTTTGTTATCAATGGCTACGATTTGTGTCGCTGTTGTTATTATGCGAAGTATCCAATGAATTCGACCAGGGTGTAAAAGAAAGAAGAAAGAAATAATAATAATTGTTTATCTTGTAACATATCGTCATATTATTTCTATAAAAATGAAATGTCAATGAAATTCACAAACAATTTATTTTATTGCACTCTGTATAACCAATACAGAAAATGTTTACATATCATATTAAACTATAATTATGATGAGTTGATATATATATATAAATATATAAACATTTTGAATCTCTGTGATCGTTTTTAAATGTTTTTGGGATAAATCATGAAATGGCATTTGCAGCTATGGCGATTTGTGACAATCGTCTCTAAACGGTGTTATGTCGGTGTCAACTAGGTGACAAAAAGTAGGTTGAATTCAAGTCAAACTGACCAGAAATTTAAGACTTAAACATTTTGTAATTTTAATTAATCGTGTCCATTGTCTTCATTAAGTTTAACCCTCTCCTTACCAACTATAGGAAAATCATCACATTCGTTACGATACAACCAACACATTTTTCTTATTCAAGAAAATGTACGGTGTGTTGTAGAGCATGTTTGGCTAATGAAATTATTTATGGCAAGAACTTTCTGCTTTTGTGTTTGAGTGATAAAATAATCGATATTTGTATAAGATGAATATGAAGGTTTGGGGGAAATCCTGAAAATGGCTGGTAAGGAGAGTTAATAAAATTAACAAAATATTTATTTTTTAACAATAAAATCGCTTCTTTTAAGTCTTAACCACTCCAATATAGTACCGGTTTGGGAGGGTGTGTCACATTTGTGGACCTTCAGCTCAATCTTGTATATTGTCGACATAAACCAAGTGCTAGAAAATTGATCTTAAATTAAAATAATCAGAAATACCGAATTGACATAATCTTAACAAATCACTGAGATTTAACCCACATTTAACATCTTACATTTACTACTAAAATTGATTTTTTAACCCCCTCCTTATCACCCATAGTAAAATCGTCACATTCGTCACGATGCAGTCAACATTTTCTCATTCCATTTTCTTTTGTACATCATAATATTTGAACAAAAATGTTTGCTTTAGTTAAAGTATATCATGTAACACTGTGTTGAAGAGCTCGTTTCACATAACGAAATATTTATAGCAAGAACTAACAGCTTTTGTGTTTGCGTGAAATAAATCTATTTTTGTATAGGTTGGGTGTGAAGTTTTGAGGAAAATCTGGAAAGTGGCCGGTAAGGAGAGAGTTAACGCCTAATTTACGCCTATGTAATACCAGTTTGAGACGATCGGTCACTGTTTTGATTCAAATCCTACACTATCTATTTACTCAATTTGTTTTCACCGTATTTACCTTTGATTTCGATCTATGATTGATTGAACTAACCATTCAATCGTGTGTGTGGATCTCAATGCTTGACTTTATACGCTCATGTACGCACTTAAAAGGGGTTGCAAACCTCATTCGAAACTACTACGTTTTGTTTATGTTTATTGATCAAGTATGGGGATAAACATGATTTTACGCGATGATTCTGCATTGTTTTGTTTTGTTTTGTTTTTTTGTGGGGGGTTTTTTGTTTTTTGTTTGTTTTTTTTTCTTCTATTTTTCTTTCTTTTTTTTTTTTCAGAAGGGTGAAAAGGAAGCTGAAAATTAAAGATATTGTGTAAGAAATTATGGAACCGGTATATTTTTCTTGATTGACAGAGAAGAAAAAAATAAGAGTTTGTTTTGTATTTGTTTTTTATTGGGGGGGGGGGGGGGCGTAAAAAATGATGTTCTTGTTTTGTTGGGGGGGGGGGGAGTTTATTTGTTTTTTGGGGGATTTTTTTGGTTGTTTGTTTTTGTTGTTATTTGTTTGTTGTATTTTTTTTCTCTCTTACTTGTAAGAAGAAAAAAAATAAATTATTTTTTCAAGCTTTAAATTAATTTACATTTTCCGCCATATTGTTATTCTAAACCCTCTCGCAAAACCAGATCGAGGCAGTAGGCCCAGATATTGCGATCTCCAGAGGATGGAAGTAATCGTGTGTGGAGTCTATCCTTGTACGATTTGTAAATAATGTAGTTTATTTTACCATTAATCTAACTGATGATTGTGATGATGTTAATTATTAAAAATCCAATTTATTAATTAATTCAACATGTCTCATATCAAAGCACTCGTGATTTTTTGTGATATATAATATTCCATTTTCATTTATTTAATTTTTCAAATCTGTATCATAATGCTTAGTAAGTAGTGAAATATTAAACTCTAATAAAATATAATGATTGTCATGCTGCTTTTGACACTATAAATAATTTGTCAATCAGTTATTCGCGTATGACTGCGTTTGCCCAAATCGTTATCAGGTTTATAATGCTATCTCTGATTGATGAATTTCATGCTGCTTATCAATGACTGCTGTTAGCACTGACTGATCTGGCCATTGTTGCTGCTGTTCTACTACTTATTCTATAATTGCTGTGACTACTACTACTACTACTACTACTACTACTACTACTACTACTACTACTACTACTACTACTACTACTACTACGACGACTACGACTACCACTACTACTACTACTACTACTACTATACTACTACTACTACTACTACGACTACTACTACTACTATTACTACTACTATTACTACTACTATTACTACTACTATTACTACTACACTACTACTACTACTACTACTACTACTACTACTACTACTACTACTATACTACTACTACTACTACTACTATACTACTACTACTACTTACTACTATACTACTACTATACTACTACTACTACTACTACTACTACTACTACTACTACTACTACTACTACTACTACTACTATACTACTACTACTACTACCTACTACTACTTACTTACTACTACTACTACTACTACTACTACTACTACTACTACTACTACTACTACTATACTACTACTCTACTACTACTACTACTACTACTACTTACTACTACTACTACTACACTACTACTACTACTACTACTACTACTACTACTACTACTACTACTACTACTACTAACTACTACTACTACTACTACTTACTACTACTACTACTACTACTACTACTACTACTACTACTAACTCTACTACTACTACTACTACTACTACTACTACTACTACTACTACTACTACTACTACTACTACTTACTACTCTACTACTCTACTACTACTACTACTACTACTACTACTACTACTACTACTACTACTATACTACATACTACTCTACAACTGCTACTTACTACTACTACAACTACTACTACTACTACTACTCTCTTACTACTATACTACTACTACACTACTACTTACTACTACTCTACTACTACTACTACTACTACTACTACTACTACTACTACTACTACTACTACTATCATGTACTACAAATATGTACTGCAGCTTTCATACCTATTCATTTATATTAAGATGGGTATCAACTATTAAGAAAATGACACATTCTATATAAAATAGGTATATCACAAGGTACTGCCTTGACTCCTATTCTTTTAGCATACAAAATGAACCCGCGACCAATTGTATCCTGTTTTCCGAGCATCTCTTGCTAATCTCAGAAGAAGAAAAAGATTCAATCACCCCTTTACCTGTCAGTAAACAATAACAACAAAAATTATTAGGAGAAATATTGGAGAATCGTTCAACAAAATTATTTCAAGAATGTTAATGTGTACTTCATTAGTAAGTAGTGAAATATTAAACTCTAGTAAAATATAATGATTATCATGCTGCTTTTGACACTATAAGACACCCTCTGAAACACTTTCCAAATGTAAAATTGAGCCTCACAAATTCATTTTCGCCATATCTATCTATTTTTCCCCCTTCATTTTCCCGTTCTTTTTCAGCTCAATATCATTAAAAAATATTTATATGGTATTGTCATGATGAAGTTTTATCTCTATCATGATTATTGTCATGATCGTTGCCATTTTTCATCATAAAATAATTGCTGCTAATAATAACCATCATCATTACTGTCAATTGTTATTGATAACATCAAAATCATTCTTTTTATCATCATTATATTTTTATCACTGGAATTGTTTTTATTAATATTTGACTATTATCACCATTATCAATATTTTGTAATAGAATATATAATAAAAATACATATCAAAAGTAATGTAAAAATAATATCATTAAACATTATTAGCCTCACTATCACTTTTCCACACATCAGAGGAATATATATATATATATATATATATATATATATATATATATATATAATATATATATACAGTTATATTCTGCTTATAGATGAAACGAAATTGACGTCACTCGGCTCTTTGTTCTTGTTTTTTAACAACCATTTTTATGATGAGTTCTCACTATAAACGTTTATGGTTACACACAGTTTTGTGTGTTGATACGTTATGTATGTTTGAGTATTTCACCTAAACGCACCAATTCACTTATAACATGGGGTTATAATTCTGCTGCATACAGGCATAACGTCTATTTTTTAAATATTTTTTTTTTTGGTTTGTTTGGTTTTTTTTAACATTTTAAGACAAAAGTGCGAAACAAAAGCGAATGATAAAATGATTATGATGGGGTTTGTTTTTTTTTTCTGTGGTTCTACGCGTATTTTTATTTTTTTTTATTTTGTGGTTGTTTTTTTTGTTTCTTCAGTTTGCTTGCTTGTTTTTTTTTTCTAGATTTTTTGTTTGTATGTTTCTGGTTTTTGTTCGTTTGTTTTTTGTCTTGGTTTTGTTTTGTTGGTTTGTTTTTTTTTTTGTTTTTTTTTTTTTTTTGTTTTTTTGTTGTTTTTTTTTTTTTTTTTTTTTTTTTGTTTTTGTTTTGTTTTTTTTTTTTT
>NC_088374.1:11292558-11317558 GCF_034508935.2 Berghia stephanieae
CTTTTTACTATCCCATTGTCTTCCTAGTTACTGGCGCTGCTATGACCTTAATGTGTTGCTAGCGCCGTAAAACCCTCAAAAAAAACAAACAAAAAAAAAACTGACGCTAGTGTGTCTTTAATGTGTTGCAAGCGCGTAAAACCCTTAAAAACAACAAAACAAAAAAAAAAAAAAAAAAAACAAATAAAGGTGGCCATTTTCAGGGTATGTAACTCAATAATTACCTGAGTCCCGTGTTAATGAAATTATTCATGAGTTATCTCCTTCGGTGCTATTGCGGAGTTTCTGTGTTCGGGCGCAGCTTTCGTTAGTTTACTACATTATGTGTTCAAGACTCTCATATGTTATATTTTGTGACCACCGTCTCAAAACGGTATTATGTTGAAACGATATTAATGCTTAATTTTTTAAGCAGTCCAAAAATTATTGAAATTCAGTTAAGTTAAAAGTGTTTTGATTAGAATAGATACAGCTACAAAAAGTGATAATGTTAACGTTACCAAAGCACTAAAAGTTTTCTTCTGAAAGTTCATCAAGTTAATGGTACCAAAGCACAAATTATAGTTCTCTTCTGAATGTTTACCATAGAAATGATACTAAAGCACAGCAGGTTCTCTTCTGAATGTTCATCATGCTAATGGTACCAAAGCACAAAAAAAGTTCTCTTCTGGAAGTTTACCATGCTAATGTTACCAAGGCACACAACTCTTTTGGCATTAAACAATGTTAATGATACCGAATAGGGAATGAGATTAGCGTAAGAGTAGCGTCCCTTGATTGGACGTCACCCATAGTCGGTGACGTCACCGGCGGAAATGTTATTAGAGAGAGAACGTCATGTTGGTTGTGCGCATGTGTCTCTCGTCCTCGTTTCCTCTCGGAGGACGAGAGACGCATGCGCACAACCAACATGACGTTCTCTCTCTAATAACTTTTTTTCATCGTTCACTATTAACTCCGGAGTACTGGACATGGAACGAGATTTTTTTTAAAAAGTTAGTTCAGAATAGAGAAAAAGGGAAACTGTCTGTGGCCTGTACCCTGATCCAGGGTGATAAAGGCAATGATGATGATGATGATGATGATGATGATGATGATGATGATGATGATGATGATGATGATGACTGGTTACTCATATCCAATGAGTTTTGATCCGGAGGTGGACAGATGTGACGTCACGACTTCTCTGTCCTATTGCATGGGTTAGTTCCATGTCGTGACAAAGCCCAATATGGCCACTTCAAGAGGCGACTGGCGACTTTGATTAGCCTAGTGTGAAGCACTTTGAGCACGTTTAGAGGGTATTGGGCTATATAAAAGCTCATGTTTTTTTTTTTTTTTTTGTTTTTTTAGTGATCAAGACAGTTAAATTTGAAGGAGTTAGTTCTTTACCTTGCCCAAGTCCAGTTTGGTTTCTTCTAGAAGCAACCGACGACAGTGGTGATGCCAGTGATTTATGAATTCACATTGAAGGGATTACTTCTTTACAGTGTCCGTGTTCAGTGTGACCGCTTCTAGAATCGATTGACGACAATGATGATAACAGTGATCTAGAAAGTAAAATTTGAAGGGGTTTGTTCTTTATCGTGCCCAAGTCCAGTTCGGCGGGATGGTGCCAGAGATCTAGAGAGTCAAATTTGAAGGAGTTTTGGCTTATTCTAGAAGCGACTGACGGCAATGATGATGCCAGTGATTTAGACAGTCAAATTGAAGGAGTTAGTTCTTTAGCGTGCCCGAGTCCAGTCTGGCTTCTTCTAGAGGCGACTGACGAAAGTGATAATGCCAGTGATCTAGAAAAGTCCTATTGAAGGTGTTAGTTCTTTACCGTGCCCGAGTTCAGTGTGACCGTTCCTAGAACCGACTGACGACAATGATGATAACAGTGATCTAGAAAGTAAAATTTGAAGGGATTTGTTCTTTATCGTGCCCGGGTCCTGTTTGGCTTCTTCTAGAGACGACTGACGACAGGGATGGTGCCAGAGGTCAAGAGAGTCAAATTTGAAGGAGTTTGTTCTCTACTGTGCCCGAGTCAAGTTTGACTTCTTCTAGAAGCGACAAGCGACAACAATGACGCCAGTGATTTATGAAGTCAAATTTAAGGGATTAGTTCTATCCAGTGTCCGAGTTCAGTTTGGCTTTTTCTTGAGGCGACTGACGACAATGATGATGCCAGTGATTTAGAGATTCAAATTGAAGGATTAGTTCTTTACCGTTGTCGAGTCCATTTTTTGAGCTTTATATAGCGCAATATCCACTAAATGTGCTCAAAGCGCTTTATAAAGGGTCCCTGGTCAACAGCAACATTTAACATGTAGGACGGGACATGACGCCTGTTAGGCGATATTACAATTTTTCGGACAAAGACAACGATGTTAACGGCTAGGTACTCATTGTACACCTGAGTACGGTGAGAGAATGTGAGTAAAGAGCCTTTTCCAAGGACTCAACTATGCGCCAAGCGCGAGGCTCGAACCCAGGACCTTCCGATCCGAAAGCGAGTGTCATACCACTAGACCACATAGCCGCACATAGCGGCTTCTTCTAGGGGAGACTGACGACAATGATGATGTCAGTGATCTCTTGGTGGGGTTCCCGACCTCCCACAGTGGACAGGGAGGTACTTGCTATGCCTTCTATCCCTCTGTATCTGTTTTACAATTGCTTTCTGTCTTTGTCTTGGAATGATATTGCTTTGTTTTGACCTGACCCTGGCCGGAATCCGTGGCTGGGAGGGAAACAGTCGAATGTATAGTTATAGTTTTGGAAGATGATATTTTTTTTCCTTGTAGATAATCTCTCTGTTATGCATTGTTATTTTTTTTTAATTCTTAACATACGATTTGTAAACATTTGAGTGTATTCCTCTTAGTGGGGACTTGTGCTGGTGTCTGGGTGAAACATTTAGGTAATCTCAAACTAAGTATACTGATATTGTGCTCTTGGAATCTACATCTGTTCCCCATTTGTACCATTCTCCTTTGTCTTACTTTTTCCTCAAGTCCTTTTAATTGTACATCTAGAATATTTTTACTATCTAATTTTCTTCCTTTTTACTGGAGCTGAAACACACAAACAAAACAATGTCAGTGATCGAGAAGGTTAAACTGAAGAGGTGTGTTCTTTACGGTGCCCGAGTCTAGTCTGGCTTCTTCTAGAGGCGACTGACGACAATGATGATATCAATGAAAGTCAAATTTAAGGGATTAGGTCTTTTCCGTGCCCGGGTCCTGTTTGGCTTCTAGAAGCGACTAACGGCAATGATGATGCCAGTGATTTAGGAAGTCAAATAGAAAGAGTTAGTTCTTTTCCGTGCCCGGGTCCTGTTTGGCTTCTAGAAGCGACTAACGGCAATGATGATGCCAGTGATTTAGGAAGTCAAATAGAAAGAGTTAGTTCTTTACCGTGCCCGGGTCCTGTTTGGCTTCTAGAAACGCCTGACGACAATGATGATGCCAGTGATTTAGGAAGTCAAATAGAAAGAGTTAGTTCTTTACCGTGCCCGGGTCCTGTTTGGCTTCTAGAAGCGACTAACGGCAATGATGATGCCAGTGATTTAGGAAGTCAAATAGAAAGAGTTAGTTCTTTACCGTGCCCGGGTCCTGTTTGGCTTCTAGAAGCGACTAACTGCAATGATGATGCCAGTGATTTAGGAAGTCAAATAGAAAGAGTTAGTTCTTTACCGGGTCCTGCCCGGGTCCTGTTTGGCTTCTAGAAACGCCTGACGACAATGATGATGCCAGTGATCTAGAAAATCAAATTGAATGGGTTTGTTCTATCCAGTGCCCGAGTCCAGTTTGGAGTCTTCTAGAAGCGACTGACGAAAGTCATGATGCCAGTGATCGAGAAAAGTCCTGTTGAAGGTCTTAGTTCTTCACCGTGCCCGATTTCAGTTTGGCTTCACTTCTAGAAGCGACTGACGACAGTGATGATGTCAGTGATCTAGAAAGTCATCTTAATAAGTCAATTACTGATGTTTCTTCTGTACCAGTATAATATGCAGAAGTTGGAATTGCTGAGCGACAGGAAAAAGCAAATCGATACGGTATTCCGACGGTCTCTCTATTTGAGGAGAAATTGGGAGTAGCCATTTTATAAGACCCTTCAACCTTTAATTCTTAACTTAATATAAATAATTTAAGTCAAAATGAATGCTTCAATAGCGAACAAAAGTGAGGTGTAAAAAAACCCAACAACAACCAAACCAAAAAATAAAAACAAAAACAAAGCTGGTTGCAATCTGATTGGAAGTGTGAAATCAATCCTCCTGAAGCCATGACTGGATAAGTTCCTTGTGTAATTGATCTTCTGGTTTCAGAATGATGGCATCTTATTTTCTAGTCTTAATATATTATGCTAGTCGTCAATAACGATCATCAATCCCTGGTCCTTTACGTCCCGTAATCTTAAGAACCTGTCTGTACATCCCGCTGCTAAACTAGTCTTTATGATTCAAATTGTAACGTATTGATTGTAAGTCGTCCGAAGGACTCGTTACTAAGACACTTTCAATGAGTTTGGAACCGGAAGAGCAGAAAGTGTGACGTCACGGTATTCTATCCGGATGTTTCAGACCCTTGAATAGTGAAGTTCTGTATTTTCCCCAAAACTTCACACCCAACCTATACAAAAATAGATTTATTTCACTAAAACATAAAAGCTGTTATTTCTTGCTATACATATCTCGCGTTTATGAGTAATGCTCACTGAACTGTTTTAACCCGACTATAAAGGTTCATGGATACACACAGTTTTGTGTGTTGGTCCGTTATACTTCCGGATGGCAATGTTATGAGCTTCTTAGCCAAGCGCATACTATCTATATAAAAACAATAACAGCGATCAGAGAGGGAGGTCGATTTCATTCACGTTATTGTTTATAAACAATCCAATCATGTTTGTCCGAGCACGTTTTAAGGTCTGTCACAAAATCCCATGTTTTGATTGGTCAATCAAGAAGCGAAAGGCTGGAACTAAGACAATCCGTTATGTCATATTTTTCAATAACCTTTCACACCAACGATTTCCCCCAATGAGGTACCCCATATTTCTGAATCTTGGCAAAACCTTTCAAACATGGCACTTCGAATGTCCCAGGTTATGCGTTTTTGAGGGTAGATGAGGGCAATTTTAATTAAATCGACACGTCAGTTAAAATGAGAGAGAGAGCGAGAGAGAGAGAGAGAGAGAGAGAGAGAGAGAGAGAGAGAGAGAGAGAGAGATTAAAAAGGGGTGGGGGGTGGCGGTTGTTGTATGTTTGTGAACCATCGTGTCAAAATGGTATTATGTCGGTTAGCACAAGTTGCTAAGTTAAAGTCATTTTAAAAATCATATTGCGGGAAATGCGATAATCATATAATATTATCTATTGTCTCCAATAAAACAAACTTAACCCACGTCTAACTTTTTGGCCTATATTATATTCCATATTCTACATCTATACCGTCCCGTGATAATACCGCTATGCGGAGATAGGCCACATTTAATATTATGAGCAAACAATGAAAAGGGCAGACATGAATTTGATCGCTTCATGATATTCCATCGCTCTTCAATAGAACACAGAATAAAGGGGACGGTAATTTTTTTTATTCCTTTGATATCATGGATTTGTGCGCGAAACACAGGGGAAAGAAAAGTCCCTCTCGAACGTGCTCTCTTGGTCTCAATTTTTAAATCTCACACACACATCGTCTGCGAGGAAAACACACGCCTCATCACACTTTTCACAATGCGCACTTATGTACCAATTTCAATAAATCGTTATTTTCTCAATTCCTGAAATATTTTTACTTGAATTTGATTCAAAATCACTATTATCAAAATTGAAAATAATTGGCTTGTTCAAAATTGTAATTACAAAGCCTTATTACAATTTACTTGTACTTTAAATCTGGCGGAGTGATACATGTGTTGTGCACTGCACGATCAGCGTCACCCTGAAGGCTCACAGTACTTTGTTATCATTGTAATAGTTGTCGATCAATGCATTGATCATTTTCTTTACCTTTGTGTTGGATTTACCTATATTTACTGAAGGGGACAGGTCGTTGTATTTCTAGCGGGATGCAAAACCAAGAGCCCCATCCGGGTATGAATCATCACTGGAGTCATAGTATGGCTGAAAGGTGAGTAAAATAGCATCATCTGAGATGCAGAAGTCGCCATTTTGAGTTCAGATTCAAACTCATTGTGTTGTTTTTATTCCGCATGTGCGATGCGGGTCCAACAAAATGCCAGACTAATTTCCTTCATTCATCAATAAGAAATTGTTTATGGACACTGTCACGACTAAATCTATATTGCCCCATTCTGTCACTGTTATAAGATTCACTTCTTATGCCGGTAGGTCCTTTGTTTTGGAAGTACAAAATAGCAGAAAGGATAAAAAATCGCAACCCCCACTCCCACCACTTACACAAGACACCGTGACTAAGACACTGGCACTAATTAGACTTGGTCGGGATCAGACATTGTTGTCAGTACCTGCTTTGATTTTTTAAATAATAAATATCTTCTGGATTTCTTATTATATCTTTACGAGTGTCAAGAGATGATCAGCTGAGAGGTAGAGTTTGGCACATCGCCATTCATTTCATTGAATTGAAATTGAATGATTGCTCTGGCTCTACTGACTCTGGAACTGTTTTTGTCAATACCTTACCTTTTTTTTTTTGATTTCATCTCTCCGACTCTGAGCCCCATCTCTCTGTGAGTCGGTCAGTATTTGAATTTGTTTGTTAGCTAATATTTGGGACTGGTCAGTCTGTCTAAATAATCGTGAGATGTTGCTGTTGGCGTTGGAGTTGAAGTTGAATGAAGCAAGTTATTGGAATGCAGCTTTATCGGAACCGCTGGTTAATTGGAAGAATTTTGTTATATAATTAATTTAATTGCTACTGGTTTATCAGACAGCATACATTACATGCCATTTAACTATGATTTTAATTTTAGGCCTTCGAGTTGTAAGATTATAAAATAAAAGGTTTTTTTCTTTCCAAGAAGTCATAAATATATATAAATATCCTTATTTTAGAATCACAATAACGGAATCATTCCGTTGATTTAACATACCACTACTTATTCCCTTTTGTTTGGTAATATATTGTATTTTATCCCTTTGACCATCTTGGGGAACAACAAATAGTTGATGTGAGCTTGGATAATGATGCAATGATTTATTTGCTTTCAATGTGCATTGATTGAAATTGTATGTCGTAATTCATTGGGAAAAGGGATTCATGTCTTCCCGTGCTACCAGTCTTGCGTAAAATTGGAAAAAGGATTCATATGTCTTCCTGTGCTACCAATCTTGCATAAAAATGGAAAAGGGATTCATATGTCTTCCTGTGCTACCAATCTTGCATAACAATGGAAAAGGGATTCATATGTCTTCCCGTGCTACCAATCTTGCGTAAAAATGGAAAAGGGATTCATATGTCTTCCCATGCTACCAATCTTGCATAAAAATGGAAAAGGGATTCATATGTCTTCCCGTGCTACCAATCTTGCATAAAAATGGAAGAGGGATTCATGTCTTCCCGTGCTACCAGTCTTGCATAAAAATGCAGATTCTTACACATTTTCGCTTACATTCAATTTCCATAGTTTGAACTGTTTTTTAAAGTCATAGGTTGGGAGTTAAATGGAAATATTTTCTGGCTTGGTCAGACATTGATTCGGGAAGTCAATACTTATTACTATTTATATCGTCCATGAAGACAAAGTTTATTCATATATTTAAATCGTTCATATTGCTAATCTGGGCTTCTTGCTTATCATCAGATTTAGATTTCAGGATGGTATTTTTTGAAAATCTTACTGATTTTGGCTCTCCAGTGGACGCAGATTTACATGGGTATGGATTGACAGCATTGGTCTTTGATTCATTTGGCCTGTATAGAGGAGCAAGCATGTTGACGGTTCCATTGCTGTACTGGAAATTTGATTATAGTCACGTATTTACGGAAATGGAAGATATATTACAGGACGAATTTTGATTTCACAGCAATCTGGTTGCAGTGTTTGAGAAATATTTGTTTTATCTTAGGTTACTGCAGTTTGGAGGAGGAAAAAAATATTCCATGAAAGTCTATTGCTATCTCGTAATGGTTGTTGTCAACATCGTTTATTTTACGTATAGCAGAGTGTATGCAGCATTTTTTGTTAGGTTTAGAGTATTGTATCACTGAAATTTTACCATTTATTATGGATGAATTTTGTGTTGGTTACTGATTTTGAAAGTTTCTGGTAGTGCCACATATACCCAAACGTAGGACAGGTGGAAAGTACCCACTGGAATCTGTTAAGTCTGTTTGGCAACATCTCTCCCAGTTTCGAGAACACTGGGTCTCTGTCCCCTCAAGTGACTAAATTTTTCCATCTCGGTTTGTGCAACCCCTTTTGGAGTCAGGATAGCTATGTACAAAAAGGCTGTCGTAACGTTTTTCAGCTCTTCAAAGGGGCACTGTAGATTATGCGTCAGAGAGAAGGGTTTTCCCAGTTCCCCGCTCTCTTTTCTTAAGCTGTTGCCAAGTGTTTGTCTCCTTTGGGACATTGGGGTGGGGTTGGGGGCTGGATTGCTGCCATTACAGACCTGCCAACACTATTTTCACTCTTCCTTTTTGTACTATTCTGCCATTGTCTCTAAAATTCCGATTTTAAAAAAATGATGATAACGGTAAAAATAAAAGATGTGGGGTTGGGGAGGGGGGAAGGGGTGTGTGTTACACAGGTGAAATTCCTATTTTCATGCGTTCCGATTCCACTTTTGGAAAGTTAAGGGTTGGCAGGTCTGTCATTATCTGGCCCCTTTCTTTAGGTGTTGTTGTCAGCAATGCATAGACTTCTAGAGTAATGCATCTACCTTCTAGCCGTTCTCGCTCCTACCCCCGCACTGGATCGAGTGCATTATTATGCAGTGGATTAGCATAGGGTGGCTGATGACAGCAGCTGGTGCACATTCATATAGTTGTAGAATAATAGGCTTGTTGTAGGTAACTGTGTGCCAATTTCCTTCTTGTCCAATGACACTCAAAATGGGGCCATAGTTTGTGATCACTTTCCACTACTATGGGATAATGACGATAGCTCAGTTGGTAAAGCACTCGCTTTACACTCAAATGGACTGAGATCGATCATGAATGGAGTTGAGTTTCTATTTATTTTTTACTTCTGACTCTTGTCCACTCAGCAGTGATTGGGTTGCTGGGTCTGTTAGTTCTGGTGGAAAGTACTTTGCAACAGGCCAGTGACTGTCAGAAGGTAGCGATTGATTGCTACTGTGAAGTTTACCAAACTCCGTATATTTACAGAGTTCAGTTGTGTTATAAACCATCAGTATATTTTCCAATCATCTGCTAATAGGAAAAGAGCAAATTGTCACACCATCATCTCTACCACCACTACAACCATCACACATCATCTTTACCACCACTACTACTACAACCATCACACATCATCATCTCTACCACCACCACAACCATCACACATCATCATCTCTACCACCACTACAACCATCACACATCATCATCTCTACCACCACTACAACCATCACACATCATCATCTCTACCACCACTACTACTACAACCATCACTCATCATCATCTCTACCACCACTACTACTGCAACCACCACATCATCTCTACTACCATTACTACTACAACCACCACTGCTAATACAACCACCACCACATCATCTCTACCACCACTTCTAATACAATCATCACCTCTACCACCACTACATCATTGTCCCCGCCACCACTACTAGTACGACCGCCAAATCATAATCTCTACCACCATTACTACTGCAACCACCACCACATCATCTCTAACACTACTTCTACTGCAACCACCATATCATCATCTCTAACACCACTACTTCTACAACCACCACCACATCATCATCTCTACCACTCCACCACTACTACTATCTACAGCCACCGCCATCACACCATCTCTACCACCACTACTACTACAACTATCACCACGTCATCATCCCTATAGACACCACCACACCATCATCCCTACCACCACTACTACTACAACCACCACTACATATCTGTTTTTTTCATGACGTCTTCCTCAGGCAAAGTGGTGTGTCATTCGGGGATAGGATGAATGTTGGCGACAAAGAATTGAGTGATCTTCTGGATTTCAGCGCTGTGAGTATTTTTAAAAAAAAACATTGATAGCGTGATTCTGGTTGATGTTTGTTTTTGTTTATTTCTTAAGGTCTTGCAGGGCTGCCAGATGATCGCGGAACCGTGAAAAATCGCGGTTGAAAGCGGCTTCGCGAATTTTCGAGGCCTTAAAAAAAAAAGAATAACATTTTTATGTACCTTACTTCAAAATTCAGTTTTCGTAGTGATCTCTGAAATTCAGTCCGAGTGTCCAAGAGACACCCCCCCCCTTCCCCCTGTTTGGTTGGAGCGGATTTTTTCAAACCTGCCTGGCAGCCCTGGTCTTGGTATGTAGGTTAATCCTGGTTTTCATAAAGCATTGGGATAGCAACAGTCGATTGCTACCATTAGATTCATAAGCATGTCAGGTTGATGAGGTGTGTATGAAACAGTGTCAGACAATGCAGTGAGAAAAGTACAAGTTAAAAAATCAGGCTGTCTTGGTTGGGGGTCGAACCTGGGACCTCGTGATTGTCGGTCAGACGTGCTGCTGTTGCACCATAGATCATCCCCTGGTCAAGACAGGTTGATTTTGTTTGGTGGTGGGTTGTATTAAAAATTCTATTATTCTTTCTCCTTTGTCTATCACTTTTTCTTACAAGGGTGCTTGATTCCAGTGGTACTAACCTTACGTAAAGAATGTGTATTCTTAAGCATTTTTGCTCATTGTACACATTTTGCTCAGGAGTGTATATCTTTTTGGATTTTTATTTTTTAGATACTTTTAACAATCATACACTTTTTTGGTGTACTTAAAAAGTCTGTTTGTTAGCCCGGACGTTCATAATTGGGAGTTCAATATAGTATTATCTGGGTGGGTCATACAGATTTATAAGTGGATTCTGGAAGTGAAAAAATTTATGTTGTCTATAAATAGCAAGTTTATTCTTTGATTTAACTTATCAATTATAACATTTCTAGTATGGTCTAATTGCCCATCATCAAATTTTAGCATTGTCGTTTTTGCAGTATTGTAGGCATTTAAAAAAGATGTTACACATTTTGGATCTCCATTGTACATATTTTCATGGGCAGGGGTTGGCAGCCCTGTGCTTCCTAATCCTTTCACTTTGATTTACCCGCTCATCGTTGGGTGAATCAGGGAGTCAGAAGATGATAGTCGGTTGAACATGTGATATCTTTTGGTTTTTGCACGCACTTTCTTTTTTTTTTTTTTAATTTATTTTTCCTTCTCAATTTTGACAACGGTAATGGAGCTGGAGCGAATGTAGCCGGTAATGGAGCGAATGTAGCCGTGTGTAATTTAATGATATTAATAGACTTTTATAGAGCGCACAGATCCTCAACAATGAGGCTCTTGGCACTTTAAATTACATCACCGTAAATACAATATAGAAAGTAAATGACATAGGAAGAGAAATGTTTTCAATGATTTCTTGAAAACAGACAATGATTTGGATTCTCGGATGCTCTGTGGAATGGTGTTCCATGCAGACGGCCCACAACGAGCCATTTGGCATTCCTCTTCCGTCTTGTGAGAATCGACACACTGTTTTCATTGTAGTGGCTTTATTTCATTTCTACATTGCACAATAGCATCTGTGTTAAAGGTTGGTGAATTATCTTTAGGGTTTAGTGATGCTAAGCTGTGGACTGTATAGTGTTATAGACAATATTAAGTATTAACGGATTCAAAGACAGAACAGTTTACCATACACGGAATGTTTCACGCTCAAAACCCTTTTTCAGCCAACAATGGAAACACAATACATTACATTGAAAACCAGAGATGTTTTTCTGCTGTCTATCTGGTTTTTAAAGTAATTTTTGCTGTTGTTGGCTGAAGAAAGGTTTTGAGCCTGAAACGTTGTTGGTGACTGACGTGTGCTGATAATATGATGATGTAGAGTGAGAGTGATCCTGCGTAAAACACAAGCCATTTTTCTTTCCAAAAGCCACAAGAGATTGTGATTGAAGCTGGGGTCGTGGATAGCTTATACGATGGAATCACCAGGTGGAGTTGTCGTACCAGTAAGGGTGAAATCACCCGGTGGAGTTGTCGTACCAGTAAGGTCGTGGGTTCGAGCCCCCATCGCCTCTGCAAAGTTTTTATTCTCTGTTGTCTTCTAATACTTTCCTACTCACTTCATTTCTTGTTAAGAGTTTAAAGCTGGGATACTTTGCCAGATGAGATAGTATCAACACCGACTGTAGATCAGTTTGGATATTATTTTAGCACCATGATGGAGTAGACTGGTACTGGTAGACAGGAGAAATATTAACTATGGTTTGAATATACTAATTCTGCATTTGGTGTGATTCCATTGGTAAAAGATTTCTGGCTATTTAAAAATGAATTTGAATTTCTTTCCTAGATCGTTCCACATTGTTTTTTTTTTTTTTAATAAATTTTTAGGCAGCAGGTCGTATTTCAACTGTTGTGTTTTGGAAATAGATTTCAAGCAGTTAATAAATAATTATTTTATTTTTTTTTTGGAAATACTTTTCAAGCATTATTTTATTTTATATTATTTTAAAAAAATATATTTCAAGCATTTCTATTTTTTTTTTTTTTTTTGAAAATAGATTTCAAGCATTATTTTATTTTATTAAATAAAAATATATTTCAAGCATTTTTATTATTTTTTGTTTTTTTTGGAAATAGATTTCATGCATTTTGGGGGGGGGGGGGGGGGGGGGGGGGGGGGGGGGGGGGGGGGGGCGGGGGGAATAGATTTCAAGCATTTTTATTTGTTTATTTATTTATTTTTTTTTTTTTTGGAAATATATTTCGAGCCTTTTTAGTTTATTTGTAAATGGATTTCGGGCTTTTATGGCCTATCCTACTTGCACTCCAGTGATATATAAAAGTCAATGTACACCCGAATTGCTTCACTTTACCTACATATTTAATTCTTTGGCTGGTTGCCGTGCAAGTATTTTTAAAAGGGGAATTTTTGTAAATGCGCAAAATGCATTTAGGTTTCATTTTTTAAAAAACAAACAAATAAACATCTATTTGTTATTTTTCCATTTGCTGTCACCTCATCCCCTGTAATTTTATTGAGGGCGGATGTTAGTTCGTGACGGCTTGTGATCTGCCATTACTGTAGGATGATTTCCCACTGTAATTGACTCACTGGTTCTCTTTTATAGGAATACAACCGGTGATTGGTTAAAAGCAGTGGCTATGTGGTCTTGTAGTATGACACTCGCTTTCGGATCGGAAGGTCCTGGGTTTGAGCCTCGCTCGGCGCATAGTTGAGTCCTTGGAGAAGGCTCTTTACTCACATTCTCTCACCGTACTCAGGTGTAGAATGAGTAACTGGCCGATTACAGCATCGTCTCTGTCCGAAAAAAAAAAAAAAAGTAATATCGTCTAATAGGCGTCGTGTCTCGTCCTACATGTTAAGTGTTGCTGTTGGCCAGGGACTCCTTGTAAAGCGCTTTGAGCACGTTTGGTGGATATTGCTCTATATAAAAGCTCAATTTAAAAAAAAATGATGATCATCCGTTAAAGGATTGACCAGAGAATTTATCCCTGCTTTCATATTTTATTATGGGATGTATGTATTTGCAGTGTGTGTGTTGTTCAAGACGTTCTATACTATAGTTTTTAATTATTGTTTGGATGTTACGGATATGTACATTACAAGGTGGTGAGTAGCAGTAGCCAATTGATTACCGCGTCATCCGTTATGTGGACATTGCGCTATATCACAGCTCAAGTTCTGGTGTGTTGTGGTTTGGCAGCTCTGATAGTTGTCGACTTTTGTCTTGTCTTGTCTTCCGTTGTTGCGTACAACTCTGGGTGTTAATCCCGTCATTCACATCGTTGTCTTGGTTAATTATATCGTATGTAAATTTATAGTATGTAGTTATTGTGTAAGGTTTGGTGTTGACCATCTGGATCATCTGCTTGTATTTTTTTAAAAAAATGATTGTGATTCAATTTCGTGTTATGAAGCATTTTTATTATACAAGTGTATTAAATGGGTAAGTGTTTTTATTAGATAGCGCCATGTTATCATTATTATTATTATCGATATCATTTGGTTGAAATGGAGCAATTCACGGAAGGTTTGTTTTGTTTGTACGAATGCTTTGTTCTGTTAGATTATGGGGTCGGAAGTTGGATTTGTTCTGTTAGGTTATGATGTCGGAAGTTGGTTATGTCTTAATTTTATGCATATTTCTTGTGCAGCTGCTAGTCTCCAGTTTATATTGTTTTCGATGAAATCTCTCTCTCTCTCTCTTTCTTTCTTTCTTTCTTTCTTTTTCTCGAGGTTGTGGCTTACTTTTTGTTTGAATGTGATCAAATTCTCCATTTCATTTATTTATATTTCCTGTAGTTTGTGACATATCCAAGTTTTGGTTTGCGCGAGCGAAACTCACTCACTCACTCTCTCTCTCTCTCTCTCTCTCTCTCTCTCTCTCTCTCTCTCTCTCTCTCTCTCTCTCTCTCTCTCTCTCTCTCTCTCTCTCCACCCCCTTACCTGTCTATTGAAAAGGCTTGCATGGAAGCAGAGTGACGTCACAAGACAGGCAGCCATTGCCATTCCAGTCAGCGGTCAGTCAGTCAGTCTGAAATGGGGTAGGACCAGGACAGAACAGTTCTACGGCTTTCGGCGTAGGTGTCTGTGTATATCTAATAAATCCCTTCATTGTTTATACTTTCCCGTTCTACCAGGCTGCCGTTCACTTGGCGAATGAAACGCCTTCTTGCTCATTTGGGCAACAAAAGAAACATTGAATACATGACCTATGAATGGATTGAGACGACATAACCCTCTCTCTTCATTACTGATAGTTTTTAACTCATTTGAGCTCACATCAGTCGTGTATATTATTGTGCGTTAAGTCTTGTCGTTGTAGTAGGGTGGAAGTTATTTGGCCGAGGTGAGTGAGAAAAAGAGATATAATGTGTTTTGTCACGGTATGGCGCTGTGGGAGAGATTGGATGATGCTTTCCGATTATCTTCTTTGAAGGCGTTGGTTTTTGAATAAACTGGAATTCGGGACATCTCTGGGTTTTATTTTATTAGTGTTTTCTTGGTCTTAGACTTTTTTAAACGCCCCAGAGCCTCGATTTTGTTGGGGTTTTTTGTTGTTCTTCCTTACATATTATCTTTTTTTATCATAAGTTCTCTCTCTCTCTATCTCTTTCTCTCTCTCTCTCTCTCTCTCTCTCTCTCTCTCTCTCTCTCTCTCTCTCTCTCTTCGGGCCACCTATTCAGGTCCTTTTTTATTCTGTTGTTCATTACTAACAACAATTGGGTTCTCATTTTTTGACGAGAGACGCATGCGCACAACCAACATGACGTTCTCTCTCTAATAACTTTTCCGCTGGTGACGTCGCAGACTATGGGTGACGTCCAGTCAAGGTACGCTACTCTACCGCTAATCTCGTTCCATATTGTCCCTATATTTGCAGATTTCAGTCTGTTACAAACCCTCCGTATATTTTCCAATCACCTGCTAACCGAGGGGGAAAAAAGTATGTCTTTTACTGGAGTTTAGCACTCAGAAAAGGGTCTATCCATGCGTTTGCGTAAAAGTTCAGTAAATTTTTGCCTCCTGAATTGGCAACCCCCATTTGGTCAGAAATTGATTCCTCCACCCTGAAAAATTTGTTGAGGTCTGGGCAGGGTCAATTACCTCTACTAAGAGTACCACAGGCGTTTCTGGCAGGGTCACGTTGCTTTACTTGTTGTGCATGCCTTGTATTATTGAACACACACACACTCTCTCTCTCTCTCTCTCTCTCTCTCTCTCTCTCTCTCTCTTTCTCTCTCTCTCTCTCTCGAGTGTGTGGCTTATTTTGTTTGTATAAGTGATCAAATTCTCCATTTTCTTTCTTTCTTGATTTTTTTCCTATATTATGTAACCTATAGACATTTTAGTTTGCGCGTGCGTGTGTTTCGTATCTCTCTCTCTCTCTTCTCTCTCTCTCTCTCTCTCTCTCTCTCTCTCTCTCTCTCTCTCTCTGCTGGTAGTTCTTCGAGTTACTAGAGGGCGAGAGATTACTCACACCCACTAAGTGTGTTCATTGTCGGGATGATTTTTTATTTTCAACACGTGTGTGTCAATTCTCTCTCCCCCCCCCCCCCCCCCCCCCCCCCCCTTCCCCGGACGTGCGCGCGGCACGCCTCAGTTGTTGCCGGTTTGACCTTTGCCTTTATTGTTGCTTCTGTTGCCGCCGTCGCCGCCGATGTTACTATTGTCGTCGAAGGAATTGGGTCATTGGGAGGTCAAGTCGTTCTTTGGTTCGAGTTGAATTGGACTGCTTGCCCCATTTTTTCAAAGCAAAAAGTTTGTTTTGGGTTGAATTTATGAATATGATATTCTATGTACTCACTGGCTGCCAACTGTACGCCGAAATTGCATATATGTATGCATTTTTTACCTTTATGAGTTTGTATGCTTTTTCTCTCAAATTTTACCCCCCTCCCCCTTCCCCACGAGAATCAAGTTGTAACATTTTTATGTAAAAGATTGTTTTTAATCTGTTAGTTAGGAAAATAAAGATTCTCCATGGTTCCTTACTTTTACTTCAGATGGCGATAATTGGATGTATCCGACTTTAAAGAGATATTAAACATACCCCCTCCCCCCACCTTTTCAAATGAAAAGAAAAAATCGTTCCGGCTAACATGCAAATAAAGAATTAAAAATTATGGGACTTGATTAACTTAAAGCGGTTTTCAATTGGACGAAACTTGCCGTAAGTGTTGTGATGGAGAAGGATCGTGTGTTCGACTACTGTGTGTTGACGTGCGAATATTTGTGTATTTTGCCTGTTTGTCTGGGGACCGCCCGCATTCTGTTACAAAGCCTATTGAATGGTAGAAGAAAGAAGCATTCTTTTGCTCACCCCCTTGACCTGTGTACTTGGTGTTAGTTGTATGTACCGTAACTTGACCGCCCCGACTGTCAGCTGACTGGGAGTGTGTGTGTGTGTGTGTGTTCTTCCGGTGCGAGGAGTGTGTACTCTCTTCCTCCTTCTTGCATGTTTTTAAGTCTTATTTTTTAAAATCTTTTTATACCTATCACACTCTGCTGGTTGGATGAATGAATGGATGGATCAAGTACGAACACCTTTTGCCACCACTGCTACCACCTTCCACATCTGTTACTGGCTGTAGTTTTGTTTTGACTGTGTTTTGTTTGGGGGTGGGTTATTTGTGTGTGTGTGTGTGTGGGTGTACGGGGGGGAGGGGGGGGGGGTGAATATATGTCTTGCCAGCCTTTGGCATTAGTGTGTGTTTGATTTTTTTTTTTTTTTTTTTTGGGGGGGGGGGGGGGGGGGCGTGAATCTTTTGTTTATTGCCAGCCTTTGGCATTATTGTGTCTGGGTGTTTTGTTTTTTTTTGGGGGGGGGGGGGGTTGTTTTTTAAAAAAATTTTTGAGGGGGGGGGGGTGAATGTATGTGTATTGCCTACCTTTGGGCACTAGTGTGTGTGTGTTTTTTTTTTTTTTTTTTTTTTGGGGGGGGGGGGGGGGTAAATGTGTGTATTGCCAGTCTTTGGCATTTATAACTATATACCTTTTCACTCCCGTTTCCGTGATGGTTCCTAACGCAGACTTGCCGACCAGTATGATTTCTCATATTTTGATACGCTCTGAGGTCCAATATAGATAGAATGCGCTTGGCCAAGGAGTTCACAACATTGCCATCCGGAAGTATAACGGACCAACACACAAACTCTATGTAACCATGAACTTTTGTAATCTGATTAATACAGTTTAGTGAGAACAACTCACAAACGCGGATGGCAAAAACAATAACAAAGGCCTGAGTTACGTCATCTGCATACTATCTATACGATAATATGGGGATGTTGGCAAAAAGTCAACAGTTTGTAACAAAAAAAAAAGGGGGGGGGGGGTAAATGATAACAGTGGAGAAGTTGGAAGTCATTACGTGTAGTCTTCACCTGCATGAGGAAAACCTGAGTAGCCCGACAGATGATTGTCGTAGGAATTGCAGGATATGCACTCTACTAGCTTGCTACCATACCATTAGTTCAACGAATGGTAAATCTGGCGTATTTTGGAACATCCCGTATTGGAGAGTTTGGCCAGAGAGCTCGTCCTTCAAATATCGATCGATTTAAGTAGATCTGTAAATTCTCAGTCAATTAACTGAAATCAGTCAATTTGTCAAATTCAAATATTTAAAAAAGGAAAGAAAGAATTCACAAATCGTAGTCGAATGACCGTAAAATAATTAGGAGTGTTCCACAGCGCTACGCATAGCTCATGGGGACCGTTTATATTAACGATGTATATATTGCCAAGACAAAGCGACGCTTTTTATAAAAGGCGTGTCTGAACACTTCCCTGGGTATTTTCACACATCCTTCGTTAAATTATTTTTTCACTTTCCAATCCGAAGTGATCCCAACTGTAGCCAATTTTAACTGAGCCGCCGAGCGATAAATTTCACTGTTTCATCTAAGCCAAAGTTGACCACATTTACCCTTCGAGTCTCAAAACTATGATAATGTAAATTGCGAATGCCGCAAGTCCGTTATGTAGACATCTTCAAATCGAGAGGTAGGATAGATTGCTACAAGCACATTTCGATTTCCTCACATTGTAAACAAACTGGTTGACCGTTTCTTCACTGATTGAGTACCTGATCATAAGGAACAATGGTAAGTAGCCTAATTCATTCCCGTGCAAATCAGGACGTTTTCTGGCATTGTTTTGCTCAAGCCCAAGCGAGCTTGCTGTTTTGTGGCGATTTACCTTCATTTCGATTCTTTGAATTTTTCCGCTACGCCTGCCGAAGTTTCTTCTTGATAATTCACTTCTACTTAATAATTCAGTGTATTGGCCTGAAGTCATTTTTATTTAAGTTTTTTTTTCTCTGTCATTTACTGATTGAAAATCAAGTTTGCTCATTGCTACATTATTCTAATGTTCTCACAATGGCTGAGCTGTTCGTGGATCGCAATTCAGACTTGTCGAGCATCGATAAAGATGTGAGTCCCGTGAGGAATAAATTCAATTGGTCATGGCTAGAAGTTAAAGATGATAATGGTGATTATTTTTCTATGTCACAAAAATTCCAGAGGCAGGAATATGACTTTGATGAAGTCATCTTTACCTATATGAATGACATGCTTATTTAGCATTCCTTCTACATCAAATTATGGCAGTCATACTTCCAGTAAGAAATAACACCCACTATTTTGATATATTGTATTTATCACTCTCCTCTCCAATGATTCCCTTATTTAAAAAAAAAAAAAATTGAATCTTCAGTTTGTCGAAGAGTTTCAGTCAATTTTTATAGAGCTCATTTACAGCTCATTAAGTGACCCTCATCTTGGCAGAAAAAAAGCAACTCAAACCTGGGACTTCGCGAAGTTGCAACTTGTCTTACACTTGATTAACCTCAAGATGTTTATCAGTCGAATTGGTAGGCTGCTATTTTATATATTTATATAAATGTTATGTTTTGTTGTTATTATTATTGTTGTTGTTGAATATCGCCTAACAGTACCAGGCTAGGGACCTTTTGTAATATCGCTTTTAGCACGTTTTGTGGATGTTGCTCTATATTCAAGCTCAAGCTCACGTCTGTCATGGTTTTCTCTTTCCTTCTCTGAGTATTCCATTGTTTTTTAATTTGGTAAACTGCTTTACTGTCAATCCCCTCAGTGGTCAGTATTGGATGGGCATCTATTTCTGCTGGTAGTACGACCTACAGAATGTCGTTCGGTCTATCTATCCTGTCTATCCGCCATTCCTGACTACCTACCTACTTGCTTACATATTTGATTCATTGTCTTCTTGGTTCTTGATCTCTCGGTGAGCACCAGCTGGTCGTGCGCAGTCAAGCAGTCAGCGCGGGGGAGAGGGGTCGTGATCGAGCGTGGGACATCTTAGATATTGTAATACGGTCTGTGTCATATGATATCTACATCGTGGTTTGCCCATATTTTGTATTTATTTGGTCGTGACGCTTCATGCACAGTAGATTGAATGGGCTTTCGGACTGTCATATTGTGGGCTTAAGTTGGAGACCTTTTTTATTTTTATTTGACCCGTCACCATCGAATGCGTAGTAGTAGTTAGTAGTAGGTAGTAGTAGTTAGTATTATTAGTAGCAGCAGCAGTAGTAGAGACGATATATTTACATTAATGGAAAACATTTTTTTTTAAATAGAAAGTTTATGCATAGATATGATCGTAAATCATTAATTTCAGATGAAAATATTTTAATTTCCTAGGTCGTACATTTTGTTTCAAAGTCGTGATTTTGACTCTGTCATTTTGTTGGACACCCAACAAGCTGCATAACTCTTGGTTGCCACTTGGGAATTTCGACGATTTACCGTTTATCTCCCTTACTTACCTGTTGTACCAGCTGATCGCTTTGCGTTGGCGAGCGGTGTGTGCGTCCCTTGGGATTCAATTACTGTTCGCTATTGCTTCTACATTTGGATGTTCATTGCGGTGTTTTCTGTTGTGGCCACGGTATCCCTGTATTTTCTCATGATTTTAGAAAGGGTCCTTGATAGCTCAGTTGATAGAGCACTCTTTTCACATGGATGCAGTCGAGATTAAGGGCAACACCGTTTGATGAAGACAAACTTTGCGTGTCATATTTTCATATGGTCATTACGCGAAATTATGTCAGTTTTTATTATATTTTAAAAAATGATTTTTATTTATTTGTTTGTTTATTTATTTCTGTATTCATTTATTTATATGTTTATTTATTTATTTCCGTCATTATTTTCTTGTCATTTAAAATTTTCACGTTGAATTTTTTTCTTTTTTTTTTTTGGCTTACTTAGCTGGTGTTTGGCCACATTTTTTTTTTGGTCTTTTCTGATTGTTTTCGTACATTTAAAATTCAAAAGAAAAAAAAAAAAAATTAAACATCTTTCTCTCCTGATTTCCCTCGACTCTTTGCATTTTTCATGATTATTTAGTCAAACAGTATTTTTTAAAAAAAAGATGCTACTACTTTAGTGAACCGGTCGTTTGCTTGCGGTGAATGCTTTTGATTACTGTTTCCATCGTTAGGCCCATGCGCGTGCACCTAGTTATACAAATTTATTGATGGTGTTCGTTTCGCCCTTTGTACTCATAACATCCGCCCACCGGATATGGCGTACCAAGACACAAAACTATGTGTGACCTTGAACGTTTATAGTCTGATCGATGGGGCTCAGTGACAACTAATGGCAATGGAATCTGTTGGTTTGAGACTTCGACCTACAAAGTCAAAGGACTTTAGGATAGGAACGTGTCAAAGGGGGCCGATCGGAGTAAAAGATCAGGAACCTGAAGATATCGATACTTTGTTATCTCAGGAGTATAGGTGGAGGCACGAAGCAAAGATGAAAGCACGGATAGGAAAGGTACAGAGTTTGGAGAACTAGGGGTATCTCCCTTCGACTAAAGGCTTTAGTCGAAGGGAGATACCCCTAGTTCTCCAAACTCTGTACCTTTCCTATCCGTGCTTTCATCTTTGCTTCGTGCCTCCACCTATACTCCTGAGCTTTAAAAAGCTAAACTATTCAGCCCAAGCCTGAAGTCAGTCCGGCTGGATATGGAAACTTGGAATGCATCGCAGGCATGTATAAGGAGGATATTGATTTTGTAAACACCTGCATGCGTCGGTCACTCAGAATAAGATGGGTGAACAGGACTAAGATCCAAGAGCTTAAAATTGAGCTTTTATATAGCGCGATATGCACCAAACGTGCTCAAAGCGCGTGAAGTATGGAGTAGAACACATCAGAAACCAGTGGGAAAGGGAGTAGGAAGAAGACGATGGAGGTGGATTGGACATGACACACTCTTAGAAAGAAGACTTCATCATACCAAAGATAGTATTGGACTATGGCAGAAGATCAATGGAAAGGCGATGAGATAAGGGACGAGATAAAAAAAAAAGTTGTTAGATCTGCATGAGAGAGAGAGAGAGAGAGAGAGAGAGAGAGAGAGAGAGAGAGAGAGAGAGAGAGAGAGAGAGAGAGAGAGAGAGAGAGAGAGAGATGGAAACTGTTAGGGCTGACCCACACCGGAGACCGACTCCGACGTCCCGGCACTGCCGTCTTCCGGATAAAGACATCGAGCACGGACAAAATACTAAGAATAAAGAGAAGAGCCGCTGGACCTACCTACCCGGACCAAGCTCGGAAAAAAATACAAACAAACAAACAAACAAAAAACGGCAGAGGACGTCGGGTGCTTGATACGGTAGTTCTAGCGGCTCTTCTTTTTATTCTTAGTATTTTGTCCGTGCCTAACATCTTTATCCGGAAGACGGCAGTGTCGGAGGTGTGGCTTGAGCCATGGTGAAAAAGGCAATGATGATGATGATGAATAACAATGGTTGGCTAAAAAACAATCACAAAGAGCTGAGGGGCGTAATTGCACACACACACACACACACACTCTCTCTCTCTCTCTCTCTCTCTCTCTCTCTCTCTCTCTCTCTCTCTCTCTCTCTCTCTTTCTCTCTCCGTGTGTGTGTGTCTCCATCTCTCATTCTCTCTCTCCCTTATCTCAATCGCCATTTGACACTGTAGGTTTTAAGTGGTAGTAGGTCGCGTTATAAGACCACAATCATTTTTTTTTTTTTTTTTTTTTTTTGGCTATGCGTAAACCATTGCCCGCACTGATGTAGATATTTTTCACATGCATGGAGAAGGCCCATTCAAAACTACCATTGCCAATGCTCAGGAACTTGGGCAGTGCAACGTACATGCTATGCGACGTTCACTTCTAGAGGCAGGCTGTTCGTCTGATGCTGACCGTACGGCACCGCTTGAATCGAAAACAATTGGCTCACAGCTCACAACCACACCCAATGAATGGACTGTAGAACAATAAATGGTCTCAGCAGGCCACTGAACCCTCAACAGTACATCCGATTAGTCGTGCAACCACGCGCCACTCTGTTTATCAACGATTCTGGGAATGACGTTTGCCACTCTGTTTATCAACGATTCTGGGAATGACGTTTGACATCTTGCAGGGTTCTCACCAAGACGGGAATTCTTGAATAGTCGGGAATTTTATTTTTGAGATATGTTAGGGAAAATGAGGTCGGGAAAAGAAGAAAATTTTGCAGTGGGGTCAGGAGATAGTGTTCAAACTGTGTCAAAAGGTCATGAGTCTTTTTTTTCTTTTCTTTCCCACTGGTGCTATGTGGAAGGGGCTTGTCGGAAGTAAAGGTGCCTCACTTTGTGAATTTGTAATTATCTTTTCTTGTCCACAAGGTGGCGTGATTCCAAGGGGAGTCTACTACAAGAAATCAATTTGTTGGAATGTTTTTATTTTTTATTTCGCTTTCTCAAAACTCAGTTCTTCTATTTTCATCGACACATGCTTCATTGCAACAAAAATATACGAAAGAATCGGAAAGCGAAGTATATAATTTGATGAGAGGGGCATTTGACCCCCCCCCCCCCCCCCAAAAAAAAAAAAATAAAAGAATACGCCAATATGACGCTTTTGGATTTCTTTTTTATATTTAAAGTTAAAATTGTAAAGTTACTTTTGGCATTACTGTAGGTGTATTTATATATACATTTCTTTGCCAATTTTACTTTTTTTACAATACCCACTGAGCGTGCTCAAAGCGCTCTACAAGCGCTCACTGGCCAACAGAAACACTTTATGTATAAGTAAAGATGAGACGTGACGCCTGGTTGGGCGATATTATAATTGTTTCTCTCTCAACACATTCTCAACGCTGTTAATGATGTGAGTAAAGACCTTTTCCTAGGACTCGACTATGCTCCGATCAGAGCTGGACTAGATTCCTGGATCATCCGGTCTGATGTGCGGGTGTCAAACCACAAGACCACGTTGTTGTATATCTTAAAAGATTATATTATTTATTACTATTATTGTTATTGTTATTATTATTATAATTTGTTTTGGTGAGTGGTTTAACACGAAGCAACATTGCTATCCGAAGCTTGATTTGATTTCATTGAGGGGGGGGGGGGGGGGGGTGGAGAGAGAGAGAGAGAGAGAGAGAGAGAGAGAGAGAGAGCTATGGGATAGCCGACTAGTCCTTAACACCCGTCAGTTTTTATTGTATTACATGCTAGATACGCGTACACATTATAATATTCTTGCCCTTTTGCAATTATAATATTAGTTGGATTCGGAGATTCATGCCATTTCCGTTTCCTGGACGAATAAAGGGGTTGGTGGAGGGGGGGGGGGGGGGGGGGTTGAATACAGACTACCCCGCTCTCCCTAGTCTTTGGGGGTGAAGTCCCACGTGTTACATGTAGACTCCTAGCAGCGCCTACTTGACCCAGTTCGTGAAGAACTTTGACATTTGGGTACCGTATTTGACAGGAGTGTCATAATTTTTTTTGCTTTTGTCGTTCATGTAGCGTATCGTTTTTGTCTTTCTAAGTGGATGGGTGTGTGTGTGGAAGAAGGAAGGGGGGGGGGGGGGGTTGACTCGTTAACCGATATTGTTTCTCATAATGTGATTATCGAACTGATGCTTGCCAACCAGACCTACGATTTATATATTTGTAATTCCGTCATCTTGCCGGAGTAAGCGCCTAAGTTTGTTTATATTGTGAAATTAGTGTCAATTTCTCTATATTGTAGATTAAGTGGTCCGATACCCCCCCCCCCCCCCCCCCCACACACACACACACATACGCACACGCACACGCACACTTTCGGAATAAACCCGACATGCCAAATCCCATTGTTGCATGGCTTTCTTCTTCTTCGTTCCTCTGATGGACATCTATGGCTGCAGTCCGATATCTACTACGAAGTCTGTGGTCCGCTTTAGGTCCTCAGCCTCACCATAGAGCATGGCTTTCAAACGCCGAGTGTTTGGGATTTGGC
>NC_088374.1:11331402-11333902 GCF_034508935.2 Berghia stephanieae
CGGAACCCCCCCCCCCCCCCCCCCCCCCCCCCCCCCCCCCCCCCCCCCCCCCCCCCCCCCCCCCCCCCCCCCCACCGTCCTTTATTTTCTCCTTAAAAAGCAACCTTTATTTTAATTGAAACGAATAGCATGTGCATGTTTGGTCGTGCTTGTTGCAGATGTTAATTTTTTTCTTTCTCTCTCCTGAATTCGTTCGTTAATCTTGTTTGGCTGTCTGTGCCGTAGTATTATTATTATCTGGATATCGATTCAGTTGGTCCAATGGCAGATCGATTTTAAAAATATCGTTTTGGGAGGAAATATTCATATCGATATGTCAATATAGGATTTCAGTTGGCCCCATGATGGGGATGATCTACATTAGGGCTACCTTTCCATGTGCTCGAGGTTAATATGGCCGTATAATTGGAAATCGTGCTCAATGTCACCGATATAATGAAACGTGTTCACAGTTTGAAAGAAATATCCAACGTCACAATTCGGTCATTCTGTGCAGCATGAACTGATGGGTATGTTTACAACTTTAATAAACACAGCAGTGTGTTTACATTTATTGAGAAATGCCCAATCATTGTACAGCGACAAACAAATCGTGTGATGGACGAAAACATGAATCTAGATCGTGAGAATTCCTTAACACAAGTTGGTGGGTCGCCATCTTTCTCGATACATTAAGTAGGCTATAATTTGTTTTTTTTTTTTTTTTTTTTTTTGTTTTTTTTTTTTTTTTTTTTGGGGGGGGGGGGGGGCAGAATGAAAAAGAACGGGAGCGATCTTTATAATTCATGTTTTCGTCCAACCTACTCATCGATCACATGATTTGTTGCTGTACAACGATTGGACATTTCTCAATAGGTATAAATGTACACACGCTGCTTTGTTTATGAAAGTTGTAAACATAATATTTCTCAACCCGTGAACACCTTTAACTATGTGGGTCATTTTGAGCACACTTTGCAATGTGACCACCACCAATGACCTCGGGCACGTGGAAAGATAATATAGATCATTCCATCCCGTTGAAAGGTGATTTTTTTTATTATATGCCGCCAGTGCTTTAGGTACAGCAAACAAGAGTGTTTAGGTAAGTTTGAAGAGAACAGTTGAAAAAGAGTAAGAAAACGACGAGTAAAGAGAAAATGGGTAAAAAGCAAATAAAACTTTTAAAAATTGGGGCAGGAAGATGAAATTTAAACCAAGAAATTAAAGGTGGGGGTGGGGGGGGGGGGGGGGGGGGGGGTTACCTAGCTGCCGCTGGTCGGTGTTTAGTGTTTCTTATCCCAATCCATTCCCGTGACAGAAGGAAGTATGTGTGTGCGGATGTGTGAAAAGGGAGGGACTATCTCAAGTGGGCGACACATACCAATACACACACATACACTCGAACACACAAACTATATCACCTTATTACTTCACACTTCACACTTCATACATTGCTAGTGTTGTTATTACAAGAGTGGAGAACGGCGAGAGAAAAAAAAAAGGGGGGGGGGGGGGGGAGGGAAGAACCGTACGAAATCTGTGCGTATGCGTGTGTGCATTCAAAACACACCTGGAGAAATCCTTCCTTATTATGTATTCTTCTTCATCAGCTTCAAACTCCCTTTCCCCCCCCCCCCCCCTCATTAATATAATATTATTATCATCTCTAAATCATCATCTCGTTGTATTTTTAATAATTGTCGCCGAGACTACCTTGATGTACGGTACAGCACAGGGGCAAACCACCCACCCACCCAACACGACCCCCTCGCTGTCATACATAGGTGCGCAGTTCGCTAAACCTCACCAACACACACATACATACACACACACACACACACACACACAGAGCTCTACTATTAAAACACTAACACACAAATGTGACATACAAACACGCTTTCTCATAATATAATTTGTGTATGTGTGTGTGTGTGTGTCCATTCATTCATTTATTTTTATTTCTTTTATCCCTACCATTGAGCTAACCGCTCTGGTCGGATACTTGGGTTTTGTCGACAACTCCCCAAGAAGATTCACTGATTCACACACAGCCAGGCTTCAGACAGAAATTGTGTTGTTCTATCGGATTAAACGCGTACATGCTAGTACTAATTACTTCGTATTTCTCATTTCCGTTGGTTTTGTTTTTAATTTTTTTTTTTATTCCTACTTTCTAGTGTTTATTAACTTTAAAAAAAATAAACTATCCCTTATCTTCTTCTTTTGTTTATTTATATTTATTAATCTTTTTTTTTTTTTATCGTCTGATGCTATTTTATCTACCGTTCACAGAAATATTACTGGATATTCGCACATTCGTGTTTTATACTAATTTCCTCTGTGTTACTTGAAAGCGTGTGGTGGTGATTCATAACTAACTCATAATATAGGTTTCCAGTTCTTATTTCATTCATGCAGTAATCCGGTGCTTTCATTTTCTATTATAGCCACAGCAAAATGTTTGTGTTTATGAGTTGTGGTTATGAGTTGTCATAATATCGTATTTATTTAATGTATT
>NC_088374.1:11338902-11341402 GCF_034508935.2 Berghia stephanieae
TCTCTCTCTGTGTATAAGCGCTGATTAATAAATAATGTAACCCTACACGCCATTCCTACAGCTTTACTAATTGCCTCTAATAGACGGATCGTTTCACACGATCTGCTGTCTTGCACGTGCACGTTCTATCTACGTAACCCCCCCGCCCCTCAGCCCCCTTCAGCACTCATAGAGGATGGTTCGTAGCTTATCTAATAATAATAATAATAATAATAATAATAATAATAATAATTATTATTTATTATTATTATTATTATTATTATTATTATTATTATTATTATTATTATTATTATTATTATTATTATTATTATTATTATTTTATTATTATTATTATTATTATTTTTATTTTTTATTATTATTATTATTTATTATTATTATTATTATTATTATTTATAATAATAATAAATTAGAGATCTTCTTACCCGAAGTTAAAGAAGAACAAAAAAAATGGTGGAGTTTTTTGAGGGTTTATTTTTCTTGTCTTTTCTTTCTTTCCTTTTTTTTTTTTCTTGTCTACATATGAATCTTGGGCATTCTACTATTGGTGCTATGCGTTCAGGTAAAATCCTCACATCAGCTCGCCGGATATAACGTACCACCACTAAAGCTGTGTGTAAACTTTTAACGTCTTGGTTGATAAATTTTTTTATGAGAACTAATCATTAAAATGGCTGTCTGAAAACAATAACAATGAATGCGCTGAGTGACGTCAATTTTGTTCCTTCTATTAGTAGCTAGTAGTACTAGAGAATGTAAGTCCTCTGGTAGGGAGCAAAAGTGTGATGTGATGTCAATACTGGTTCCAATCTCATTGGAAGTGTAAAACCACTGTTCCGGAGGACTGGATACATACCTTACTTGTGTAATTGATCTTCTAGTTAGAGATTGATAGCATCTTATATTCTAGTCTAAATGAAATATATGCTGGTCGTCGTTAAAGATCATCCATCCCCGCTCTTTTACGGCCCATAATCCCAAGAAACTGCCTATTTTTTCTGCTGCTAAAACAATGATGCTACCAAAACTGCCCCTTAAAAAAAGTTTTTAAAATCCTTTTATTCACTCCCCGTGTAACATATTCAATATTAGTCCTCAAAAGGACTGTTTACATACACACTTCCGAGGGGTTTGGAACCTGAATAGTAGAAAACGTGACTCCCGCCGGACCTTTCCCCCCTATTTACAGTTTCTATTCTTGGGTTCGGCCGTACACATAATGCATGCGTCTACATATTCTATTGTACTGGTGTTACTCGTTGGCGAGAGCTTTCTACTTGAAATGTCAAAAAATTCGTACTTTCCAGCGGGAAAAAGAAAGAAAGTCACTTTAAGTAACTCTAGAAATGAATATTCCGCCATCAGCATGACCCAAAAAAAAACTCCAGCAAAGTCCCGAATATGGGTTTTATGGAACTAAACTTTCCTTTTCAATAAGATTTATTGAGTTAAAGGAGCGAATGTTGTCATATCCCGTCCTACTACACGTTAAATGTTGCTGTTGACTAGGAACCCCTTGTAAAGCGCTTTGAGCACATTTAGTGGATATTGCACTATAAAAAAAAGCTCAATGAAGTTCTGAAGCTGGAGCCAAAAATTCGTATTTTTCCGACTTTTTCGTTGTATGTATGTACTAGGCAGATCTTTCGTAGACACAGTCCTGGTGGTGGTGTTGTCCTTGTGACTCAGCGACTTCGGAATTTCCCCACCCGTTGGAACTACAGTATTTAATTCTTATTTATTGGGTGTCAATTCATTGCCTTGTTGTGTGTTTGTATGAACGTATGTATGTGGGGGAGTGTGGGTTGGTCGGTCTGGTCGGTTGTCGGTGGTTGGTCGGTTGGTCGGTAGCTATTGGATTGGAACAGCTACGTACTTTGTATATCGGCATTTATTTACTTAGGTAGGTCTCCATTCATTGCCGTATTTTGTACGGGGTTGGTCTCGTCGGTTGATTGGTTCGTATTTATTGGTTGGTACTCCGTCGTACACTGAAATAGAAAGAAAAGGAAAAAAAATAAACAAAACAAATTCAAAACACGTATTTAAAATTTTGTCCATGAAAGCTCGGATCTTAGTCTCCAGATATACATCAGTGAAAATGTACCTCATTTTACTTGTCGAAAACTTTCAAACATGGGATGTCCCTGAATGTGTGAGGGTCAATTTCATTGTTCGATTCGGAAGGACGAGTTTTCTGCCCAAAATTTGAAATACGTGTTTCTTTCTTTCTTTCTTTCTTTCTTTTTTACATTCTTTCTTTCTTTCTTTCTTTCTTTCATTCTTTCTTTCTTTCTTTCTTTCTTACTGTCTTTCTTTTATTTTATCTTCCAGTTTGTGGAGTACTGGTATACTGTTTACTGTGTAGTGGTAACGGAGGAGTGGCTACCGTTACTGTTATGTTGTATTTATTACATATTTTGGACGGCGTATTTTTTTTTTCCAAGTCTTTTTTGTAGGTGTATGCATTCCGAGCCGTTTGGTCTTTTGATGTTTTTGTTAT
>NC_088374.1:11348902-11351402 GCF_034508935.2 Berghia stephanieae
TCATCCATTCTCGCTCTTTTACGCCTCGAACCCCCCCACCCCCCCCTCCCACCTTAAATAAAAAAATCTACATGTACATCCTGCTACTAAAATAGTTACGCCACCTAATGATTCGATTTGTAACCTATACACTATTAATCCTCCGAAGGACAGGTTACATACACAGTTCCAATGAGTTTGGAACCTGAAAAGTAGAAGCTGTGACGTCACGACTTTACTACTTGGAGGGCCAACTGCTATTTTCCGCTGGTGGGCACGCGTTCAAGATAGCTACGGGCTGTTTGTAAATTGAATTTGATCCCTTTAACGCCTTTGTGCTTTCTTACTCAGAAGAGCTCTTTGTTATGTTGGACAATACAAAAATGCCGCCAACTTGGTCAGCATTGGTGTCGTCGTCAAATTACGTCTAAACGCCGATCTTTGCCCAAGGCAGCAGCGTCAAGACGTGTTCGTGGTCGTACGTATCTATTGAAGTGAGTGAGAGTGACGCGTGCTTCTTCTTGTTGTTGTTGTTGTTAAATGGACACACGCGCGACCCCATTGTTAAGGAGGATTACCTGCTAGGAACGGTTTATAATAGAATTATTATTATTATTATTATTATTATTATTATTATTATTATTATTATTATTATTATTATTATTATTATTATTATTATTATTATTATTATTATTATTATTATTATTATTATTGGACTTTTGGACATGTTGGGGTTTGTAGTCTTGATGTACTTGTATGTAAGGTGCTCTCGGGAAATGGACCACATGTCTGTCTCATCTGTATGTAAGGTGCTCTCGGGGAATTGCCACATAGTGTCTCATCTGTATGTAAGATGCTCTCGGGAATTGCCACATAGTGTCTCATCTGTATGTAAGATGCTCTCGGGGAATTGCCACATAGTGTCTCATCTGTATGTAAGGTGCTCTCGGGGAATTGCCACATAGTGTCTCATCTGTATGTAAGATGCTCTCGGGAATTGCCACATAGTGTCTCATCTGTATGTAAGATGCTCTCGGGAATTGCCACATAGTGTCTCATCTGTATGTAAGGTGCTCTCGGGAATTGCCACATAGTGTCTCATCTGTATGTAAGATGCTCTCGGGAATTGCCACATAGTGTCTCATCTGTATGTAAGGTGCTCTCGGGAATTGCCACATAGTGTCTCATCTGTATGTAAGATGCTCTCGGGAAATTGCCACATAGTGTCTCATCTGTATGTAAGGCTCTCGGAATTGCCAAGTTTCATTGTATGAAGTCTCTCGGAATTGCACATAGTGTCTCATCTGTATGTAAGTGCTCTCGGGAATTGCCACATAGTGTTCATCTGTATGTAGTGCTCTCGGAATTGCCACATAGTGTCTCATCTGTATGTAAGGTGCTCTCGGGGAATTGCCACATAGTGTCTCATCTGTATGTAAGATGCTCTCGGGAATTGCCACATAGTGTCTCATCTGTATGTAAGGTGCTCTCGGGAATTGCCACATAGTGTCTCATCTGTATGTAAGGTGCTCTCGGGGAATTGCCACATAGTGTCTCATCTGTATGTAATGCTCGGATTGCCATAGTGTTCTCGTACTGAAGTGCCTCGGGAATTGCCACTAGTCTCATTATAGTAAGGTGTCTCGGAATTGCACTGTGTCTCATCTGTATGTAAAGTGCTCTCGGGGAATTGCCACGTAGTGTCTCATCTGTATGTAAGGTGCTCTCGGGGAATTGCCATAATGTGTGTCCTCAATTGATAGTGTCAGTAGTAGGTGCTCTCGGGGAATTGCCACATAGTGTCTCTGTATGTAAGGTGCTCTCGGGGAATTGCCACATAGTGTCTCATCTGTATGTAAGGTGCTCTCAAAAAATGGGCCACATGTCTCATATTACGAGACTGTGTCGAAAGGTAGTTTTTGGGACGTTCGCCAGGAAAATATAACTCCAATAATCAGTTATTTGAAGAATCTTACGCGAGGGAATTGGTTTTTACTTGAGCTTTTGTATAAAGCACTATCCACTAAACGAGCTCAACGCGCCTTACAAAGGGTCCCTGCCATGATCAACAGCAACACGTAACATGTAGAACGAGAAGACACGACGACGACGCCTGTTAGGTTTTGGCATGTATTGCAATTTTTTCTCCGACAGAGACAATGCTGTTAACGGCCAAGTAGGCCCACTCATTTTGCACTTGCACACGGCGAGAGAATGTGAGTAAAAAGTCTTTTCCAAGGACTCAACTAATGCTACGTTGGAGTATTATTGGAGTATTTTAGTGGCGAACGTCATGAAAAACGACATTTTGGTACAACCTGGCTTATAAAAGATGTTTTTGGACTTTTCTATGAACATTGAGATGTCATGGTGTTCCAATAGTCTGTTCAGTCTGCACACTCCTCTCACAAAATGTGTAAGTAAAATCTGCACTTTAAACATGTTCATTTTCTGAGGGATACTTTGAAAATCGTTTTTTTCAAAATAAGCTGATTTAAAACGTTTTTGACAGCAGTGGATT
>NC_088374.1:11356402-11358902 GCF_034508935.2 Berghia stephanieae
TTGAAGACGATTGATTGTTTTAAACAATATATATACAACAGCGCAATGGCTTACCCTTATAACGGTAGCGGTGGAGGTGGCAGTGGAGATTACGCCAGTCGCTCCCGTTACCCCATGGCCAGTGGACCCTTCAACCCGCGAAGCCCTCCGAACGTTCTGCCAACCTCCGCCCTCATGCAGATGACCCCGGGGAGTTCTCTCAGATCCTACGCCACCAGAGGTGGGCACGGGATGCCGCCCGTCTACCCAGCCTTCCAGCAACAGCCGCAGCAAATCCCGCCTCAGCCAGAACCCTCGTCACCTCTGCCTCCATCACTTCAACAACATCCTTCCTACCCGCCCCATCCGCATCAACACCACCAGCACACCCACCATCACCTTCCACATCCGATACAAAACATGCAGCAGCATCCACAAAGTGTCGGATCTCCCTCCTCCCCTCACGCGTCGTTGTCACCGCAGCCGACTATGCCCCCAATCACGATGCATCATCAACACCAACTGCATATTCAACAGCAGCAGCAGCACCAAGCACGGCTACATCAGCATCAACAACAGCAAGCTGCAGCCGCTGCTGCCGCCGCAATGGCGGCGACTGATTCTGATGATCATAATAACAACAATACTTGTAACAATAGCAACGAAAATGAGCAATCACCGTGTCAAAAGCAGTCTCATATGATTAGCGGGGGGAGTGTGGGAGGTTCGAACCCTTCATCCTCGCCGTCTCCATACCACAATACACAACCGCATTTCCTGCATTCCCACCACGGCCACCACCATCATCTATCAGCATCGCATCATTCGCATCACCACCACCACCCCCATTCCAGTGGTAACTTGAACTCGCCCGTCATGACGTCGCACCCACAACAACCAAACTCCCCTCCGTCTGCCCCAAGACCACCGGATCATTCCAACTACCACCCGGGAGGAGGAGTTCCAGGATCACCCGTATCTCCTCAGAGAAACCATTCGTCTTCCTATAACCCTCACCACCAGCAGCACCATCCAGATCACGCCAGAAGGGATTCGACCCAAACCTCCGTTCCTTCTCCGTCAAATAATAATGGTAGTGGTGGTTGTAACTCCAAGACTGACTCTGGGCCACCAGGAAGTGCCATCAAGCCCCCAAACCCGGGCCAACAACATCCAAACATTGCCCCGAGTCCTTCAAATCTATCTAGACCTTACCCACATAACGTAAGTTTACGGGTTCGAAATTGAACTCTTGCACTTAAAGCAGAAGAAAACTGAATTAATCTGGATAGTGAAAGTTGTATGATTTTTGACAATCACGTCAGGCAAAGCTTGCTTTTGTTTTTGTTTTTTGTTTTTGGGTTTTTTTTTATTATTTTTTTTTTGGTTTAAAATATCAAACCATTTAACTGCCATACACTGGACAGGCACGCTTTCAAAAATTTCCCCAGAAAACTGGTCCTTCAAATAATGATCGATTAAATGACCCTCTTCTTGACTTTTACAAAAACTCTGAAATCTGAGACCTCGCCAGGTCTTCCTCTCATTTCCAGGTTTGAGAGCTCTTTGCCAAGATGAGGGTCATTTAAATCGATCGATAAGGACGCGTTTTCTAGCCAAATTTTCTAGATACGCGTCTTTCCAGAGTACGGCAGTTACTTGGTTAAATAAAGATATGTGGGAGGGAGGTTAACGTACGAGTAACCGGTATTATGGCCTTACACATAGTGGCCAACTCTGTCCTGATAAAATTGGGTCTGCTCTGATCTGGCATTGTGGAGCAAAAATTAGAATAGGATTGTTTATATATATATATATATATATATATATATATATATATATATATATATATATATATATATATATATATATATAAGAGACCCTTGCATGTCCCCAGGCTCTTGTCTAGATTATATTAACACAATAGTTCAAAGTTCAAACTCAATTAAGCCATTTAAAAAACTTGATGTTCTTATGAAATAAACAAAGATCATTCTTCAAAGTTTGTAATGTACAAAATAAATGTGAATAATAAAAATGTATATTGTGTCGTAACAAATGTGACGTTTTTGCTGTAGGTGGTAAGGAGGGGGTTAACGACTTGGAGATGTTCTTGAAGTTCTGAAATGGTAGCCAACATTTCGTAATTATACGAATTTTTCGCAGTAGTAGACAAGCCTGCTACTGCTATGCTATGTAAGTAAAAGCTCTCCATTTAGTAGTCTGGGATCTCGTGTCGGTTGGTTTCTTTGGGCATGTTGCATGGGGCATGAATGGCGATTACACCGATTTTAAAGTACCGTCAACCACTCAGGCCATCCGGGGTTACTTAGGCCACTTACTTAGTGGAATAAAAAAGGTTGCTTTTTATAAAGTTAAATTCATGAGTGTTTATTAGATCTGTTGGGTTCTAATTATTTAAAAGATAAAAGCTACATGTAATTTATCTTTTAAAATAAGCAATCTTGGTTTCAGTAAGTGGCCTAAGTACCCCGGGTGGCCTAAGTAGCCCCAGTTGTCT
>NC_088374.1:11363902-11366402 GCF_034508935.2 Berghia stephanieae
TCTCAAACACACACACCACACACACACACACACTCTTACACACACTACAACCACCACCACCACATCTTCATCACGACCACTGCTACTACGACAACCACCAACACCACCAAATCATCACTACCACTATTACTTCAACCACCACCACCACATAATCATTACCACAACTACTACCAGTGGTGCCAACCTAACGTAAAAAATGCGTATTTTTACCCATTTTCTTTCATTGTACACATTTTTCTGAGGTTGTACGCTTGATTAAATTTCTATTATTTAAGCATTTTTAGCATTCATACACTTTTTTTGTGTCCTTAAACACTAAATTTTTCTTGACCCATCAGAATTATATATGAATCTGGAAGTTGATACTTTTTATCATCTATAAAGTGTAAGCTTATTCATTATTTCAAATATTGATTATATTATTGCTAGTATGGTCTAATTGCCCATTATCAGATTTAGTGCTAATTATTGATTTTCTCAGAATTGTACGCATTTGTTCAAAATCTTACTCATTTTGGCTCTCCACCGCCGCGAAAAAATTTTTTATTCTCTATTGTCTTCTGGCACTTTTCTACTCACTTCATATCTTGTTGTTACCAACATAAGTGCCTGCTCCACTCACTTTTCTGAATTAAAAATTCACCCCATACACCGGAGCATACTCAATGTCTCAATCGTTTCTATGTTATATGTTTGTGATGAGAATATTGGCTATTAAGCTTAACTGCTGGTCAAAATTGCTTCGCGATGGTGGTGAACGAATCGGCGATCTCAAGAAGTGGGTGAGAGAGGGATCTAGAAATGACTTTGGGTTTGAAACGAATATTTTTGTGTTCGTGGATAGCTCACACGGTAGAGCCACGCTCTCACCTGCCAGGCGGAGTTGTCGTACCAATAAGGTCGCAGGTTCAAACCCCACCACCGCCGCGAAAAAATTTTTTATTCTCTATTGTCTTCTGGCACTTTTCTACTCACTTCATATCTTGTTGTTACCAACATAAGTGCCTGCTCCACTCACTTTTCTGAATTAAAAATTCACCCCATACACCGGAGCATACTCAATGTCTCAATCGTTTCTATGTTATATGTTTGTGATGAGAATATTGGCTATTAAGCTTAACTGCTGGTCAAAATTGCTTCGCGATGGTGGTGAACGAATCGGCGATCTCAAGAAGTGGGTGAGAGAGGGATCTAGAAATGACTTTGGGTTTGAAACGAATATTTTTGTGTTCGTGGATAGCTCACACGGTAGAGCCACGCTCTCACCTGCCAGGCGGAGTTGTCGTACCAATAAGGTCGCAGTTCAAACCCCACCACCGCCGCGAAAAAATTTTTTATTCTCTATTGTCTTCTGGCACTTTTCTACTCACTTCATATCTTGTTGTTACCAACATAAGTGCCTGCTCCACTCACTTTTCTGAATTAAAAATTCACCCCATACACCGGAGCATACTCAATGTCTCAATCGTTTCTATGTTATATGTTTGTGATGAGAATATTGGCTATTAAGCTTAACTGCTGGTCAAAATTGCTTCGCGATGGTGGTGAACGAATCGGCGATCTCAAGAAGTGGGTGAGAGAGGGATCTAGAAATGACTTTGGGTTTGAAACGAATATTTTTGTGTTCGTGGATAGCTCACACGGTAGAGCCACGCTCTCACCTGCCAGGCGGAGTTGTCGTACCAATAAGGTCGCAGGTTCAAACCCCACCACCGCCGCGAAAAAAATTTTTATTCTCTATTGTCTTCTGGCACTTTTCTACTCACTTCATATCTTGTTGTTACCAACATAAGTGCCTGCTCCACTCACTTTTCTGAATTAAAAATTCACCCCATACACCGGAGCATACTCAATGTCTCAATCGTTTCTATGTTATATGTTTGTGATGAGAATATTGGCTATTAAGCTTAACTGCTGGTCAAAATTGCTTCGCGATGGTGGTGAACGAATCGGCGATCTCAAGAAGTGGGTGAGAGAGGGATCTAGAAATGACTTTGGGTTTGAAACGAATATTTTTGTGTTCGTGGATAGCTCACACCGTAGAGCCACGCTCTCACCTGCCAGGCGGAGTTGTCGTACCAATAAGGTCGCAGGTTCAAACCCCACCACCGCCGCGAAAAAAAATTTTTTATTCTCTATTGTCTTCTGGCACTTTTCTACTCACTTCATATCTTGTTGTTACCAACATAAGTGCCTGCTCCACTCACTTTTCTGAATTAAAAATTCACCCCATACACCGGAGCATACTCAATGTCTCAATCGTTTCTATGTTATATGTTTGTGATGAGAATATTGGCTATTAAGCTTAACTGCTGGTCAAAATTGCTTCGCGATGGTGGTGAACGAATCGGCGATCTCAAGAAGTGGGTGAGAGAGGGATCTAGAAATGACTTTGGGTTTGAAACGAATATTTTTGTGTTCGTGGATAGCTCACACGGTAGAGCCACGCTCTCACCTGCCAGGCGGAGTTGTCGTACCAATAAGGTCGCAGGTTCAAACC
>NC_088374.1:11368902-11391402 GCF_034508935.2 Berghia stephanieae
GGACCTGCTAGTCCTATTGCAAATGTCTCCACCACAAGACCACACATCCGCACCAATGTCTGTCTCTGTATTTGTATAGGGTGTTGATGTTCATACCGTGAACCAAACTGTTTGAGAATTGTTTGCCTCACATGACATGCCTTTTATTTTGGACAATAAAGATTATTATTATTATTATATAAGCAGTACATTTGCCTGTTTTAATGATAAACTTTCACAGATAAAATTTCAGTTTATTTGTGTTGATTGATTCATTGATTCATTTCATAATTAATTAATTAATTTTTTTTTCAAACCACAGGCGATGGGCAGTCATGGAACAACAGTCCGTCTGGATTTGAAGGAAGGGTGAGTGGTACTCCTGATGAATTATTACTACTTGGTATAGGAGATGGATGTTGTCTTCCTTTAGGAGTTGGATTTTGTCTTCTTTTAGGAGATGGATGTTGTCTTCCTTTAGGAGTTGGATTTTTTCTTCTTTTAGGAGATGGATGTTATCTTCCTTTAGGAGTTGGATTTTGTCTTCTTTTAGGAGATGGATGTTGTCTTCCTTTAGGAGTTGGATTTTGTCTTCTTTTAGGAGATGGATGTTGTCTTCCTTTAGGAGTTGGATTTTGTCTTTTTTTAGGAGATGGATGTTGTCTTCCTTAGAAGTTGGATTTTGTCTTCTTTTAGGAGATGGATGTTGTCTTCCTGAAGGAGATGGATTTTGTCTTCTTTTAGGAGATGGATGTCTTCCTTTAGGAGTTGGATTTTTTCTTCTTTTAGGAGATGGATGTTATCTTCCTTTAGGAGTTGGATTTTGTCTTCTTTTAGGAGATGGATGTTGTCTTCCTTTAGGAGTTGGATTTTGTCTTCTTTTAGGAGATGGATGTTGTCTTCCTTTAGGAGTTGGATTTTGTCTTTTTTTAGGAGATGGATGTTGTCTTCCTTAGAAGTTGGATTTTGTCTTCTTTTAGGAGATGGATGTTGTCTTCCTGAAGGAGATGGATTTTGTCTTCTTTCAGGAGATGGATGTTGACTTCCTTTAGGAGTTGGATTTTGTCTTCTTTTAGGAGATGGATGTTGTCTTCCTTTAGGAGATGGATTTTGTCTTTTTTTAGGAGATGGATGTTGTCTTCCTTTTAGGAGTTGGATTTTGTCTTCTTTTAGGAGATGGGTGTTGTCTTCCTTTAGGATGGATTTTGTCTTTTTTTAGGAGATGGATGTTGTCTTCCTTTAGAAGTTGGATTTTGTCTTCTTTTAGGAGATGGATGTTGTCTTCCTGAAGGAGATGGATTTTGTCTTCTTTCAGGAGATGGATGTTGACTTCCTGAAGGAGATGTATTGGAGATGGATTTTGTCTTCTTTTAGGAGATGGATGTTGTGTCTTCTTTTAGGAGATGGATGTTGACTTCCTGAAGGAGATATAATGGAGATGGATTTTGTCTTCTTTTAGGAGATGGATGTTGTCTTCCTGAAGGAGATATATTAGGAGATGGATTTTGTCTTTTTTCAAGAGATGGATTTTGTGTTCCTAGAGGAGATTTTAGGAGGTGGATTTTGTTTTCCTTTAGGAGATGGATTTTGTCTTCCTTTAGGAGATAGATTTTGTCTTCCTTTAGAATTTAGGAGATTGATTTTGTCTTCCTTTAGGAGATGACTTTTGTCTTCCTTTAGGAGATGAATGTTGTGTTCCTTTAGAATTTAGGAGATGGATTTTGTCTTCCTTTAGGAGATGAATGTTGTCTTCCTTTAGAATTTAGGAGATGGATTTTGTCTTCCTTTAGGAGATGGCTTTTGTCTTCCTTTAGGAGATGAATGTTGTCTTCCTTTAGAATTTAGGAGATAGATTTTGTCTTCCTTTAGGAGATGGATTTTGTCTTTCTTTAGGAGATGAATGTTGTCTTCCTTTAGAATTTAGGAGATGGATTTTGTCTTCCTTTAGGAGATGGATGTTGTCTTCCTTTAGGAGTTGGATTTTGTCTTCTTTTAGGAGATGGATCTTGTGTCTTCTTTTAGGAGATGGATGTTGTCTTCCTGAAGGAGATATATTAGGAGATGGATTTTGTCTTTTTTCAAGAGATGGATTTTGTGTTCCTAGAGGAGATTTTAGGAGGTGGATTTTGTTTTCCTTTAGGAGATGGATTTTGTCTTCCTTTAGGAGATAGATTTTGTCTTCCTTTAGAATTTAGGAGATGGATTTTGTCTTCCTTTAGGAGATGACTTTTGTCTTCCTTTAGGAGATGAATGTTGTCTTCCTTTAGAAAATTGGGAGATGGATTTTCTCTTCCTTTAGGAGATGACTTTTGTCTTCCTTTAGGAGATGAATGTTGTCTTCCTTTAGAATTTAGGAGATGGATTTTGTCTTCCTTTAGGAGATGAATGTTGTCTTCCTTTAGAATTTAGGAGATGGATTTTGTCTTCCTTTAGGAGATAATGTTGTCTTCCTTTAGAATTTAGGAGATGGATTTTGTCTTCCTTTAGGAGATGAATGTTGTCTTCCTTTAGAATTTAGGAGATGGATTTTGTCTTCCTTTAGGAGATGGCTTTTGTCTTCCTTTAGGAGATGAATGTTGTCTTCCTTTAGAATTTAGGAGATGGATTTTGTCTTCCTTTAGGAGATGGATTTTGTCTTTCTTTAGGAGATGAATGTTGTCTTCCTTTAGAATTTAGGAGATGGATTTTGTCTTCCTTTAGGAGATGGGTCCTGTCAAGGTTACATCCATCCATTCCTTGCTATGCTTTGAGACTGCTTGGGCCTGTGTCCTCTATTATTATTATTTGACCCCCCTCTTTTTTTTAGTCTGTAAACAATCTGCACATATTTACACATTTATATTTTATAATTTGAGTACTTTTGGATTGTCTATTACATTTTCTGTTGCAAAACATCGGGATAAACTCCGGCTCCATGGGCCGAATGGCTCTGATGAACTACTTTTGTGGGTTTTTTTTTAATTCATTGTCTTAGAAGAGAAAAATACACGACTTAGAAGAGGAAAATACGCCTCACATTAAGACACCCTGAGTGTTTTTTTTCTATTTTTTTTTTTTATCAACAATTTGCCCTCAGAAGGATTAAACAACACTTTAAAATTCTTGAGATTATGTATTATGGTATCAATTTTCATTTTTATTAGGTTTTAAGGACTTAAAGATGCTCATGAAGTTCTTAATTGGAGCCGAAATTTCGTAAATTTATCAATAAAATATTTCTTTTCTATAATTATGACTATTTTTCTCTCTCTCTCTCTCTCTCTCTCTCTGCAGTTTGACGGCAGACCTTTCAACGGCAATGGACCAGAACATATAGACCATTTCCTGGGACCAGTCTCTGGCGGGGATGGTGAGTGTGGCTATGTGGTCTAGTGGTATGACATTCGCTTAGCTTTCGGATAGGAAGGTCCTGGGGTTCCAGCCTCGCTCGGCGCATAGTTGACTTGGAAAAGGCTCTTTACTCACATTCTCTCACTATATTCAGGTGTAAAATGAGCACCTAGCCTTTAACAGCGTTGTCTGAAAAAAAATTTGACTTGGAGCTTAATTTCAGTTCTAAATATTTTTTGCAGCGAGTCAAATTGAAAAAGTATGAAATTTGAGAAAAGTTGCTGGATACCTTTCCCATACATCTGACCATAACTTCATGAAAAAATCACCCGATTTACTTCAAATAATGAAAATTTTGCATTTTCTGAAAGAATATGCTTACCAGAGCATTTAAATCTTTATTTGAAGTAAATCGGGTGATTTTTCATTGAAGATTTGGTCTGATGTATGGGAAAGGAATCTAGCAACTTTTCTCAAATTTCATACTTTTTCAACTTGACTAGGTCTAAAAAAATATTTAGAACTGAAATTAAGCTTTGATATTTCCCGAAGATGTACAAAAAGGGTTGATTTAATCATTTATGATGAGAATTCATTTTTAAACTAAGAATTGACCTTCTAACTAAACTTGGTAATATCTCAGTTCAAAACTTTCTCACTATCCGACTGATTATGTCTCTCATTATAACATTTTATAAATATTAAGTCTTTTGTTTGTTCGCTTATGGAGAAAAACATCCTAAGAACAAAGTTTGCTGAGCGTGGTTTTGCATTTTCAGCTCCAATCATATGGAATTCTTTACCACCTAAATCTTGACAATGTGAAAGTTTACCATTTTTCAAACGGCATTTAAAAACAAATCTTTTTCATTCTGCTTTTCGTGATTCTGTGTGTGTTTGACTGTTGTGGTGATTTCATAGTCGAATGATTGAACTTGTGTGATACCAAAAAAACTATTGTAATGCACCTCTGAGCACTATTTATGGATACTGGCGGTTATATTAAATAATAACTGTAATAATAATAATAATTATAATAATAATAATTATAATAATAATAATAATAATAATAATAATAATAATAATAATAATAATAATAATTATAATAATAGTAGTAATTATATTCTCACCCCCTCCACCTTTTCTTTCAGATAAAGGAGGAGACATGTACGCACGAACTGGTTACCCTCCAAGGGAAGGAATGCCATCACAGGTAAGATTGATCATGGACTACAACGAATATTTCATTCGTAGAACTACGAAATGTTTGGGTCCTATTTGACAATGGTATATTGATCTTTAATTCAATAAACTTCTTGAACACAAAGTTTTGTTGCTAGTATAGAGCTAGTGTATAAACATGTTCAAAGCATTAATTTAATAGATTTAAGATAAGATAAGATATACTTTATTCATCCAAAAAAATGGAAATTCGTTTACAGACGTGGCATGCATGAAAATGTATAAACACAAAGTGGAGAATTTGTGGCGACAATGTATATATATATAATATATGCAAATGCACAAAAATGTAAAAATATACAACCAAGAACCAATAGCAACACTTTATATATTAATTTGATAAATTGAGATAGGCCATACCTTTGGCCTTTAGTCCGAACTTGTGTGTGTGTATTTAAAAGATGGTATTTAATTTAAATCACAGTTGCGCGTTAAAAATTTGAAGACCATGTGGCAAAAATGAATTAAGGTGACGTGTTGTTAAACACAAATTGGTAATTTTAAAAAGTAGCTTAAATGTGTACTATATTATTGCCACTAAAAATAATCTCGAAATTCGTATTTCTAAATGAATCAAAGCTGCAAACATGAAACATGTAGTTAATTTCACCTCATCATGGAGAAAAAAAACCCAACAGATTCTTGTATTGCCAAAAAAATAACCCCAAAAATCCCTGAAAATTTATATTTCTAATTGAATTTAAAGCTATAAAAGTGAAACTCGCTGTTAATTTCCTTCGTCATGGGGGAGAAAAGAAACTCAACATATTTCTTGCATTGTAAAAAAAAAAAAAAAAACCCCAAAAAACTCTAAATTTCCTTTTTCAAATTTGAATTTACTTGAAACTTGTGGTTGATTTCCTTCGTCATAGTGGGGGATAAAATAATAAAAACCCCAACAGATTCTTGCATTGCAAAGAAAAAAAAAAAAGAAACAAAAAGCCAAAAAAAAAAACCCCAAAAAAATCCAACTCTAAATTCATATTTCACATTTGGATTTAACGTCACTCGCATGAAACTTATTGTTGATTTCCTTTGTCATATTGAGAAAAAACAAACCCCAACATATTCTTGCACTGCAAAAAAAACAATAACTCAAAATTCCTATTCCAAGTTTGAATTTAAAGCCACTGACATGGAATTATGGTTAATTTCCTTCGTCATCGTGAAGAGAAAAAAACAAAACCCCAACAGATTGCAAAAAAACCCAAAACTCAATTCTAAACTTGTTAAAGCCACAAACATGAAACTTGCGGGTCATATCACTTTGTCTTGGTGGAGATTGCAAACAGCATCTTGCATTGAAAAATTGAACCCCCAAAAAAAACATTAAATCAAAAATCTTAATTTTATATTTCTAATCATTTCAATAACATAACTTACTTTTGAGAGTCCGTATTCTTCCCGCGATAACTAAGTTTTGAGACGATGGGAGAGTCTAAATTTGGACAAATTCAGATTCTCCCACCCTCCCCTTCTGCTTCATGATGTATTTTTATAACCTATGTTTTGGAGAATTAGTTGTAAAAATGCATTTTTAAAAAAAGTCAGAACTGGATTGGTGTTATGACCGAGATTGAATTGTTCTCCACTCTCTGTCAATTCATAAGCATTCTATAGAGATGATTCATAACATGATGTCTGAAATGGTGTCTGAAGTCTGAAATAAGTCTGTAACAATGCCACACAAAGCAGAAAGAAGAAAAAAAAAATACAGGCTGTTTTTTTTTTTTTTTTTTTCCTTTGTCTTCTTCTTTATTGTTTTTTTTTTTTCTTTCCTTTGTCTTCTTCTTTATTGTTTTTTTTTTGTTTCTTTCCTATTTCTTCTTCTTTATTTCTAACAAAAAATTTTAAAGTGTGGCCTAGTGGTTAAGACATTGCACTGTGATCCAGAATGTCCCGGGTTCGAGCCCCACTTCAGGCACTTTAGTTCTTTTTGTTGTTGGTTCTTCTTCTTCCTCCTTCTCTCCACCTCCTGCTCTCTCTCTCTCTCTCTCTCTCTCTCTCTCTCTCTCTCTCTCTCTCTCTCTCTCTCTCTCTCTCTCTCTCCCCCTCTCCCTCTCTCTCTCTCTCTCTCTCTCTCTCTCTCTCTCTCTCTCTCTCTCTCTCTCTCTCTCTCTTGAGATGGCTGTTACTGTTTTGGTTGTTGTTTTAGTCAATTAGTTGATCAATTAATTTTGTCATTAATGTATTCAATTATTTTTCCTTCTGTCTTTTCATTTCTTTTCCTTTCTTTTTTTTTTCTTTTTCCTTTCTACGCCAACGACGAAAATAATATTTTGTGTAGCTTGTTATCTCTAAGGTAGATTCTGACCACATCTTTATTAACACAGCTCGTAGGTAGACTTTGTCAATTATCTAGACAATTAATTTCTAAGATAAAGACAGATACATAATTATAAGAATAATGGGGAAGGGGTAGGAGTTGGAGGGGGGGGGGGGAGGGAGTGGGGCAGGAATTGATTCACTCGAGCCAAGCAAAGACCAGACGCCGTTATCGGAAATTCCCCAATGGCTTTTATTAATTAGGATGGTATTCTATATTTCTGGTTATCGTATGATTATAATTTAGGGGGGGGGGGGGGGGGGGGGATGTTGGTTGGAAAAAGAAGGGTCGGTATGGGTATTGGTTGGGGGTTGGTGGAGCAGGAGTGTTGGAAGTTACTTGCAGAGCTGCCAACTGTACAGAAGATATACAGTTGATTCCTTATAAAGCCAACAACACCTGAATCAGAAAGATTGGTTCACTTTAAGCAAGGTGGACTTTATCCATTCATTACCATTGGAGCATACTTGGTTGAAAGATTGGTTCACATTATCCATTCATTACCAGTGGATCACACGTGGTTGAAAGATTGGTTCACTTTATCCATTCATTACCAGTGGAGCACACGTGGTTGAAAGATTGGTTCACATTATCCATTCATTACCAGTGGATCACACGTGGTTGAAAGATTGGTTCACTTTAAGCAAGGTTGACGTTATCCATTCATTATCAGTCGAGCACGTTTAGATACAGACCAGAAAATTTGGGACCAACAAGAGGTGGTGTTAATTTCAAGAATGTTTATTTTGTGTGGTTCCTCTGTATTTTGTTCGTCACCTCTTCTCTTCTTTTTTTCTCCTGTTCTTTTCTTTTCTTTTCTCTTTTTCTTTTCTTTTCTTTTCTCTTCTTTTTTCCTCTTTCTCACCTTGTTTTCTTTCTTTTCTTTTGTGTTTTAAAATAATATTTGTTTTTAATCTTTTTTTCTTTCTACTATCTCCTTTTCTTATTCTTTTGTACTGTTTTATTATTATTTTTTTTTTTGGTTTAAAAAAAAATAAAAAATTATCATGACATTTACGACACTGAAAATATTCAAGCTTGGCAGCTCTGGGAATGTCATTTTTTTTTTCTCGTTAAGGGGTAAAAAATAAAACCGTTACCGAGATAGAAAGGGAGCATCAGGTGTCAATGATAAGAAAGGCAATTGTTCTCGTGTCCTCTCCTCTCATTGATTCTCTCTACCAGTAAGACTCCTAGCCATACAATACATTACAATACAATCATATAGGTTATCATTATTGGAGGCTGGTTTTTCCAAAACTCCTTCTTAAGTCCATTTTTAAAAATCTGAACAAGTGTGTATGAAAGGTGTCAGACAAAGCAAGAAAGAAAAATAGGAGAAAAAAACCCTCCCAAAAAATCAGTTGATCCAATAACATTCTGTTTATTTATTTAAAAATTTTGATTAATTTATTTATTCATTAAACATATTTTGATTAACTCACTGAATCCTAAAGATTTTTGTTATGTATCAAAATTGGAAAAAGTGTTTTAAAAATGAGCATATACATAGATAGTTTTATTCAACTACTATAAACATGTAAAACTAAAAACATTAGCTTTGATACACGCCTATAATTTGTCTCAGAAAAATTTAGTAAATAGGCATAGGGTAAAAGTAACCCGGGTAAACTACGGATATAGTTGGGGTTAGGGTTGAGTGAGTTAATTTATTTATTCATTTTTTAAAAATTTGATTAATTTATTAATTTAGTTAGTTTTTATTTATTCACACCGTAGCTCCAAACTTATCAGAATTGAAAAATGAATTGACATATACTGTTATTTATCCCAACCAAATACAAAAAGAGAACACACACAGCCTCTCCTGCCCTATCCTGCCGAATTGTTTGATGACCAAAGTTATACCCTACATATCAATTGCCGGATTACCCTCTTCTTTATTTTTTCATAATTTTTATATATCCTTCCTCCACTCAGGGTATGATGGGTAACTCCGTTTCACCAGACGCCATGGTAGGCGGCAAGACCACCTGCCCTCCTTACTATTCAGCCTACGGCAAGCGGCCTGGAGAAGATAGAGGTGAGTGAGCTTCCACGAAGGATCAAACTGGATGGGGATCAATCCTGCCCCATGTTAAGCATAGCTGCCAACCCTTCTGCTTTTGGCGGAATCATTCCTATTTTCGCGGGTGGTTGGATGGGAGCATCACCCTTGAATCATATACCTATGATGTTCGCATGGGTGTACGATCCGATAGTGATGTCGTTTCTTCTTCTCTTTACTAGCCTATCCTGCTTCTTTGGTTTGTGATTGTATTTTTGACAGGGGATATTTTTTTTTCTGTAAATCTTCTGCCTGTTTGTTCTTGGTTATTTATAATTTAGCTTATGATATCTGTAGGTTATGATTTTGATTTACATTTGTACTATTTTTGTTAGATTGCTTGTTTTTTTGTTTCAGCGGTCTCTCATATAACCTCAATTGTGTTGGAAGAGACCTAAAGCAACAAACAAACAAAACAAACAAAAATCCTGCCCCATGTTAAGCATAGCTGCCAACCCATCTGCTTTTGGGGGAATCATTCCTATTTTCACTCTTCCTTTTCCACAATTCCGGCATTGTCTCTAAAATTCTGATTTTCAACAATTAATGATGATGATAGTAAGAATTGAACGGTAGTGGGGGTTTGAACGGTAGTGGGGGTTTGAACGGTAGTGGGGGTTTGAACGGTAGTGGGGGTTAACTCTCTCCTCACCGATCATTATCAGTATTTTCCCAAAATGGCAGGCTTACCCAACAGAAAACATATTTTAAAAAAAAAACTCAAACAAGCTCTCTACAAAATAACTTTATGTTCTTACGAATTAAACAAAGATCATTGTGATGTACAAAATAAATCTGAGTAAGAAAAAATGTATATCGTGTCGTAACAAATGTGACGATTTTGTTGCAGGTTGTAAGGAGAGGGTTAAATGTGAATTTTTCTTTTAATGATTGCCAAAAGGGAGCTAAGTAGGAAAATTAATTGTACTCTTTTCCCCCCTTCCCCATTCCATTACCTCATAGATACAATGTGATAATATGTAGTCTTGCCAGCCAGCTGTGCCGGAATACTGTCTTTGTGTGTTAGCTGGCAAAGTTGGTGGTCATTTTGATACAGAATCATCCATTGTTAAGAGATTCCAATTTTTAAGAATCTCAAATTCCTATTTTCTGACCTTCTGATTTCACTTTTGGAATATGGAGGGTTGGCAGGTCTGTATTTAGTATTAAGTGGATGCGTTTACCACAGATTCTGTCCCTACCATAGTGAGTAGGGAGGCCCTTACTCTGTCTTCTATCCCCCTATATCTGTTTTCCAACTTGCTTTCTGTCTTTGTCTTGGAATGAGATTACTTGGTTTTGTCCTGACCCTGGCCGGATACCCTGGCTGAGAGGGAAACAGTCAAATACATAGTTAGTTTTGGGAGATGATATTTTTTTCTTTGTTGTAAATCTGTATGCACTGTATTGCTTTCTTAATATTATACATGATTTGTAAAACATTTGAGTGTATTCCTCTTGGTGGGGACTTGTGCATGTGTGTGGATGAGACTTTTAGGTGATCTCAAACTAAGTACTTTGATAGTGTGCTCTTGGAATATACATCTGTTTCCTACGAGGGCTCTTTCAGAAATAACCGAAAAATGCCCATTGCTCAGCAACCAGTGGAGATTTTTTAATTCTGTAAACGACATATTTCTTATTTCCTTACGGATATTCCCAGAAATTATGAAGTGCATCATTTTGCACAACGAATTTCTAGACGATTTTAAAGATGGCGGCCCACCTTGAAACTTGGTCAAAGGAGGAAATCAGAGCTGTCATACGTTTTTTGAATGCCAAAAGTCTGAATCCTACCGAAATTCATAAAGAACTTCAGAGTGTATATGGTGAGCATGTTATAAGCCGTACACAGGTCTATCACTGGTGTAATTTGTTTGAAGCCGGCCATTCCGACTTACAGACAGGGAAGGGAGAGGGCGTTCGATAACTGCGACGTCAGAAGACAATGTGAAGCAAGTTGATGAGCTTATTCGTCAAGACAGGAGGTTGAAACTTCATGAAATCGCAAGCAGTCTTGAAATTTCGGAAACTTCTGCCCATAGAATTGTATTTGATGAACTTGGCTACAGAAAAGCCAGCGCAAGATGGGTTCCTAAGTAATTGACAGACAATCATAAAGAACAAAGATTGGACATCTACAGGGAACACGACAACGCTACACCCCACACAGCACGAGTGGTGACGCAAGGTTGGCTAGAGAAATATGGATGGGAGATTTTGCCACACCCACCACACAGTCCAGACCTCGCACCATCTGATTATCACCTCTTTGGGCCACTGAAACGTGAGCTGGCAGGAAAGCGCTTTGATGTCGATGAAGAGCTTGTTGACCATGTGCGGAAATGGCTAGAAAACCTCGACGGAAATTTCTTCCGAGAGGGTATCTATTCCATGGTGCGGTTTTGGCAGAAGTGTGTCGACAGACTTGGCTGTTACGTAGAGAAATGAAGGACGAGTCAAGGCATGAACACGTGCAAGAATTTTGTTGATAGCATAAAAAACGCGGATTTTACAGGCATTTTTCGGTTAATTATGAAAGAGCCCTCGTATTTGAACCAATTCCCCTTTGTCTTGTGTGCTTTAATTGTAATTTTTTACTATCCCATTTCCTTCCTTTTTACTGGCGCTGATATGACCTAAATGTGTTGCAAACGCCGTAAAACCCTTAAAAACAAAAACAAAATTGATTCTGTCCCTTATTCGTGAGAGAGAGAGAGAGAGAGAGAGAGAGAGAGAGAGAGAGAGAGAGAGAGTAGAGAGAGGGGGGGGGGTAACAATGAGAGACAGAAATACTGGGGGTGGTAAAATTAGAGAGAGGCAGGGGGCAGTTAAATGAGAAGAGAGAGAGAGAGTTCAATTCGTTGTCTTTTACTTTGTCATTGTAATTTTGTATTGGTGATAATAATTTCATTTTGACTTCCACAGCAAAATTACAGAAAAAGTTTTCAGACGATCAAAGAAAAGGAGGCTCTGTAAGTCTTTTTTGATTTTTGATTTTTCATTTTGGACTATCTCAAAATAATCATACAGTGATAGGACGGTTCTTGACATGCTATCGATATATAGTTGTCCTTCTCCTTGTATGTGTTTATATTATATATATCTGTCTCGGGGTGGACCCAGAATTCGCCGAGCACACGCAAATTTCACAATTTTAAGATGGAACAGTGGTTTAAATATATATATATGTATGTACAGTTTGGAGTGTCAAATTAATTCATTATATCCAAAACTCAAAATCTTAGAGGAAAGAAATTAATATGACAGAGAGAGAGAGAGAGAGAGAGAGAGAGAGAGAGAGAGAGAGAGAAGAAAAAATAAATAAAAAGATGGAAGGAGAGAGAGAGAGAGAGAAGAAAAAATAAATAAAAAGATGGAAGGAGACATAAAGAATAAAGAAAAGATACAACTAATTTTCTTCTAGTTTTGAATTGCTGTAAATTAATAAAAAAAAATTTTTAGCTAAGATTTGTTCGTATTTTTCCTTGCAAAAGACGTTATTTAATTTATTAAATAAAATACAGATTTAATGGGTTTTTAAAAATTTGATTATTAATTTTTTTTTTTTTTTAAACTTTATTTTTGTTGTTTATTTTGTTAATGAGAATCGGTCAATCTATCAAAACAGTAGGCCCTATCTAACTTTTTTTTTTAAATAAATTTTTGGAGGGTTGTGTGTGTGTGGGGGGGGGGGGGGGGGGGGGGGGTCCATCCTGTTAATCTCATATCTATCTTTTTTTCTTTTTTTTTTCAAACTGCTCCTCTTTTTATTTTCAAGCCTTATCGTGAGGATGTCCACTTGTATTTGTTATCAATGGTTTATTTTACTATACCAATGTGCATTTATTAATTCATTCATTCATTCATGCTTTCATTCATTCATTCAGTCATTCATTCATTCATTCATGCATTTATTCATGCATTCATTCATTCATTTGCCGGCCTTTCTATCCATTTGTCAAACCATCCGTCTATCCCCATCCGTCTATCCATCCATCCATCCATCCACCCATCCATCCATCCATCCATCCATCCATCCACCCACCCACCCATCCATCCATCCATCCATCCATCCATCCATCCATCCACCCACCCATCCATCCATTTGTCAAACCATCCATCCATCCATCCATCGATTCGATTCCCCCCCCCCCCCCCACACACACACACACACACACAAACAATTCAATTCAATTCAATTGAATTAAAATGTTTATTTCTAGGCAATTGCCAAAATGAAACATACTTTCACTTAGTTTGTCACCCATATCGAGAGGAAGAAGTCATTTATCATGCTCATTTGGAGCCTCAGATGATTTTGTGGTACGTGTGCACAGTGTTTCTCCTTTGTTAGCCCACACTTCAAACCACACAAACCGCACGTGAGGTCGTGAACGAGAGAGAATCCTGACTGGGTTGGCCTAAAATGAACTGGTAAAAGATAGCACTCTGGTTTAGGGTGTTGTGTAATTGAAGGATAAAGACAACCACTAGGGCCGATGTTCGAACGAGTAAGTCTTGCAGTGAATTCTGGTCTCTTCCGTCACCTGACAACTCCTCAGAAACCCCTTAATGACGGAATCCGATTTTACTGTATCGGGAGAATGCAAATTGGTAAACAACGGGCAACCTCCCATTATCAAGTATGCATAAGGCGACTGCCTTTCTTGAATCCAGACCCTGATTTAAACTGGCTCACTTACTAACCGCTGTAAATACACACTGTGTGTGTTAAAAACGATCCCACTCACCCCTTACAATACACACTACACAATGGGCTAGGTGAGGAAATCCACCTATGGCACACCTACGCTAAACCCCCCTTAAAGACGGAATCCGGTTTTACTCTAACGGGAGAGTGGAAATTACTATAGCACATAAATGCAGCCTGAAATGTCATGTAAATGTTGCTGCTCAAAGCTCGAAGAAATAAATAAACAATGTGAAATTGAATGAAGGCTTTAATTTAATATACGAAAACAGATAAAAATGGACGTTTCGGGTTTCCCCTTTATCAACAAAACAGGATGAAGGGGAAACCCAAAACGACCATTTTATATATTTTCGTATATTAAATTGAAGCTTATATTCAATTTCACATTGTTATTTATCCTGAAATGTAAAACACCGACACGCCTACATTCGCGACGACAATTCACCAGAGGTGGTTTGCAAATTAAGACAAGAAAGAAAGAAATGGGTAAACAGCGGTAGTGTATTAACCTCCCATCCATTATCAAGTATAAAGCGACTGTTTTACTTGAATACAGACCCTGATTTAAACTGGTTCACTGACTGTAAATACAGACTGCGTGTTAAAAACTTACCCCACTCACCCCTCACAACACACACTCACTCACAACACACACTCACTCACACACACACACACACGTCCATGCTAAACCCATTAACGACAGGATTCGGTTTTCCTCTAACGGGACAGAAACAGGACATTGCGCCTGGTCGTTGTCACTATTTTCACGGAGCATCAGCTTTGTGGTCCGGTAGGTCCCTGGTTCGAGTCCCTGCGTCCCGCTCTGGGTGGCGCAAAGTTAGAGTGTTTGATATGGGGACTTTTTAATAACTCAGAGCGGGCGGGACTCGAACCTTGGACCCTCAGATCCAAAGGCGACTGGCGTTCCTCTAGAGCATATTAATTAAATGAATTTCTTGCCATTCATGAAAGAGCTAATCTGGCATAACTGATGATGATGTATGTTATAAAATTTATTTTAAAAATTGAGCTTTATATAGCGCAATGTCCACTAAATGTGCTCAAAGCGCTTTACAAGGGATCACTGACCAACAGCAGCATTTAACATATAGGACGGGACATGACGCCTGATAGGCGATTTTGCAATTTTTCGGACAAAGACAGCGCTGTTAACGGCCAGGTACTCATTTGACACCTGAGTACGGTTAGAGAATGTGAGTAAAGAGCCTTTTCCAAGGACTCAATATTTATGCGCCGAGCGCGAGGCTCGAACCCAGGACCTTCCGATCCGAAAGCGACTGTCATACCACTAGACCACATAGCCGCACTGTATATATAATATATTATATTATTATATAATGTGTAGAAATGGGACCTGGTGTAATACATTGTGTGTTGATGCGATATCTAGGGTCACTCACTCACTCATAGACCCACACTCACTCACTCGTATACCCACACCACAGTCACTCACTTATACTCTCTCTCTCTAGATATATATCTCCCTCTCTCCTCTCTCTCTCTCTCTCTCTCTCTCTCTCTCTCACTCTCTCTCACTCACTCTCTCTCTCTCACACACACACACTCTCACACACAAACACATAAACATACATACTCAAACACACACAGATACTCACATAATTATAATAATACAATGAGCATGAAGGGTTGAGTGTTGAGAGTCGTCGTGTGAATGTGACTGTGACGGGGGGGGGGGGGGGGGGGGGGGGGTTGGGGGGGTGTCGGTCCCGTTGACGGAGAGTTGTTTGGTTCATGGTGGTAACAGCTGGTGTGGCGATATGACGACCATTTGATGTGTGTATGCATGTGTGTATGCATGGATGAGTGGTTGGATGGATCATTCAAATACATACACAATCCTTCCTATTTGAACATTTAAGAGGTATTGCTGTGCCAGAGATGGTGATTTGAAGTATTGGGGAAATCCTTTTTTTTTTAATGATTGAGGTTGGCCCACAAGTCTTCGGTCTATCTGAAAATACTTTCTGTCTGGTCTAGAAGAGCCAGCTACCCAATGGCAACAACAAGATATGAAGTGAGTAGAAAAGTGCCAGAAGACAATAGAGAATAAAAAATTTTTCGCGCGTGTGGGTTTGAACCTGCGACCTTATTGACACACAATCTCCGCCTGCAGGTGAGAGCGTGGCTCTACCGTGTGAGCTATCCCGAACACAATAAATTATTCGTTTCAAACCCAAAGTCAATTTAGATCCCTCTCTCACCCACTCTTGAGATCGCGGAATTCGTTCACCACCATCGCGAAGTAAATTTTGACCAGCAGTTTAAGCTTAATAGCCAATATTCTCATCACAAACATATAACATAGAAACGATGAGACATTGAGTATGCTCCGGTGTATGGGGTGAATTTTTAATTCAGAAAAGTGAGTGGAGCAGGCACTTATGTTGGTAACAACAAGATATGAAGTGAGTAGAAAAGTGCCAGAAGACAATAGAGAATAAAAAAAAAAAAGTGGCTGTTGGCCACTACCCAATGGCAACAGCTTGTAAATGGTGTCACATTACTTATAGTTAGTTATGATAATCTATCCAGGCCGCAAACTCATCGCCGCATTCGTGTACGTACCGTCGCGAACTCGCCCCGAAGCAACTTCGTCACAATACAACGCTCAACTAGATGCTCTGTGGTTTAGAACTACACAATATGTAAACACAATGCCAAATACCATTCCAATTCCTTTTTCTTGTGTGCGGAAATTCCTCTTTTGGCATTGAAATTCCTACGAGTGGTGTCTGAAACTCCTGTGAGTCAAATTTAAAGTTGGCGTCTCTGTCTGCGGTTTTCGGGCTCTTGACCACAAAAGGTACACGATGTTGGACAGGTGAAAGTCACCCAGTGATGAAGAGACGACGCCGTGAGGCAGGTTCTCGACGGAAGTAGGTACGCCGCCACCCAGTGCCTCCTCTTTCTGGTAGAAAAGCCTGACAACTTTTTTTTTTTAAAGAGCTTTATATAGCGCGATATCCACTAAATGTGCTCAAAGTACCTGGTCAACAGCAACGTTTAACATGTAGGACGGGACATGACGCCTGTTAGGCGATATTACAATTTTTCGGACAAAGACAAGGCTGTTAACGGTCAGGTACTCATTTTATACTTGAGTACGGTGAGAGAATGTGAGTAAAAGAGCCTTTCCCATAGACTCAACTATGCGCCGAGCGCGAGGCTCGAACCCAGGACCTTCCGATCCGAAAGCGATTGTCATACCACAAGACCACATAGCGCAGTATCTCCTCCTCTTGTTGGTACAGAAGCCTGGCAACTTCTCGCCCAGTTTCGAAGAGTCGGTCTACGTCCCCAACCTCCCCGAAGGTTTGAATTCGTCCAAACCGACTCCCATCCGTCTCGCATGCGCAGCGTGTTGTCCGAAGTCGGGGAAGCTAAGTACAAGGGTTGCCGGGACTGATTTCGGCTGGAAACAGGGGTACTCGTCCATCATGCGCTTGAGAGGGGTATCCAGCCAGTTGTAATCGTCTCTCGTTCGGCGGGCTCCACACTTCTACACCCCAATGGCAGCAGCCTCTTATGGTTTTCACACTACTATGTTATGACGATCGACCCAATCAGCAAAGTCTGGTCCGCATTCGTGCACCGTCGCAAACCCGCCGGGTAGCATCGTCACAACACACCGTTCGACTAGACGCTCTGCCGTCTCAGGTTCTTGCCCACAGCGGGTACATGCTGGACAATTAGAAAGACCCAACGGATGAAGCGCGCTGGCCGTGAGGCAGCTCCTCGACCGAAGCCGATTCGCAGTCACCCAGTGTCTTTTCTTACTGGTATCAAAGCCTGGCAACTTCTCACCAAGCTTAGAGGAGGTTACGTCCCCGCCCCCACGAGGGATTGAATTCGTCCAAACCGACTTCCATCTCACATGTGCAGCTCTAGACGTAGGCTGCTGAATGGGCAAAGAGGTCAGAAGAAGAAGAAGAAGAAGAAGAAGAAGAAGAAGAAGAAAATAATATTGGTTATAATATACTCTTTTACTGGTGGGGGTCCCGATAGCTCAGTTGGTAGAGCACTCGATTCATGAAATCAAAGGGACCGAGATCGGTCCCGGGGACAGTCGAGATTTTAAAATTCTGATCCGCCTTTCCATCCAGCAGTGATTATGTAGCTGGGTCTGTTTGATCTGGCGGAAAGTGCGATTATTTACTGTCTTGTCCAAAGGGTAGCGAGCACTTGCTATTGTCCGTTTCACGCTATTGAAACCGGGATAAACTCCGGCTCCATGAGCCTAATGGCTCTGAAGGACTACTTTTTACTGGTGATGAGTGGTCCAACACTGAGCTGTCGTGTGATGCCTTCCAACCCCCCCCCCCCCCCCCCCCCCCCCCCCCCCCCCCCCTCTCTCCAAATTCTCCCCAGATAGTGGTAAGGTAGTTTTTAGTGGGATGCAGACGTCAGTCCTGTGTGCACGTGTGCGTTTGCATATTATTGTCTGGTGTGTGTGTGTGTGTGTGTGTGTGTGTGTGTGATTTGGGTATGTGGGTTTACATCATTCTTTTTTAATTATTATTTTTTTTTTTTTTTTGGTGGTAAGCTGTATTTGCTTAGTTTAATGACAAAGGAGATGGCATATCTCTCTTATCTCCCCCTTACACACACACACACACACACATACACACACACACACACACACACACTAATAAACCCATAAATATACATATACATAGACATAGAAACAGATACAGACAACACACACACATACATGCATGCATACATACACCCACTCACAGACACTCACACAAACATACACACATAACACCCACTTACTTACATACCCCCCCCCCCCCCCCCCACACACACACACACACCATCTCTCTCTCTCTCACACACACAGACAGACACACACACACACACACACACTCACTCACATTATAATATATCTATACTCGTGATTAACGCAACGGATTATTGAACAGATCTATCGCTCCGTGCTGTACTGTATTGTGTGTGCACGGTCGAATGATGAGAATCGACAAGAAGACCCTACACTACTAATACTATTATTATTAGTATTAGTCTATGTAATGTAATGTGTACATACATACAAGAAGCGTGTTCGTATCGTTGGATGTGTTGTGTTCATTGTGAGCAGTTCTATTATTTCCATGTATGGTGTTTGTGTGGGTTTTAAAATATTATAATATAACAAATTTCTGGACAGGATCGACCCTCATACGTACTGTGTTACATAGATAGAACGAAGTTGACGTCACTCGGGTCTTTGTTATTGTTTTTTTTTTTTTGCTATCCGCGTTTGTGAGTAAATCTCACTTAACTGTATTAACCTGACTATACATAGTATGCGCTTGGCTAAGAAGCTCATAACATTGCCATCCGGAAGTATAACGGACCAACACACAAAACTGTGTGTATCCATGAACGTTTATAGTCGGGTTAATACAGTTCAGTGAGCATTACTCATAAACGCGGATGGCAAAAAACAATAACAAAGACCCGATTGACGTCATCTTCGAACTATCTATAGATAGTATGCAGATGACGTCACTCAGTCCTTTGTTATTGTTTTTGCCATCCGCGTTTGTGAGTTGTTCTCACCAAACTGTATTAACCAGACTATAAAAGTTCATGGTTACACAGAGTTTGTGTGTTGGTCCGTTATACTTCCGGATGGCAATGTTGTGAACTCCTTGGCCAAGCGCATTCTATGTATAAACGTTCACGGTTACACACAGTTTTGTGTGTTGATCCTTTATACTTCCGGATGGTAATGTTGTGAGCTTCTTAGCCAAACGCATACTATATATAACCAACAGCATCAGGTAACACGTGGAACAAGACGTGACGCCCATTGGCGATTTTACACATTTTCCTACAAAGAAAACGCTGTTGACGGCCAGGTACTTGTTTTACGCCTGAGTACGGTGAGAGAATGTGAGTAAAGCCGCACATCATCGTCTTGTTTTAAGCGTAAAAGTATTGACTTGAAAGGAGGAATATTGATATAATATCAGCTTCACACAAGAGTACAACAGTATCTACTTGCTATTTAACGTTTGGGGCTCAAAATCCCTTCTCAGCCAACTACGGTGATTACAATTAAAATGTCCGCAGTGATGAGTTTCGGACACCGTTTGTACCGACTGGATTTTGAGAGAGAGAGAGAGAGAGAGAGAGAGAGAGAGAGAGAGAGAGAGAGAGAGAGAGAGAGAGAGAGAGAGATGCTCCCGTATAAATGATTTTTCTTTCAAGTATCAGTTTTAATTTAAACGATTTTTTTTGGTTAGCGTTAGAAGGGATTTGACTCCAAAACATTCGAATTGAGTATTTTGTTTTTTCTTTTCTTTCATCGACCTGAAGAAGCCATCTATGGCAGAAACAAATTTGTTGGCGACATCCTCTTTGTTTTTAATAGGTGAGATGATAAATATAATTCGCGCTCCTTAATTGTCGAGCACTGCACATGGTCCAAGTATATTAATTTCTCACCAATATATATATATTCAGCTGTTATGAACTATTTCTGTTTCCCATTGATTTATTACATAATGTGTTATGTATAGTGTGAGTCATAGAGTTTATTGAGTTTGCATTTTTGAGTTCACGGGATCTGTGGTTTGATTGGAAACTTTCTATATTCACCAATTGGATATTGGACTATGTGTGTGTTGTTCTTGATTATTATTATTATTATTATTATTATTATTATTATTATTATTATTATTATTATTATTATTATTATTATTATTATTATTATATATTATTATATTATTATTATCATTATTTATTATATTATTATTTATTTATATTATTATTATTATTATATTATATTATTATTATATTATCATTATCATTAATATTATCATATTATTTATTATTATATTATTATTATTTTATTATTTATTTTATTATTATTATTTATTATTATTATTATTATTATATATATTATATTATATATCATATCATCATCATCATCATCATCATCATCATCATCATCATCATCATCATCATCATCATCATCCCGACGTGTCGAGAGCCCACTCAGCGGAACAAGAGTCCTATGGAATGTACATTATGTTTAATTATATTTAGATCAAGTTTTGGCCGTATTGACGTCCCTGTTTAATAATGATAATTATTATCTGCTGTCCCACGAGGAAAAGCTCCCAAATTTCTTCTTCTTTTTTCCCCCGCTTTTCTTTCTTTCTTTCTTTCATTTTTCTTTCTTTTTTTTTTCCTTTTTTTTTTGTTTGCTACAGACCTGCAGACGAAAAAAAATCGTAGAAATACGAAATTTTTGCCTCCTATTTCATAGCTTCATGAATATCTCTTAGTCGTTAAAACTTGTTGAATATGAAAGTTGCGGGTGGTTGGATGGGAGCATCACCCTTGAATCATATACCTATGATGTTCGCATGGGTGTACGATCCGATAGTGATGTCGTTTCTTCTTCTCTTTACTAGCCTATCCTGCCTCTTTGGTTTGTGATTGTATTTTTGACAGGGGATATTTTTTTTTTCTGTAACTCTTCTGCCTGTTTGTTCTTGGTTATTTATAATTTAGGTTATGATATCTTTAGGTTATGATTTTGATTTACATTTGTACTATTTTTGTTAGATTGTTTGTTTTTTTGTTTCAGCGGTCTCTCATATAACCTCAATTGTGTTGGAAGAGACCTAAAGCAACAAACAACAACACCTGTCTGGGGTTCCTGACCTTCCATAGTGGGCAGGGAGGTTCTTACGATGTCTTCTATCGCCTTATATCTGTTTTCCAACATGCTTTCTGTCTTTGTCTTGGAATGAGATTACTTGGTTAATTTGTCCTGGCCCTGGCCGGATACCCTTGCTGAGAGGGAAATAGTCAAATGTATAGTTAGAGTTTTGGGAGATGATATTTTTTTTCCTTGTAAATCATCTCTCTGTTATGCACTGTATTATGTTTTGTTTACATAATATTATATATGATTTGTAAACATTTGAATGTGTCCCTCTTAGTGGGGACATGTGCTTGTATGTGTCTGGATGAGACATTTAGGTGATCTAAAACTAAGTACTTTGATAGTGTGCTCTTGGAATCTACATCTGTTCCCTATTTGAACCAATTCCCCTTTGTATTACCTTTTCTTGGGTGCTTTAATTGTAATTCTAGAACTTTTTACTATGCCATATTATTCTTCCTTTTTACTGGCGCTGATATGACCTTAATGTGTCGCAAACGCCGTAAAACAAGAAACAAAAACAAACTGACGATACGGTTTTAAAGAATAGGATTCAATAGCCCTAACGTCACTTCCTTCCTAATGACGCATGGTAACTTAGTAACACTGGCTCTAAACTATCGGAACAATGGCGGACGCCCGTATGAAATATTTCTCCGGCGAGCATATAAGCGTATCCAGAGGGAAAAATACATAAATTTGATCATGTTTTGACTTTTACACATTCTGATCATAAGTCATATGAAAAGTACTAGTCAGCTTGAAGAATAAGAAGTAATGATTTTCTTTGTTTAGAACCAAGATGGCCGCCGTTGCTGGGCGGCGTGACATCAGACTACTGAATCCAATTGTGAAGAGAAATTTAATCATTGTGATGGGATCTACATTGCTATTGAGCAAATCAATAGGAGCGACTACAATTTTTATCTCCCAAAAATTACGAATTTTTATTCTAGATTTTCAAGTCTTTCGCCACGTTACACCAAATGAAAGTACTTTGTGCGATAGAGACTAGCTAGCGTCCGATCTAAATGGTAACAAGCAATTACAAATTCTAATAATACGGCAGTTTACTGGTTAAAACCGTCAATTTAAGGGATTGTGTCGGT
>NC_088374.1:11393902-11396402 GCF_034508935.2 Berghia stephanieae
ATGCCATTGTATGCAGTGTTGGTGTCACATTGTGTGACAGTCTGCTGTGCACAAGTATGTCATTGTATGGAGTAATGGCCAAATTTCTAAACACGAGTTTGTGTTGTTTTGTTGTTTTTTGGTTTTTTTCGCTTCCTCCAAAATACAGCAGTTAACTGGTTAAAACTGTTATTACTTATCTATGCCACATGTTGACAGGGTGTCAGTTTGGGTTATAAAATAGCAGGCTGGTGGTGGTGGTGGCGACACATCTGGTTTGGATATTGTTGTTGTGACGGGATGGATGGATTTGGTGAAATCTGTTGTCGGTCCGTCATTCATGTTGGTAGCATGTGTGTGGAGCTTTGATTGTTTCTTTAAAAAAATATTTATTATTTTTTTTTTTAATTCAAATAATTATTATCGAATATAAATATTATGAGATTTTGTCAGCAAAATATGTCGGTTGGGTTACAGAGGGGGAAGAATGTAGAGGGAAGATGTTTTTATAATTTCGTTTTAAACAGGAGGAGGCGGTGGTTGGAGAGGAGGAGACGGAAGAAGAATTGGAGGAGGAGGGGGTTTAATTAGGGCGCAGGAGGATAATTTGCGTTAATTTTTAGATTGTTTTTTAAAAACCCGGAACGTGAATACCAAGGCAAGGGAGATAACAAAGATTAAGTTTTGTCATTTTTGACGGCTGTCTCCTGGCGGGGTGGCTCGGAGCTGCTTCTTTCCCCTTGTTGGGAAAAACTGAATACGGTCTCTCTCTCTCTCTCTCTCTCTCTCTCTCTCTCTCTCCTCTCTCTCTCCTCTCTCTCCTCTCTCTCTCTCTCTCGCTCTCTCTCTCTCTCTCTCTCCTTCCCTCAATCTCTCTCTCATCCTCTCATCTCTTATAATTATATACATATATATACATAATATCTCTCTCTCACTCTCAATCTCTCTCTCTCTCTTTCTCTCTCTCCCCCAATCTCTCTCTCTCTCTCTCTCTCTCTCTCTCTCTCTCTCACGAGACATGACGCCTGTTAGGCGTTATTACAAAGTTTTTTTTTCGACAGAGGCTGTTGACGCTGACGGCCGAGACCACTAGAAGCCGTACTGTCATTTGTCACCATCAGCAATGTTAAAAATTAGATATACGATTTAAGGAAAAAAAAAAATATATATATATATGTATGAAAAAGTCAGTTGGCGAGTACAGCTGTCACTTAGACTGACAGTGGCACAGAAATATTTTATCATTTATTCGTTTTAGTGACAACAGTTGGCATACTGCTGTTGTTATCATTATGGAGACAGATTGTGTCAGTTTTTCGCCAGTATTAATAATATTAGATGACTTGCACATGGTGAGTAGAGAGACAGGGAGGGACGGAGGGCCGACAGTTTGTAGTAGTTTAGTAGTGGGGTAGGTGGTCGTAGTAACAAGAGCCGGTTTGGAAACATCTGGTCGGGGAGTTTTGTTGTTGTGTCTCGTACTGGGAGATTTAGGTAAGTAAGTATGTAAGATCTGTGCAACCTGTGGCCTGCCTGCATGTGTGTGTGTGTGTGTGTGTGTATGTGTGTGTGTGTGTGTGTGTGTCTGTGTCATGTGTGCGCATGATATATACCAGTCGATGTCGTCATCTGGCGGCTGGCTGTTGGTTTTGACGGACTTGACTTACTGGGAATGAATGAAAGTACACACGCACTCCCAACTGACACTGACGTTGGGAAGGAAAGGTGAAGGTCAGATAAAGATAAAGCCAAGGTGAAGGTTTGAATGTCCGAATAATTTATTGAATGGAACATGCCTGCCGTCCATTGACAAAGAGAATAAAAACTTTGTCCAGCGGCGATGGGGGCTCGAACCCGCGACCTTACTGGTACGACAACTCCGCCTGGCCGGGGAGATCGTGACTCTACCGTATGAGCTATCCACAACCCCCTTAAACCGTGGTCCTTTTTGTTTGTTATTTTTAAAAATTTTGTTGTTGTTATTTTATCTTAATATATATAGAATGAAGTCGACGTCACTCGGGTCTTTGTTAATAATTTTTGCCATCCGCGTTTATGAGTAATTCTCACCAAACCGTATAAACCAGGCTATAAACGTTCAAGGTTACACATGGTTTTGTGTGTTGATCCGTTAAACTTCCGGATGGCAATGTTGTGAGCTTCTTAACCAAGCGCACCACGTCTATAGGTATAACTATAACTATAAATAGGTAGAATGGATGGAACCAGTTGTTGCAGCACCTGGTGCCTGCCATGTATGTGTGTGTGTGTGGATGTGTGGAGTATAATATGTGTGTGTGTGTGGTGTGGGATGGCAACGGATTGCCGGTGTTATGTATCAGGTGTTGTTTCTCTTCCCTCAAACTGGATGATGATGATGGTGGCGGTGGCCTTGGGTGGCCCAGCTGGCTGTCATGTATAGGGGTCAAGGTCAGGTTTGTTGACATTCTGAAGCGGAAGAGAATTATTATTGAAAAGTGATGCCGTCATCATCCTTCGCAGCCATAAGGCCCAATGGAGC
>NC_088374.1:11400255-11402755 GCF_034508935.2 Berghia stephanieae
GTTCAGTTAAAACTTTTTTCCTGAACTAACCCCCATTTTTAGAGCAATAGGATTCAATAATCTGATGTCACAGTCCACCCAGCAACTTGGTTCTAAACAAAGAAAATGGGTACTTTTATTCTTCAGCGCTAGAACTTTTTCACATGTCATGTGCCTCAGAATGTATAAAAGTCAATACATGATTAGATTTATAATGTTTTTCCTCCTCGGGATACACTTTTTTTATGCTCGTTGGGGAAGTATTCCATAAGGTGATGGATAAATTGCGTCCGCCATTGTTCCCATAGTTTGGAACCATAACTATGTGTCATTACAGGAAGTGACGTCACGACTGTTGAACCCTAATGAGAAGATAAACTATAAAATTGAAACACGGGTTTACGTCTGGAGAGTGGGAAACTGATACCTATTTGTTTCTATTTGTTCCATCACGTATCAAGTCCCTCACACGCCAGACATTTAAATTTTGGGAGGAAATTGTTTTTGTTTTTTAAAGGAGGTTTAAATTTATCCTCTGACCAAAATCGCGGAATTCCATGTTTCCATGGAAACACATCAGCACTGAAAATGAATGGAGAAGAGAAAGAAAAAAAAAAAAAAGAAGAAATTTTTTTTTTTTAAAGTATATAAATAAATAAATTAAATAATAATATAATAATAATATAATAATAAAAATAATAATAATAATAATAATAATAATAATAATAATAAATAAATAATTAATTAAAAAAAAAAACAAGTGAAAAAGAGGAGTGAAAGCGACTGAATGGCAACGATTGAAGCCCATTTGGAACACGGGATACAAACCTTGACCTCTTGGCAGGAGGTCCCCCGGGGGTGGATTTTTGTCCCCTCCTGTTTTGTTAGTGCACTGTCACCCTTATCCCCGTCCCCTTTGTCTCCTTTCTCTAGTTTGATTGGTCTTCCGGGGAGTTTCCCCATCTTCACCTGGGTCGACAGGGGAAAAAAAGACATAAGAAAATTTAATTTAAAATATATGGCAAGTCAGGGGATAGCACCAGACAAGTTGATTGAAACCTTGGGTGTGCTAAACCAAAAAAACACACGGGGCCTTATTAAACCCGGGCCTCAATGACAACAAGCAAATTGACCTCATTGACCTCAATGAAATGTATCCAAACCCTGGGGTCCAAAATGTTTTTAATTATAAACCACCACAAATAACATTTCATAAAAATCACAAACGCAAGATCTTAAACAAAAATAAATAAAAAAATAAAATTCTTTTAAAAAAAAAGAAGGAAAGAAAGAAGAGAAAAGAAAAAGGAAAAAAAAAAAAAGCTTTTCATTGAAGAAGAAAGAATTTAAAAAAGAATGAGGGGGGGATTGAGGATTTCTCTTCCTGACTTAAAGTTGGGGGGGGGGGGGGGGGGGGGGGGGGGGGGGGGGGGAAGAGAGAGAGAGAGAGAGAGAGAGAGAGAGAGAGAGAGAGAGAGAGAGAGAGAGAGAGAGAAGAAGAAGACAAAGGGGAGGGGGAGGAGAAGAAGAAATTTTTTTTTCTATGACTTTTTACTTTGTGAGTGGCAACAAGCAGGCAAGCAACAAGTAAGGCAGCTATGTAGGTCTTGATGCCGTTATCCACAGGCAGGCATGGTATAGAATCATTTTAAGTTAAAAAGCAGGTAAAAACACTTTAAACACCCTCTGGGAAATTTTTAAAATAATACACCAAGAAAGGGGAGCGAGAAAAGGGGGGGGGGGGGGGGGGGGGGGGGGGGGGGGGGGGGGGGGGGGGGGTTGCGGGGGGGGGGGGGGGGGGGGGGGGGGGGGGGGGGGGGGGGGGGGGGGGGGGGGGGGGTTTTTTTTTTTGGGGGGGGGGGGGGGGGGGGGGGGGGGGGGGGGGGGGGGGGGGGGGGGGGGGGGGGGGGGGGGGGGGGGGGGGGGGGGGGGGGGGGGGGGGGGGGGGGGGGGGGGTGGGGGGGGGGGGGGGGGGGGGGGGGGGGGGGGGGGGGGGGGGGGGGGGGGGGGGGGGGGGGGGGGGGGGGGGGGGGGGGGGGGGGGGGGGGGGGGGGGGGGGGGGGGGGGGGGTTTTTTTTGGGGGGGGGGGGGGGGGGGGGGGGGGGGGGGGGGGGGGGGGGGGGGGGGGGGGGGGGGGGGGGGGGGGGGGGGGGGGGGGGGGGGGGGGGGGGGGGGTTTTTTGGGGGGGGGGGGGGGGGGGGGTTTTTTTGGGGGGGGGGGGGGGGGGGGGGGGGGGGGGAAAAAGGGGTTTTCCCCGGGATTTTTTTTGGGAATGAAAAAAGGGGGGGGGGGGGGGGGGGGGGGTTTTTTTTAATTTGGAAAAGGGGGAAAAAAAAAAAAATTAAAAGGGGGAAAAAAAGGGATTTTTTTTTTTTAAAAAAAAAAGGGAAAAAAGGGGGTTTTTTTTTTAAAAAAAAAAAAAAAAAAAAAAAAAAAAAAAAAAAAAAAAAAAAACCCTCCCAAAAAAAAAAAACCCAAAAAAAAAAAAAAAACCCCCCAAAAAAAAAAAAAAAAAAAAAAA
>NC_088374.1:11407755-11417755 GCF_034508935.2 Berghia stephanieae
CCAGACAAAATAGGAAATATTCTTTTTACTGTTATCATTTTTAAGACAGCTTCTGTATGCATCCAGAATATCAATATTTCCCATCCCTTATGTTCTATGATAAGTTACGCTAAATTTCTTAAGAAGTGATGTAGTTTGATTTAATTTAGTCACATGACCAATTTTTACTTTGAAAAATATTATTAAACTTTTCTTCAAATTAAAGAAATAATGATAATAATATATAATAATAATAATAATAATAATAATAATAATAATAAATAATAATAATAATAATAATAATAATAATAATAATAATAATAATAATATAATAATATATAATAATAATAATAATAATCTAAAGTAAAATATAAAATTACAGTCAAGCATTAGAATAATGTATTTGACTAAGAGCATTCTTTAAAACATCTGTATACATCCTGAACCATTTCTCCAATCACTTATTTTCGATGATCAGTTACACTAACGTTCTTAAACGATGTATCAAGCGTAATTCAATTCGGTCACAAGACCAATTCTTGACTTTTAAAAAATATTCTTAAACATTTTGTTTTTAGAAAAAAGGTCTTTGGCAAAATTAAGGACACACAAACCCTCACCAAAAAAAAAAGCTTTACGGCGCTTGCAACACATTAAGGTCATATCAGAACCAGTAAAAAGGAAGAAAATGGGATAGTAAAAAGTTCTAGAATTACAATTAAAGCATCCAAGAAAAGGTAAGACAAAGGGGAATTTGATCGAATAGGAAACGGATGTGGATTCCAAGAGCACACTATCAAAGTACTTAGTTTGAGATCACCTGAAAGTCTCATCTAGACACAAGCACAGACCCCTACTAAGATGAATACACTCAAATGTTTACAAATCATATATAATATGTAAACGAAAAATAATACAATGACAGTGAACAGAGAGATGATTTACAAGGAAAAAATTATCAGTTCCCAAAACTATAACTATACATTTGACGTGTTTCCTTCCCAGATAGGATATCCCTCCAGGGGCTGGACAAAGCCAAGTAATCTCATTCTAAGACAAAGACAGAAAGCATGTTGGAAAACAAACATAGGGGGATAGAAGACACAGTAAGTGCCTCCCTGCCCCGAAGAACAGAAATTTGTGACGAAGCCATTGCATGTATATAATTCAATCAAATCAACAGCGTCCACTAAAGAATTGGGGAGAACAGGTTTAGAATATGTATGGTCGATTGATTGGTTTGAGTTGATCATAATATATGTGTCAGTGCATGACATAAAGTCCCCCCCCCCCCCCCCCCCCATTTTCTGAAAGAATATGCCCACGAGAGCATTTTAATCTTTATTAAATCAGGTGATTTTTCATGAAGTTATAGTCAGATGTATGGGAAAGGTATCCAGCAACTTTTCTCAAATTTCATTATTTTTTAACTTGACTAGCTGTTAAAAATATTTTGAAGTGAAATTAAGTTTTTCTTATTCCCCAAAGATGTATAAAAAGGACTGATTTAATCATTATGGCAAGAACTCATTTTTGATAAAAATTGACATTCTAACTAAACTGGGCAATATCTCAGTTCAAACCTTTTCACTATCCGACTGATTATGTCATTCACTGTAACATATATATATATATTTTTTAAAAACACATATTGAAATCAGAAAAGGGCGTCAGGATTACAATAATAATATGATGGCGGGCATACATACCTGCTTTCGACTGGTCTGTTGGCATAGAAGGAAGACTGGAAGGGGGAACCACTCTGTCATTGCCACCTACACCTGGATGGGCACCCTGAAATATATACATGAACGAATGAAGGGATAAGTAAATAAATAGATAAATAAATACAAAAAGACATGAATAATAATATAAATAATATAATAATAATATAATAATAATAATAATAATAATAATAATAATAATAATAATAATAATAATAACAACAATAATATAAATAAATAAATAAATACACACATAAAACATGAATATTAAAAAAAAATAAATAAATAAATAAAAGAAATGTCTAGAGCAAAAAACCCATGAGCCATCTGTGTTTTGTCTGAAATCTTAACAATGACACAAGGACAAGAACAAGAACAACGACCCCCCCCCCCCCCCCCCCCCCCCCTTCACTCTCCCCAAAGAAAGGTGATATATAAAATAGCAAAGAAAAGAAAACTGAAGGGACAGTCAACGGCCATCAGAAATGTTCCAACCCCGACTCAAGAGGACAAGACGTTTCGAGGTGTTTGGTGTGATTGGTCGTTGTACCAGCTGACCTATGTAAGACCTCCTCTGTCTAGCGACAACCTAGAGTGTCAACATCTATTCTATTCTATCTAGATCAGGAAAAAGCCTTTGATTTATGGCGGCCACCGCGTTATTATATTGAAGGCTTGATAACATTCATAATGCTGTCCTCTTTTTACGCCAGCTATGTATAGCATCATCATTATTATCATCATCATCATCATCACAATTATTACGTAATTAAACTTTTTCTTGTTCCTGCCCTTGACTGTATTTCTTCTTCTTTTTTAAAAATGTTATATAATTTAAGAAAAATATCCACCATGATTAATTATACTCTCAACAGATCATGAATTTTTAAAGTTACTTGTTATTTTATCTGATATACTTGGGAAAGTCAAAGATTTTAAAAATATATATATATTATATTATATCAACAAAACCCGTTTTGAATTGAAGAAAATATTGACTCTTCACCTGTCAAGAAATCAAGGTGAAAAATAAAGATCTTCGTCTAACCCAATAAAATAATTGAGGAGCGCGAGGGGAATGGCAGAGTCACTTTCCGATTTTGGATGAGGTGGGGAACAAGCATCTTAAAGCATATTAAAGCATCTTTCAGAAAAATACATTTAGTATTTTCAGGCACCTACTAAGACCAAGATTTATCTATATTGTAAAACATTATTATTTTTTTAAGGTGTTCATATCTTTATATTCTAAATATAAAATTTTTAAAAATTAGTTTTTCAAAAAAACAAATTTAAAAAAAAAATTTAAAAAAAAAAAAAAGACAGCCGATTCTTTCCCTATTCCGATTTATTCGTAGTTATTTCTTTTTCTTCATATAATATTTCATAAATTACTTCCGCGAGGACGAGAGACGCATGCGCACAACCAGCATGACGTTCTCATCTAATAACTTTTCCGCCGGTGACGTCACAGACTATGGGTGACGTCCAATCAAGGGACGCTACTCTTCCGCTAATCTCATTCTCTATAATGCCAATGCCCTTAAGTCAACTACTGCTTAAATTCCCACATTGCATGCATGGTCTTGAGCTAGGTGAGTTACAGTGATAATAGATAAAATCTTAACTCTCTCCTACTGACCCTATTCATGATTTTTCCAGAGATATTTTTACCTACCCAACACAGTACTCGACTTTTTACACTCAAATCATGAGAAATAAGAACATACTAGATATGCATGTTTTTGTGCAGCATAACAAGCTGTATAAAACAAAATATTTCATAAATAATCTAATGTACAAAGCAAATCTGATTAAGAAAAATGTTCATTGTATCGTAACAAATGTGATGATTTTCCTGTAGCTGGTAAGGAGAGGGTTAAAGTCAACCAATCTTGTGTCGCAAGGGCGATGCCGTTTGGGCGGGATTCCACTGTATATCATGAATGGGAGGCGTCAAACCTCTGATTGTATCAATTAAGTCATCTGCTCAAATTAGGCACTTATACTAAATTACTACAAACTATTAAACGCCTCGTTATGACAAAACCCGGTCACAACAAACATCTACGAATCAGACCCCCCCCCCCCCCCCCCCCACCACACACACACACACACACACACACAAAATAAAATAATGAAATAAAATATAATTCAAAGATTAGAATCGATATGACTCATGCGAGTTTAATATTTTTGGAAACATACCCCCAACCCCTCTTTGATTTCGAATGGTATCTTTTGTCTTTGTCCATCGGCTACAAAATAACCGTCTCTTGGTTGACATGACAAAAGTCTAAGATAGTGTGTGTGGGGGGAGGGGGGGGGGGGAGAGGAGAGAGAGAGAGAGAGAGAGAGAGAGAGAGAGAGAGAGAGAGAGAGAGAGAGAGAGAGAGAGAGAGAGAGAGAGAGAGAGAGAGAGAGGGGGGTATCGAAGTAGGAGGGAAGTTCCAACGGTTCCAAGTTGGTATACTATTATCAATTAAGTCATTAGTTCAAATTAGAAGCGAATCATTTCATTAAGTTACTGTTTTAAACCATTATTATAGTTATAGTAGTACAATCGGTGACAAATGTTACACACCCAATAATACTGGGATGACTCATAGTATGGAAAATGGTGTCGGCGATCGTACTGGCAGGAAGGGGGAGTAGCCGTTGCCCCTACGAAAGGCTGCGACGACGGGGCACTGTTGCCCACGGGAGAGTTCCCCGCAGCTGCGGCCGCAGCAGCAGCAGCAGCGGCGGCGGCCGTTTTCCACGGAGAGGCAAATCCAGCTGCCGAATGTTGGGAGTGTGGAGAAAGTAACTGTTGTTGTTGTTGCTGCTGCTGCTGTTGTTGATGCTGGTGGTGGTGAGGGTGTTGTTGTTGTAGTGATGAAGGATGATGAGGAAGGTGCGGGGATTGTTGGTGATGACGGTGGTGGTGGTGATGGTGGTAGGCCGTAGCAGCGGCAGCAGCTGTGTCCCAACCCCAGTTTTCATTTGTCGGGGTGGTCGGGACAGCTCGGCCTGCGGGCACCCACGGATATGGAGAATGACTAGGGTACATTTTTGGGCAATGCTTTAGCAGCAGTGGCAGGAGTTCTAGATGCGTAGTAATCCAAGTCAAATAGAGAAGGAGAGAAGAAAATAAAAAATCCAGAGGCTAAGAACAGGGGTAACCCCCAAATCCTCTTGAGTTAATCCTGATACCCAAGGAAATAGCACTTGCAGATATCAAACTGGTGGTTACATATCAAATCCAGCGAAATAAGAGCAGACCCAGCGAAATAAGTTCTGCAGAGCAGTCACTCTATTGATGAAGTACAATGGGATGAGCTAGATGTATCCAAATAAAAAAAATCAACACCACAGAACAAATCACTATTTCTTAACCTCTTTATACACAATTACAATTCCCCCAGGACAAAAACAAACAAAACATAAATTATCAAATTAAGCACGGTATTATTTAATAATATTCACAAAGATATAATATATTGTGAGCCTCTGTTGTTAAATTGATACATTAGTAAATAACTTATCGTCTCTTGTGTGAAATACAATAAAAACGAATTTCACCGTCACTCCCTGGTTTTCCTCATCGATGTGTGATTATGACGATGACGCCTCACAAACACAGACAAGAATTTGTAATACATTCCTTGTGTAAACAACAACGCCTATCACTAGCTCAAACTCATAATCGTTGCAAATCGAACGACCAAAAAAAAATATACAGTAAATATCCCAGCGAACGTAACCACCAGCGATAAATCACTTGCACATCAATGCGGTCGTGACAAATCACACCATTACACCGACACAGCCGACAGATCGACAAGCCGAGATTTCCTAGAGGATTATCATAAGACCTGTCGGTATCACTTCCATTTTCATTCACACTACACACGGGTCCTTGACAATCGCATGGATTCATAAACAATCCTATGCTAATAATAAAAAAATCATATCCAAAATCGAACAGTAACAAAACAATTATCAGCGGTTTGTTGAAAAGGTGATGATTCTATAATCCGTGAGTGAAAACTTCCTATACATCAACAAACCTATCCTCCACGCAAGAGACGAGACGAGACCGACGATCAGTGAGAGTTCCAAGAAAAATCAATAACAATACCAAAACAATAGCGGTCCAGTCAATCTTTAAACTCCATTCGAAAACAAACAAACAATTCACCACGTAATATAATTTATATTCATTTTCCTAAATGAAATAAATGCGATAGGTATCCAGTGGAAGTATCTAGTAAACTTTTGAAAACGACTCGCCACTTCTGCTCTCTCACTGAGAAATTCGTACTCTCGAAAGAAAAATAAAAACACGGAATCACATCGTATCTTCTTCACACGACAGCACAAGAGGTTTGGGGGGGAAAACGGCAGAAGAGACAAGAGCACACAACTCTAAACAGACTCCACCCGCCACCCTATCTACTTACTTCCCTTGGGTTGTCCCGAATAAATTCACTCCTGCTTTTTCGCTCACAATCTAACGCAACGAATAATCTCTTTTCCTGACTTCTTACCTCCGTCATTTGACTGGGTGTTTTTTTTTTTCTTCTTTCTTTCCACCGATACCCACCCCATCCCCTTCTTTCGCATCTCTCCCACTCTTTCACTTTCCGACGTTCGTTTCCTCCTCTTTCTTTTTATTCTTTCTTATTAACCTTTTCTTTATCAATCCCTTTTCTTTTATAGAAGCGATTCGGAGAAGCGGTCCCTGCTTTTCGTATTTTCATTTCTTCGTCCCAAAATGTTTTTTTCTCCCACTTTCCTCTCATTTCCTCCTTTTTCGCTCACTCCTGATTGTTTTAAAGGGCATGTGTGTGGTTTAGTTCTGGTTCGTTATATTGCAACGGACATCTCTCTCTCTCTCTCTCTCTCTCTCTCTCTCTCTCTCTCTCTCTCTCTCTATATATATATATATATATATATATATATATATATTATATATAATATATATATATATATATATAATATATATATATATATATATATATCTCACGCAATTCATTCCAACCCACCCAAAAACATTACTTTCAAAGAGTAAAAAGTTGCTCTGACTTCCTTATCATTTATTCACTACTTATAAAACATAAACATCAGGAAACATTTGAATTTATTCTTCAATTCGAGCAACAACAACAATTTAAAAAAAAAAAAATCAACATTCACACAATCACAGTGTGTATATGACTGTGTGTGTGTGATTTTGCCTTTATATTACAAGACCAAGAGACAGCAGAAAAAGAAGGAACAAAAAAGGAGGGAGGGGGGTGGGGATATATCATGTTTTGATTTTGATTGCAAAAAGACAGTAGAAAAAAAGGGGGGGGGGGGAGAGAGAGAGAGAGAGAGAGAGAGAGAGAGAGAGAGAGAGAGAGAGAGAGAGAGGGAGAGAGGGAGAGAGAGAGAGATAATTTGTTGATTTTGATTGCAAAAGACAGGTCATAAAGTTTGTTTCATTCTAACACAGTAAAATCAAACAACATGTGAGGTATTTGGGAGGTCTCTGCATTAACTAAACGCTGGAACGAAATCCAAATACGGGGGGCGGGGAGGGGAACACTAGTCAAGAAAAATTGAATATTTCTATTCTCATTAAAAAAAAAAAAAATAGAGAGAGAGAAAGAAAAGAAAGGAGAATTATTCTCTCTGGCTGTTGTGTGTGAATGAGAGAGATAGATCGATCGATCGATCGATAGATAGATAGATAGATAGATAGATAGATAGATAGATAGATAGATAGATAGATAGATGAGAGAGATTTTAAAAAATTACATAATATGTAAAAATCCAATTAGAATAAGGAAAAAAAAAATTATTTGCATGAATTAATTAATTAGACAAAGACAAGATGCGTCCATCCAGCCTTCTCGACAGTCCAACGTGAACTGACCTGACCGTCAATCACGTGAGTCTTCATTTGTAACCCAAATTCGGAATTGGGGTAGGAGGTAGAGTTCGAGTTTAAGTCTTACACAGACGATAACTCCCAACCCATCGAATTCCACATCAATGCTAACGATAAACTCATATTCTGTAAATCTTTTACATCGATTTGATCACGCCCAAATATAACTGATTCATTTTTCAATTTCGTCCAATATGAAACGATAACACAAAATCCCTTTGAGAACATCACATTAAGAAATTATGGAGTAAGATAAAGATCTGAACAATTGTGTATGAAAGGTGTCAGACAAAGCAGAACAAAAAATACAAGAAAACCATCCATAAAACAAATTTTTAAAAATCAGTCTACCTCGACTGGGGATCGAACCTCAGACCTTCTGATCAAAGGTCAGACTTGCACGTCTTTCATACATACTTGTTCAGATCTTTTATTATTTGAAAACACTTGTTTGTTAGGACTTTTCTTTTCTTCTGCCTTATTTTTTTTTTCTTCTTCTTTCTCTCCAGTCAGTGTTCATAGCCAAGTACTCATTCACACCTGAGTCGCGGCTCTATCACGTAGAAAACCGGGTCCCCAGTTTTACAATCACTGTCGCCCGACCAGTTTTGCCGGATGGCCAGAGTTCCTCGTAGCCAATTTCGACTTTAAAGTGGCCAAATGGAACCGCAGGTGGCCAAAAATAAAAAAAAACAAAACAAAACCACCGCCCCCCCCCCCCCCCCAAAAAAAAAAAAACAATACAATGACCACCTTGTTAGCAACCCGACTAGACTAGGAAAAACGTGTTTATTGTTTTAAGAACAAAATTATTAAATAATTTTTAAAAAAATAATAAAATAATAAACATGTATAATTATGAAGAGTAAGGCATTTCAGTTTATCGCACAACTTGAACATAACATTAATATCCACCGCATAATATAGGTCAGTTTAAAAGGTGTTATAAATTCAGGCGAGTCGGCTGTTACGTAAGAGTGAAGAAAAGCATCGTGAACTTTAAATGAACTAAATAAGGTTTAAAGAACTCGGATGGAACAAAGCAAGGGTTATTGAACTTTGATAGAACAAAATCTAAATGAAAATATAGACAGAAAAAGAAAAAGATAAGGGGGGGGGGGGGGGGGGGGGAGGAGAAGTGATGGTGTGTGAGTATGCTTTGACCCAAGAAAGAATTACATGTACGTTTTCTTGGACGACGATGATGATGGATTGTGAGATAACGACGAAGACTACGACAACAGACAAGACAAAAAGACCGATGGGTACGTACAAAACAGAGAATAATCGATCTTCGATGTATCGACAGAAATGGATGAATCGATGCGCGAACGGACAGACAGACAAAATGGATAAGATGGATATATATGGATGGACGAATGGATAGACAAGACGATCATGGCGAAACGGATATAACTAATACAACGCCGACACGACAACACAACCCACACACACACAAAACCAATAGAGGTGACGTTCAAAACGAAGAATGACATTGATCTTGATGTATCGACAAGAGACGCACGAACTAACGAACGGACGAATAGATAGATATGTGTATGGAGGGACGAATAGACAGACAAAATGAATGAATAAATAAATAAACAAATAAATACATTAAAAATGGTTACATATTCCATACAACTGTACAAACACATGGCAACAGTTATGGAGTATGATGAGCTCACATACTTATTATCACAGACATGTTGGTTCCATTAAGCGGGGTTGGAAAATCTAAGTTAGAATCGGCTGGTAATAATAATTCCAAAGGAATCGGCTGCCAAAAATATTTTTTAAAAAATACACACATACAAAGGACAAGAGTGGGGAAACGCGTCTTAACCCTTGTGCTGCCTTTTATTTATTTATTTATATATTTATTTATTTATTTATTTATTTATTTATTTATTTATTTATTTATTTAATAATTTATTATTGGTATTTATTATATTTATTCATTATTATAATTATCTATTTATTTATAAATTTATTTATTTATTATATATTTATTTATAAATTTATCTATTTATTTATTTATTTATTTATTTATTTATTCGTTTGTTTGATTTTTTAAAACTCATTCAACCCAAACATCGACTATCTCTGTATAGAAGGAACGAAGTTTGACGTCACTCGGGAAGCAATTCTCAAACCAAACGAGTTCCTAGGGGAATTTGAGACAAGCTCGGGATTGATTCAATTTTTTGATCTTTAAAGTTGAGAGTGGAGGGGGCTGGCGGCAGAACCCTGGGATTGTGAAAGCACCTAACGAATAAAGGGTGAACATGGAAAGGCTTAGGATAGTAACATAGTGCAGACAGTGGACGTTTCTGATACAAACCCTTCGTCAGCACAAACAATAAACAAAGGAACA
>NC_088374.1:11423062-11429781 GCF_034508935.2 Berghia stephanieae
TAAATAAAACAAAGTCCAAGGTGAGCCTCTCGATCTATCTCGGTATATTTACTCTTGTCGGTTTCAAAACACATCATCATTTTCGATCCGCGTTATTTTTAAAAATAATTTTGTTTTTTGCCACGAATCTTTGCATACGCTCTCTTGGATTCTACATATATGCATTCCCTATTAACCGGTAGATAACGACGCCCCTCGGACAATCGTCATAATGTAAACAATGGCAGTGATTGGTAGACACAGCAAACTACACAGCTTTTACTATCGATGGTATGTGTTAAGTAAAATACCCACTGTTCTACCGCTTGATCAGTAGAATCAGCACAGAAAACTATGTGTTAACTCTAACGTTTTTAATATGATGGAGAAAATCGTGTGATAACTAGTCACCCATTTGTCAATATAAAAACAATAACAACGATCAGATGGAGGTCGAATTCGTTCACGTTATTGTTTATAAACAACCGTTTGTCCGAGCATGTGTGAAGGTGTGTCTTAAATGCCATGTTTTGATTGGTGAAAAATCTACTGGTTAATTAGAATGCTACATCTGAATAAAGCTGGGAGGACTTCCGTAGTTTCACAGAATTTTTACACCTTTTCCAGAACAAATATAACAATTTTTCGGGAGGACTCCTGTTGTTCACAGCACTTATATTATTATTATTATTATTATTATTATTATTATTATTATTATTATTATTATTATTATTATTATTATTATTATTATTATTATTATTATTATTATTTTATTATTATTATTATTACTTAATCTTTTAGCCATTACGAGCTTTCAATTCGTTGCAATGACCAATAGATATCACTATTTAATATAAGTTTCATTTTTATAAATGGTGTGATTTTTCTAATTTCAAAAAGAATTTGCCGACTCGGTTGTCGTTTACGGCTCGTCCTGCCGACGCCATTATTATTACATACTGTGTTTCCCATCAGTTTCGATATTGCAAGCGATTGCAAACATTATTTTTCATTAGGTTATAGTTAGGGGCATCTCACCCCAAAAATTTAAAGGGTTTTTTTCTTCCTCTTGATACGCTTTGATGCGTTGAAGTCATTGATGACTTGGTTGGACGAAAACATAAATTAGATCGCTCCCATTGACGCTACCATAAACATTTGGGTGTCTTCCATCTGTGCTGGTGTCTGGATGAAGATTTTAGTTGATCTCAAATTCATTCCGCTGATTGCGTTCTCTTGGATTCTACATAAATTCCCTATTATAACCGTTCCCCTTTGTCTTATTCTCGGGTGCTTTTGAATGTAAATCTAGATTACTTTTTAAAAATTAACTATCCCATTTTCTTCCTCGCTTTCGGATGGAAATACCCTGGGTTAAAGCCTCGCTCCGTGCATAGTTCAATCCTTGGAAATGGCCCTTTTTACTCATATTCTCTCACCCTACTCAGGTGTAAAATGGGTACCTGGTCGTTATCATCGTTGTCTCTGTCGGAAAAATAAAAAATTGTAATATATGAACAGGCGTCATGTCTCGTTCTACATGTTACCACGTATTGCGGTTGGTCAGGAACCCTTTGTAAAGCGCTTTGAGCACGTTTAGCGGATATTGCTCTATATAAAAGCTCAAGTTGATTTTTTTTTAGCTGGCGCTGAAATAACCTAAATGTGTCGTAAGCGCCGTAACCCCCCCCCCCCCCCTCCCCCCTTCTAAAAACAAAACAAAAAACATTTTGATACAGACTGTAAGAGACTAGTGAACACGTCAAGATAAGATAGTCTCAAATTTTGTTCTTTATGTAAAAACCTGATTTAATGTTTGATTCAAAATTAATTGATTCGTTTGTCTACCTCCAAGTCTTTCTTATCTCAGCATGACTTAACATGTAGGACAAGACATGACGCCTGTTAGGCGATATTACAATTTTTTTCGGACAGAGGCAACGCTGTTAACGGCCATGTACTCGTTTTACACCTGAGTACGGTGAGAGAAAGTGAGTAAAGAGACTTTTACAAGGGCTCAAGTATGCGCCGAGCGAGGCTCGAACTCATGACCTTCCGGTCCAAAAACGAGTGTCATACCACTCAATAGACCACATAGTCGCACAAATATGCTTTTGCGTGAAAATCTTTAGACGTCCTCACCTCGGCATTCCATAAAGGAATATAGACAATCCATCGGATCTTTCTTTTTTACGAAATCAGCCGATAACCATAGTCTCAGTTTTATTTCCCACTGGTGTACACTTCCCTGAGTCTCAGATTCACTCGCCATTGTTGCCTACTTCCCATAACTTTGTCGGATATTGTCGGGTTTCGGCGGGTTTCGTAGAAAAGAAACACCACAATCCATCAAACACATCCTGCTTTCAACAGGAATCATCTATTTTGTCTTAAGTGAGCAAATCGGGGCTTAATAATCTTGCCCAAGAAAACACAAACAAACAAAACAAAAGAAAAACAAACAAAAGTGCAGCACCTGAAGAGGGGCTTGAACCCAGGACCTTCCGGGGTCCCAGGACAAGGTCTTATCACTCACGACTTCGCCCCCCTGAGTTGATCATGATATCCTGATCGTAAATTACGAATTAAACAAGATCCGAAAAGGATTCACTATAAGTTTTTATGTCAATACTTCAATGCCGAACCCTGAAAAAACACGTTTTACCAAATTTGGCCAGAAAATCCGTCTTTCAAATTATATCGATCGATTTAAATGACCCCCATCTTGGCAAAAACTCTCAAACCTGGGACTTATACAAGTTTCTTGAAGTCCCAGGTTTGAGGGAATTTTTTTAAAAATAATTTTTTTATAATTTTTTTTTTTTTTTTTTTTGCCAAGATGGGGGTCATTTTAATCAATCAATATTTTATTTGAAGGACGAATTTTCTTGCCATGTTTTTAAAAAGTACGAGTTTTTTTGTTTTTTCTTTTTAAGTTTGGCTGAATATCCATCGCGTGATAAGAGACGAGTCACTTGAAAAGTTTATGGGAATTAGATTCCGCCAAGGACACCTTACAGCCACTGATAACAAATAAAGAGGGAAATAAATATTTCACAAATAATTAATTTGATTTTTATTGTTGAGATATGCGCAATATTATCTAAACGCGGACATCATTGAAAGACTTTAAGATTTAAATATCGTTACCGTTTGAGATTAGTTGTCGTGTTGATTTCGATGAGGTATCTGGACCTGAATCTAAATCTGAATCTGAATCTGAATATTGTAACTCGGAAGTCGGACTTAATAGGGAACAGAAGTGTGATATTTAAAAAAATAAATCTGGTTCCAATTTCATTGGAAGTGTAAAACCACTCTTTGAGATTAGTTTCAATGTGGATTTCGATGACGTATCTGAACCTGAATCGGAATACTACTCGAAATCGAACTGAATAGGGTACAAAAATGTGATATATTTAAAAGCTGGTTCAAAACTCATTAGAAGTGTAAAACCAATCTTCTGGAGGAGTGAATACATACCTGTGTGATTATTGATCCTCTGGTTTCAGAGTGATGGTATCTTATTGTCTAGTCTCAATTGAACCTGGCCGTCAATAAAGATTATCCATCCTCGCACTTAAAAATAATATAAATTTAGCTTTATATAGCGCAATATCCACTAATTGTGCTCAAAGCGCTTTACAAGGGGTCACTGGTCAACAGCAATATTTAACATGTAGGACGGGACATGCCGCCTGTTAGGCGATATTACAATTTTTCGGACAAAGACAACGCCAGGTACTCATTTTACACCTGAGTACGGTGAGAGAATGTGAGTGAAGAGCATTTTCCAAGGACTCAGCTATGCGCCGAGCCCGAGGCTCGAACCCAGGACCCACCGATCCGAAAGCGAGTGTCATACCACTAGACCACGTAGCTGCACTAAATAGAATAAAGCTGACGTCACTCGGGGCCCAGATTCCCGAGAATCTCCACAATACACGTCCTGCCAATAAAATAGTTATGCTTCCTTATCATTATGATTCAATATGCAACCTATTCATTATTAGTCCTCCAAAGGGGCTGGTTACATACACACTTCCAATGATTTTAGAATCAGAAAAGTAGAAGGTGTGACGTCACTCCTGAATATTCTGAGTATTTTGTATTCGAGGGCGGAGAGAGTTGTGGAATGTGGCAGCTGCCATTGTTATTTAGGCTGAGTAGGTAGTTTGATCATCTTCGCTTGACGGTGTATAAATATGTTGTGTTCACACATGATTTGGGAAAGTGTTAACTCATTCAATCCTAGAGATTTTTGCTACTTTTCAAAATTGGAAAAAATGTATTTAAAATGAGCATGTACATATATGGTTTTAATAAACTACCCTTAACATCTAACAATTTAAAACATTAGCTTTGAGCTAAGTTTTTTTTTAGTTAGTTTTTTTTTTTTTTAGCTTCTATCAATAAAGACAAAATAGAATCCCTTCAGGTAGCCCAGAACGATGCTGCCAGGCTTATTGATAGAAAGAGGAGAAATCAATCTGCAAAGAGAACTCCACTGGCTTCCCGTTGAGAAACGTATATAATATAAGATCTATAATTTGTCTCAGAAAAATGTAATAAATAGGCATGGGGTAAAAGTAACCCGGGTAAACTACGGATATAGTGTTAGGGTTGAGTGGGTTAAACATCTCATTACAAGAGACATTTCTATCTTGTTAGTTCTCTAATCCGGTCAAAGCTAGATTATTGCAATTCTCTCCTCTCTTCTATCAATAAAGACAAATAGAATCCCTTCAGGTAGCCCAGAACGATGCTGCCAGGCTTATTTATAGAAAGAGGAGAAATCAATCTGCAAAGAGAGCTCCACTTGCTTCCCGTTGAGAAACGTATATTAATATAAGATCTGTAATAATTGTTTTTAAATCACTGCACTCTGGTTCTCCTGGGTGCATTAATGACATGCTTAAATTCTACGTCCCATCCAGAAATCTGAGATCAAAGTCTGATAATCTTTTTTTCATAATTCAATTTTTACTAATTCTTCTGTAGATTTGTATAGGGATTGGTAACAGTCAGGGCATTCACAGTGTGTGGTAGCCTTGGTAACAGTACAAAATAATCGAGCCAGAATTGAGTCTACACGTGTTGGATAGTCTGCAACCTGAAAGAGACCAAAGTTGAACAATCCCTCTATTGTTTTAATAGTTTATTTTGAGTTTCTTTATGACCTGAGAGACACTGAGGACCCCCCCCCCCCAAAAAAAAAAAAAAAATAATGAAAAAATAAACAACAACAACAACAAAAAGTAACCTTCTGTTGTTTAAATAATTTATTTTAAGTTTCTTTATGACGTAACAGATACTGAGGACAAATAAAAATAAATAAATAAATAAATAAATAAATAAATAAATAAATAAATAAATAAATAAAAACCAACAAAAAAAAAAACCCCAAAAAAAAAAAAAAAAACAACCCGTCTGTTATTTAAACAATTTATTTTGAGTTTCTTTGTGACGTAAGAGATACTAGGGCAAAAAAAAAACAAAAAAAACCAACAAAACAACAAACAAACAAGCAATCAAAAATCGACCATGTTTCAATTTCGTCCAATCATGTCGACGAGGAAGCCCGGCCTGTGTCTCGTATTGGGACTTCTGCTTTTATTTAAAGGTGAGTTGCATTTCGACATGTGGACAAATTCGTCAGGCCTGACGTGTAGTTTATAGTCAAAATGACGATGACGTCACTCGGGTCTTTGGTATTGGTTTTTGCCATCCGTGTTTATGAGAAATTCTCATTTAACGGTATTAACCAGACTATAAACGTTTAAGGTTACGCATAGTTTTTGTGTACCTGCTCGGTGACAACAAAAACATGCGGCGGCTATATGGTCTTGTGGTATGACACTCGCTTTCGGATCGGAAAGTCCTGGGTTCGAGCCTCGCTCGGCGCATAGTTGGAGTCAGTCCTTGGAAAAGGCTCTTTACACACATGCTCTAGCAGTACTCGGGTGTAAAATGAGTACCTGGCCGTGAACAGCGTTGTCTTTGTCGGAAAAAAACCCATTGTAATATCGCCTAACAGGCATCATGGCTCGTTCTACATTTTACCTTTGTAAACGCTTTGAGCACGTGTAGTGATTAGTTCTCTCTATAAAAGCTCAAGTTTTTTTTTTTGTTTTTTTTTTTGTTGTTTTGTTTTTGTTTTGTTTTTTAACAAGGTCATAATGTGTTGTAACTACAAATAATTTTATTTATCTAATAAAAAAAAAACTCTAAAAATTTGATCATTGATATAGAGCAATACCCACGAAAAGTGCTTTACAAGGAGTCCCAAGCCAACAGCAACAGTTAACATGTAAGACGAGACATGACGCCTGTTATATCGTATTATTTTCCGACAAGGGCAACTTTCGTTAATGGTCGGATACTCATTTTACATCTGTCTTACTTTTTCCTCAAATACTTTTAATTATAAATCTAGATTTTTTTCACTATCATCATCATCATCATCATCATCATCATCATCATCATCATCATCATCATCACCGCCATCATCAACTTATTTCTTACTTTTATAATTCAATTACATTAAATATAACTAAATTAATATATCAATTAATCCATCTATTATTTAAAAATTGACCCCCCCCCCACTCTACCCCCTCCCCCCTTTCCCCCTCCCCCCCCCCCCCCCCCCCCCTCCCCCACCCCCCACCCCCCTAAACCCCCCCTCCCCCCCCTTTCCCCCCCCCCCCCCCTCCCCCCTCCCCCTCCCCCCCCCCCTC
>NC_088374.1:11429881-11434881 GCF_034508935.2 Berghia stephanieae
CCGACAAAGCCATCGCCCTCGGACCACAAAGATTGGTTGACTTTAACCCTCTCCTTACCAACTACAGGGAAATCGTCCCATTTGTTACGATACAATGAACATTTTTCTTAATCAGATTTGCTTTGTACATTAGATTATTTTATGAATATTTTGTTTTATACAGCTTGTTATGCTGCACAAAAACATGCATATCTAGTATGTTTTATTTCTCATGATTTGAGTGTAAAAAGTCGAGTTACTGTGTTGGGTAGGTAAAAATATCTCTGGAAAAATTCATGAATAGGGTCAGTAGGAGAGAGTTAAGATTTTATCTATTATCACTGTAACCACCTAGCTCAAGACCATGCATGCAATGTGGGAATTTAAGCAGTAGTTGACCTTAAGGGCATTGGCATTATAGAGAATGAGATTAGCGGAAGAGTAGCGTCCCTTGATTGGACGTCACCATAGTCTGTGACGTCACCGGCGGAAAAGTTATTAGATGAGAACGTCATGCTGGTTGTGCGCATGCGTCTCTCGTCCTCGCGGAAGTAATTTATGAAATATTATATGAAGAAAAAGAAATAACTACGAATAAATCGGAAATAGGGAAAGAATCGGCTGTCTTTTTTTTTTTTTTTAATTTTTTTTTAATTTGTTTTTTTGAAAAACTAATTTTTAAAATTTTATATTTAGAATATAAAGATATGAACACCTTAAAAAAATAATAATGTTTTACAATATAGATAAATCTTGGTCTTAGTAGGTGCCTGAAAATACTAAATATGTATTTTTTCTGAAAGATGCTTTAATATGCTTTAAGATGCTTGTTCCCCACCTCATCCAAAATCGGAAAGTGACTCTGCCATTCCCCTCGCGCTCCTCAATTATTTTATTGGGTTAGACGAAGATCTTTATTTTTCACCTTGATTTCTTGACAGGTGAAGAGTCAATTGAAGAGAAATATATTTTCTTCAATTCAAAACGGGTTTTGTTGATTAATATATAATATATATTATTTTTAAAATCTTTGACTTTCCCAAGTATATCAGATAAAATAACAAGTAACTTTAAAAATTCATGATCTGTTGAGAGTATAATTAATCATGGTGGATATTTTTCTTAAATTATTAACATTTTTAAAAAAGAAGAAGAAATACAGTGAAGGGCAGGAACAAGAAAAAGTTTAATTACGTAATAATTGTGATGATGATGATGATGATGATAATAATGATGATGCTATACATAGCTGGCGTAAAAAGAGGACAGCATTATGAATGTTATCAAGCCTTCAATATAATAACGCGGTGGCCGCCATAAATCAAGGCTTTTTCTGATCTAGATAGATAGAATAGATGTTGACACTCTAGGTTGTCGCTAGACAGAGGAGGTCTTACATAGGTCAGCTGGTACAACGACCAATCACACCAAACACCTCGAAACGTCTTGTCCTCTTGAGTCGGGGTTGGAACATTTCTGATGGCCGTTGACTGTCCCTTCAGTTTTCTTTTCTTTGCTATTTTTATTATCACCTTTCTTTGGGGAGAGTGAAGGGGGGGGGGGGGGGGGGGGGGGGTCGTTGTTCTTGTCCTTGTGTCATTGTTAAGATTTCAGACAAAACACAGATGGCTCATGGGTTTTTGCTCTAGACATTTCTTTTATTTATTTATTTATTTTTTTTTAATTCATGTTTTATGTGTGTATTTATTTATTTATTTATATTATTGTTGTTATTATTATTATTATTATTTATTATTATTATTATTATTATTATTATTATTATTATTATTATTATTATTATTCATGTCTTTTTGTATTTATTTATCTATTTATTTACTTATCCCTTCATTCGTTCATGTGTATATTTCAGGGTGCCCATCCAGGTGTAGGTGGCAATGACAGAGTGGTTCCCCTTCCAGTCTTCCTTCTATGCCAACAGACCAGTCGAAAGCAGGTATGTATGCCCGCCATCATATTATTATTGTAATCCTGACGCCCTTTTCTGATTTCAATATGTGTTTTTAAAAATATATATATATATGTTACAGTGAATGACATAATCAGTCGGATAGTGAAAAGGTTTGAACTGAGATATTGCCCAGTTTAGTTAGAATGTCAATTTTTATCAAAAATGAGTTCTTGCCATAATGATTAAATCAGTCCTTTTTATACATCTTTGGGGAATAAGAAAAACTTAATTTCACTTCAAAATATTTTTAACAGCTAGTCAAGTTAAAAAATAATGAAATTTGAGAAAAGTTGCTGGATACCTTTCCATACATCTGACTATAACTTCATGAAAAATCACCTGATTTAATAAAGATTAAAATGCTCTCGTGGGCATATTCTTTCAGAAAATGGGGGGGGGGGGGGGGAGACTTTATGTCATGCACTGACACATATATTATGATCAACTCAAACCAATCAATCGACCATACATATTCTAAACCTGTTCTCTCCCAATTCTTTAGTGGACGCTGTTGATTTGATTGAATTATATACATGCAATGGCTTCGTCACAAATTTCTGTTCTTCGGGGCAGGGAGGCACTTACTGTGTCTTCTATCCCCCTATGTTTGTTTTCCAACATGCTTTCTGTCTTTGTCTTAGAATGAGATTACTTGGCTTTGTCCAGCCCTGGAGGGATATCCTATCTGGGAAGGAAACACGTCAAATGTATAGTTATAGTTTTGGGAATTGATAATTTTTTCCTTGTAAATCATCTCTCTGTTCACTGTCATTGTATTATTTTTCGTTTACATATTATATATGATTTGTAAACATTTGAGTGTATTCATCTTAGTAGGGGTCTGTGCTTGTGTCTAGATGAGACTTTCAGGTGATCTCAAACTAAGTACTTTGATAGTGTGCTCTTGGAATCCACATCGTTTCCTATTCGATCAAATTCCCTTTGTCTTACCTTTTCTTGGATGCTTTAATTGTAATTCTAGAACTTTTTACTATCCCATTTTCTTCCTTTTTACTGGTTTCTGATATGACCTTAATGTGTTGCAAGCGCCGTAAAGCTTTTTTTTTTGGTGAGGGTTTGTGTGTCCTTAATTTTGCCAAAGACCTTTTTTCTAAAAACAAAATGTTTCAAGAAAATTTTAAGAATTTTTTAAAAGTCAAGAATTGGTCTTGTGACCGAATTGAATTACGCTTGATACATCGTTTAAGAACGTTAGTGTAACTGATCATCGAAAATAAGTGATTGGAGAAATGGTTCAGGATGTATACAGATGTTTTAAAGAATGCTCTTAGTCAAATACATTATTCTAATGCTTGACTGTAATTTTATATTTTACTTTAGTTATTATTATTATTATTATTATTATTATTATTATTATTATTATTATTATTATTATTATATATTATTATTATTATTATTTTATTATTATTATTATTATTATTATTATTATTATTTTATTATTATCATTATTTCTTTAATTTGAAGAAAAGTTTAATAATATTTTTCAAAGTAAAATTGGTCATGTGACTAAATTAAATCAAACTACATCACTTCTTAAGAAATTTAGCGTAACTTATCATAGAACATAAGGGATGGGAAATATTGATATTCTGGATGCATACAGAAGCTGTCTTAAAAATGATAACAGTAAAAAGAATATTTCCTATTTTGTCTGGGATTCTACTTTAAAAAAAAAAAATTATTATTATTATTATTATTATTATTATTATTATTATATTATTATTATTATTATTATTATTATTATTATTATTATTATTATTATTATTATTATTATTATTATTATTATTTAAAAAATTGGGGGGGGGGGGGGGGGGGTGTTATACAACGCAAGTTTTACATAGTGTGTGATTAATGAATAACAGTATAAATGTTTTGAGGATTACACGCCCATGTGCGCATTATTGAACAAATTATGGCACATATTGGTTCCATCGGTGTTTTGCTCATTCCATTGAGTTCATGTTGATTCAGTCGCTATGCATGGATGTTGTATGTTGTATGTGTGTGTATGTATGTAGTATGTATGTATGTATGTATGTATGTATGTATGTATGTATGTTGTGTGTTGTATGTATGTATGTATGTGTATGTATGTATGTATGTGATGTATGTATGTATGTATGTATGTATGTATTGTAGTATGTATGTATGTATGTATGTTGTATGTTATGTTGTATGTATGTATGATGTATGTATGTATGTATGTATGTATGTAGTTGTATGTATGTATGTGTGTTGTGTTGTGTTGTATGTATTATGTATGTATGTATGTGTATGTTGTATGTTGTATGTATGTATGTATGTATGTATGTATGTATGTGTGTGTGTGTATGGATGTATGTATGTATGTATGTATGTATGTATGTATGTATGTATGTATGTATGTGTGTGTATGTATGTATGTATGTATGTATGTATGTGTGTGTATGTGTATGTATGTATGTATGTATGTATGTATGTATGTATGTATGTATGTATGTATGTATGTATGTGTTGTGTGTTGTATGTATGTATGTATGTATGTATGTATGTATGTATGTATGTTGTATGTGTATGTATGTATGTATGTATGTATGTATGTATGTGTGTGTTGTATGTATGTATGTATGTATGTATGTATGTATGTTGTATGTATGTATGTATGTATGTATGTATGTATGTATGTATGTATGTATGTATGTATGATGTGTGTATGTATGTATGTATGTATGTATGTATGTATGTATGTATGTTGTTGTGTGTGTGTGTGTATGTATGTGTATGTATGTATGTATGTGTATGTATGTTGTGTGTATGTATGTATGTTGTGTGTATGTATGTATGTATGGTATGTATGTATGTGATGTTGTATGTGTATGTATGTATGTATGTTGTATGTATGTATGTATGTTGTTGTGTGTGTATGGTATGTATGTATGTATGTATGTGTGTGTTGTGTGTGTATGTTGTTGGTATGTATGTATGTATGTATGTATGTATGTATGTATGTATGTATGTATGTGTGTGTGTATGTATGTATGTATGTTGTATG
>NC_088374.1:11439881-11469881 GCF_034508935.2 Berghia stephanieae
CTCAATGTCTCAATCGTTTCTATGTTATATGTTTGTGTTGAGAATATTGGCTATTAAGCTTAACTGCTGGTCAAAATTATTCGCGATGGTGGTGTACGAACGAATCGGCGGTCTCAAGAAGTGGGTGAGAGAGGGATCTAGTAATGACTTTGAGTTTGAAACGAATATTTTTGTGTTCGTGGATAGCTCACACGGTAGAGCCACGCTCTCACCTGCCAGGCGGAGTTGTCTTACCAATAAGGTCGCAGGTTCAAACCCCACCACCGCCGCGGGAAAAAAAAAAAAAAAAAAAATTATTCTCTATTGTCTTCTGGCACTTTTCTATTCACTTCATATCTTGTTCTTAGAGATCGGAGCATGTTACTCTACAGCAGGTGGAATAAGAGAATTTCTGAAGACTGCTCCTTAAATGATTAGAGTTGACTCTACAAACAGGTTCTGATTTCTAAAGATGTGCACACTAACTGGATATTAAAAATGAAAATAAAAAACAAGTTGAAAAAGTGGAAATGTATGTAGCTCTAGGTTACTCGAAATCTTGTGCTTGTGTCTGGATGAGACTTATAGGTGATCTCAAACTAGCTGCATTGGTGGTATGCTCTTGGAATCTACGTCTGATCCTTATTTGTTCCCAGTTCCCCTATGTCTTACTTTTTCTTGGGTGCTTTAATTGTAATTCTAGAATTTTTTACTATCCCATTTTTCCTTTTTACTGGCGCTGATATAACCTAAATGTGTTGCAAGCGCCGTAAAACCCTTAAAAACAAACAAATCTTGGTATTTCTTACAGAATAAGATATGTTAAATATTTTTAAAGCATTGGCATGAGATTTATTTCACAACTGCTAAAATAGTTTAAAGTTTGGATGGGTTTTATCTGTTTTACTTTCTTTTTTTCTTTTTTTTTTAATCTCCTTTTTAAAAAATTTGTTTCTGATGAATTGTAAAAATGTTAAAATGTTTGTGTGGCTATGTGGTCTAGTGGTATGACACTCACTTTAGGCTGGGAAGGTCCTAGGTTCGAGCCTCACTTGGTGCATATTTGAGTCCTTTGAAAAGGCTCTTTACTCACATTCTCTGACCGTATTCAGGTGTAAAATGAGAACCTGGGCATTAACAGCGGTGTCTCTGTCGGGGGAAAAAAAAATAATTTTAATATTGCCTAACAGGCGTCGTATCTTGTTCTACATGTTAAAAGTCTTGCTGTTGGTCGGGGACCCTCTGTAAAGCGTTTTGAGCATGTTTAGTGGATATTGCACTATATAAAAAGCTAGAGTATTTTTTACAAAGTCAGGTCATTGTCTTTTTATCTTTTTTCTGTTCATCTGATGTTGTTATTCATCCATGTTATTTTTCAAACTTTCACCAACAGAACACAGCCTAAATCCAGCCATGCCTCATCACTCAGCCATGAAAGGTATTGTCGTACTTTAGAAATTCCTCCTTATCATTTCAATTTATATTTTTTGGGTTCCTTTACTATTCGAATATACACCTTATCTCTTTGTTATGCTTAATTCATGCCTTACACTTGTTTACCAAACTGGGGGAAGGGCCGGGGGAACGACAGAAATACTCGTGTCCAACGAGTTACCAAAGTGACGGTATGAAATGTAGGGTGCTTAATTGATACCGTAGATTTAGGATTTTGATACTTGTAGAGCAATGTTGTTGTGATAATTCAATTACTGCTTCTATAATGACAGCGACACTGACTACTTTCAGGTCTTTTTGTGCCTAAAAGTGATGTTGAATCGAGAAACAAGTAATATTTCTTTCACATCTGGTCCTGATTGGCAATTATATATAAAGAACAACAAAGTTTTGTCCCAGAGCTACTATATAAAGGAGTTTAAGGCATGAATAATCACAAATTGCTAATTTTTAAAATAGTAGTTATAATGTCTACTATGCGATTACCCCTGAAAACTACAAATTTTTCCAATTTCAAGCAGGCAGGTCTGCAATTATTGATATATAGAAATGTGACCGTCGAGAATACTGCGTTTTTGACATCTTGTTCATAAAACTCATCCTTCAATGATTGATATATAGAAATGTGACTGACCGACGACTACTGCCTAAATATTGACGGTTGTCGAGAATTCTGGTGGACTCTGAAAAAAACTTGACATCTTGTTCATAAAACTCATCCTTCAATGATTGATATATAGAAATGTGACTGACCGACGACTACTGCCTAAATATTGACGGTTGTCGAGAATTCTGATGGACTCTGAAAAAACTTGACATCTTGTTCATAAAACTCATCCTTTAATGATTGATATATAGAAATGTGACTGACCGACGACTACTGCCTCAATGTTGACGGTTGTCGAGAATTCTGATGGACTCTGAAAAAACTTGTTTTTGACATCTCGTTCATAAAACATCCTTCAAATATGGATTGATTAAAATGGCCCTCATCTTGTCAAAAACTCTCAAACCAGGGACTTCTAAGTCCCCAGAAATCCCAGGTTTGAGATGTCTTGACTAGACGAGGGTCATTTCAATCTCACACCTGCCTAGTACTACGAAAAATTCGTAGAAATACCAATTTTTGGCCCAGCTACGGAACAATTTTTGCTTCTTTGAGTAATAAATCTTGTTGAAAAAGACAGTTTAGTTCCTTAGAACCTATATTCAGGCCCTGGAGCATTTTTGGATTATGCTGAGGGCATATTATTTATTTCTAAAGCTATTTTAAGTCACTTTTTCTTTTTTCCCCTTGGAAACTACAAATTTTAAAAATTTCAAGTAGGCAGCTCTGCGATCAATCAATATTTGTAGGTCGAGTCTTCTGCCCAATTTTTAAAATTTTAAAGTCGTTTTTATGAGTACAGCAGAGCAGAAGTATATTTGAAGAATGGTTTTTCAAAACTACATATCTTCATTTTTCCCATTTTAATTTATTATTTACCTTAACATTTTTCATCCAGTCTTAACATTTAAAATCAGAATTAACCTTCAAATTCAAACAAAGCTAAGGACATTCTTGTATCAATTTATGGTTAAAATAAAATTTTACGTTTCAATTTAGCTCATGGACGGAAAATTTCAAAAAATAGAAAAATCGACTTGACAAGTGTTGGAAAACGACCTTCATTTTTGGTGATTTTAATTTTAAAAATTTTAAAAAGATAGTTATGGTAGACTGACGATTTTTTCCCCCTTCTTTCTTCCCCCCATACCCATCTTGTATTCCCCACCCCCACCTGTTCCGATACCACAACCACGAAAATCGTGTCCAAAGCAGTGATGATGATGAGGACCTTTCACCCACTGCCAAAGCAGAAAGAGAACGATTACGGAGACAAGCCAACAATGCAAGAGAAAGGTGAGATATTTGGGGGGAATGGGATGTTTTTTTGGGCAACTCCTTTTAGTTATTGTTGTATAGTGTATGCATACGCTTATGACGAAGACTTGTGGCTCATGTTGGGCACCCCAAGGGGTGGCCTAAGTAGTGTGTAGCCCCCATTCTTGAATGTATTCGATCAATCTGGTGCTCTACCAACTGAGCTATCAGGACCCCCCACCATGAAACGTGTCTGTAGCAAGTTGTTCATTTGTTTTTTTCAATCAATTCCAAAAGGGATAATAAAAAATGAAGAAAATAACAGGTCAATGGGATGAAGCATTTCACCGGAACCAGTTTTTGAATGACAGTCGACCAAAAGGCAGAGTGACATCCAGAAAATTGTTTCAATGAATGAAATTATATTCTCAGATAATGCTATCAAATTTTTCAAAGTAAAGTTAAAATGTAACATTTTTCTTCAATTATTTAAGATACATTGAAAATAACACATTTTCCTCTGCCTCTATCAACTTGGATGGCAGACCCATCAATGTTTTTGTTTATTTATCTTAACAACGCCACTACCACATTATCTCATTTGTCTGTAGTGTTTCATTCATCCTGTTTTGTTGATAAAGGGGAATCCTGAAAGTCCATTTTATCTGTTTTCATATATTAAATTGAAGCTTACATTCAATTTCACATTGTTATTATTTTTTTTTTTCGAGCTTCGAGCAGCAACACTTACATTTACTTTACTTCCATCAACTTGTTTTGTTTCAGGGTACGAGTACGCGACATCAACGAGGCGTTCAAAGAGCTGGGTCAGATGGTGACCCTCCACTGTAACTCCAGCCAACCTCTCACCAAATTGATGGTTCTACAACAGGCCGTCAATGTCATCACCTCCCTGGAAAGTCAAGTCAGAGGTATGTGTGTGTGAGATGTTCCAGCGTACTTCCTGCTGTCTTCTTGTAGTAGCAAAGGAAGAAACAATCTAATCTCTTTGTGCGGCTATGTGGTCTTGTGGTATGACACTCGCTTTCGGATCGGAAGGTCCTGGGTTTTAGCCTCCCTCGGCGCATAGTTGAGTCCTTGGAGAAGGCTCTTTACTCACATTCTCTCACCGTAATCGGGTGTAAAATGAGTACCAGTCCGTTAACAACGTTGTCTCTGTCGGAAAAAAATGTAAATCGCCTGACAGGCGATTGGTTGGGTCATATCAGATTTATTAGTGGATTCTGGAAGTGGATGCTATTTATATTGCCTAAAAATATTAAGTTTATTCATTAATTTTAATTATCAATTATAATATTTCTAGTATGTTGTTGAAATTTTGTTTAGCCTTTTTACTTTCTTTAAAAGTCCAAGATTGTTTTTTCTTCTTTTTTTTCCCTGTGGTATTTGGTATTACAAGGGAGCTAAAGATTTTTAAAATTTTAAAATCCCCTCATCATAAATGATGTAGTAATTATTATAAGGTGCAAGATTGCACTGTGTAAAATATTTTCATTCTTTTTTATTTATTTTTTCTATCTTTTTAAGAACGTAATCTCAACCCCAAAGCTGCCTGCCTCAAGCGTAGAGAGGAGGAGAAGACAGAGGAATTACCCAACAGGGTCTTGTCCTCGGATGACCTCACCCAACCCCCAGGCCTCTCCAATAAGGTATCCGATTAAAACAATAAAATTAGTCCTTCACAGCCATAAGCTGACCCCGCGGTTTGTTGTTTTTTTTTTGCAAAAAAAAAAATAAATTCAAAACTTTGCAAAGAAAATTATGAATTTTGCAGAAGAAAATAAGTAAATTTTGCAGGTTTCAAAATATGCAATATCACCAAGCAACTAACTACATGCAACCCATGTAATAAAATATCCTCGCGAAATTACGCAATTTCAAACTCAAAATTATCCAAAAAATGGCAAATTTTGCCAGAAATTATGCTGATTTGGAAAAAGACACAAAATTGGGAAAACAAAATCACAATTAAAAATTGCCATCTATGAAATTATTATGATAAGAAAAATCAAAGCTTTCAGGGTTGCCTGGCTAAAACTTCTCCTGCGGGGAACGCAAATTTCGCAAAAATAATTTTTTAAAAAAGAATCAAAGAATTTGTCAAAAATTTGCAAACCGTACAGATTTGCGGTTGCAATGCAAATCAGAAAACTTTCCCTAATTTTGCAGCTGGGCAAGCTGTGCAAAAAGACCGTGGGACCAGCATAAGGCACATGGAACCTGGGTTTGTCTAGGTTTCTAAGGCGTTACTAGTTTATCGCAATGAACTTTTTGCTATATCTAACAGACCTAGGTCAGAGTTGCCAACCTACTGCAAAAAATGCGGAATTGTATGCATTTTCGGCGGTTGTACGCTTGTATGCATGATTTTCCCCCAAGATTGTACCCATTTTCAGTGCACGGAGTCACTTCAGTTTTCTTTATTATTATTATTCATATTATTACTAGCCTATTGAGAAACCTTGGTGACCAAGTGGCTATTCATATATTTTTGACCAATTACGATCTTCATGCTGGGAGGTAGAATTCTGAAAGGGTTGGATTATAGTCTTGGGAACATAATTGTTGCTGCAATTGAGCTTGTGCGGTGTGACTTTATGTAATTTTACCTTCCTCTTACTTTCACAATGGTTAGTTTCAGTCGATTTCAGGATTGTACCCATTTTTATGAAATCTACCCCATTTTAAGGTCCCATTGTACACATTCTCATCAGATGGGGTTGGCAGCTCTGACCTAGGTACCTAAAGAGTGTTGGGTGGATAAGGGAGTCGGATTAAAATCTGGGAAATTAAGGAGCAGGATAAAGAACTGAACAAGTTGAAATTTTCCCCCCAGATGGATTATCAGTAATAATCTTTCACTTCACGAAATTTTAAGAGACGACATCTCATATTGTTGCTCTGAATGGTTTAAGTATATTTTAACATCTGTTGGGGTAATTGATGATAGAAAAAAAAACAAAAAAAAAAAAACTCCGACAATTTGGGAAAAGATTAATTTGCAGGCCTTTTGTTGTTGTTATTATTATTATTATTATTATTATTATTATTATTATTATTATTATTATTATTATTATTATTATTATTATTATTATTATTATTATTATTATTATTATTATTGAAATAGAAAATAATCTCAAACAAACGTCCATCACAACCCTGTTAAATCAAGCCTATAATTGTATATGCCGTTATACACTCATGTCAACTGTGTCAAGAAAAACCAAATGTGAAGAGATAGGATTACTCTATTAATAAATGTGGTATGGAATTGGTAGGTCCTGGGTTCGAGCCTCGCTCGGCGCATGGTTGAGTCCTTGGAAAAGGCTCTTTACTCACATTCTCCCACCGCGTAAAATGAGAACCTGACCGTTAACAACATTGTCTCTGTCGGAAAAATAAACAAACTTTGTAATATCGCCTAATAGGCATCATGTCTCGTTCTACTCATTAAGTGTTGCTGTTGGTCAGGCAGCCTTTGTAAAGCGACTGGATATTGCGCCATATCAAAGCTCAAAGCTCAATTTTTACCAACACCAAACAACCTTTTTATTTTATTTCCTCAGTGTACACCAGACCCAGGAAAAGGCCAGTGGAGTGCCTGGTAGCATTGTCGTCATTGTCATCATGGTGTGTCTCATTCATCTCGTCTTCATTTATCCATATCCATATCCAGAAAGAACTCTTGTTCATTTCTATTGTCGTTTCTGGATCCTTGGATTCATTTCATTCAACTCAATTCAGATCAATCAACACGACAGTTCATCTGGACACTTAATGCATCTATTCATTCATTATGAACTTGAACCCGTTTACAATGGTGCCTCAGCATGCATTCAATTCATACATTCGTTCGTTCGTTCATTCATGCATTCGTTTATTCATTTTACCTGTGTAACCATTGGAAAACTTAAACTGCCAACACAAACTACAGCAAAAATGAAAATAATAAGATTATATTATTATTATTATGATTATAATTATGATTAATATTATTATTGGTGAGTAAAATAATTAAAATGAAATGCTAGGCGTGTGTGTTTCTATATAAACATATATGATATGTGTTGATTCGGCTAGCTATTGCAATGTGAAAGTGACTGTGCTATGTGTATGTTTCAGTCAAAATATACCCTATAGTAGATATTCAAATGAAATCTGTTATTTGATGATGATAATAATTGCGATTATGATGATGGTGGTGTTTCTTCAGACTTTGATATTTAACTCTCTCGAGTTCACAGAGAATCAAAATCGAACAAATTTGTTTGATTTCTTGAATTTGTATGAACTGCTGAGAGTTAAAAGTGAGTTTTTGCCTGAATTGTTTGTGTTAGTTCAATACCCTGTCTGGATTAAATCATCTACCAACGGGAAGTAATCTGCCATTTTCTGATTAAACGCCTTTTTTTTCTCCCTTGTCGTTTTAGCCAGAAAAATGTAACCTGGCGTCTCGGAAAATTCTTTGAACTTAAAAAAAAATGTTTAATAGGCCATCTTAATGATTTTAATGACTAGGATGTAATCCTGATGTTTCATTTGTTCATTTTATTCCATTGTTTTTCTTCACCACCCAACATCAGTATTTCATGTTAAAAAACCTTGTGATTCAAAAATATGAACGATCTTTAAATAAAAGAGGTCACATGTTATCGTGAAAGTTTTCTGCTGTAATTGGAAACTATTTTTTTTTTAAAGGCGTTTTGTCACTGTTTGGCAGTAATTCTCTTATGGTTTAATGATGTTCTGAATGATTCTTAAAACTGGTTGAGAATTGATTGACTTGTTATGGATAAATTGTTATGATTGTCATCAGTGAAAATTGGATCTTTTTGATTGGAGGAAGGATTTAAGCCCCCCCAAAAAACTGGATCGGTTTGGTTAAAGGAAGGATTTAACACAAGGCAAAAAGAAGCCAAAAAAAAACTGGATCTTTAACACAAAACAAAAACTAGGATTGTTTTGTATAGGAGGAATTTACCGAAATCCCCAAACAAGCCATGTATAGTGATGGATGTGCTCGTGTGTTATATTTCTTTTCATATTGAAGGATTACACGCGTGTATGAGAACATTATATGGCTAGATGCCTCTTGTAATAGGTCAGTTAATGGTAATAGATAGAATAATAGCCGCCCCCATCTATCAAAAACAAAGTGAAATGTAATGGTGTTCAATTTTGTTCTCTCTTTCTTTATTGAATTTCTTTTTTTAATTGTCTAGGACTTTAAATGTTGAATGTTGATGATTATTATTATTAATTACTATTATTAAATTATTATTATTATTATTATTTATGACAGGCCTGTAAACTTTCAGACAGTTGTCTGAAATCGGACATCTCAATAATTTTCTACCATAGGAAAACATAGGTACAATAAATTTTTAACAAATTCCTTCCCAGATGGATCATCTCTAATATTCTCCTTCACTTCACAAAATTTTAAGAGACGACCTCTCATAATGTTGCTCAGAAGGGTTTGGCTCTCTCGAGTTCATATGCATGGGAAATCGAACAAATTTGTTCGATTTTCCATGAGAGTGAACTCGAGAGAGTTAAGTATATTTTAACATCTGTTGAGGTAATGGATGATACCAAAAAAAACTCTGTGACAATTTTGGAAAAGATGATTTTGCAGGCCTTTTTGTTGTTGTTGTTTTTATTATTATAATTATTTTTATTAATCAAAGCTTTTTATTATTATTATTATTCCACAAATCATGAATTTCTGCCTTCCATTTGCTCCATGTTGATTGGATCAGTGGACATAACCCACCACCACAAGGGAAATTGTCTCCATTTTATTTTTGGACTTTTATGTCCATTAACATTCTGCCAAACATAATGCAGGGAATTTGCAAAATAAAAAAAAATAAATAATAATAATAAAAATTGTTGTGAATATTTACTTAGAATGTTTAAAATGCTTGACCTTTTACTTGTAAAACTGTTGGAACTGCCTTGGGTTTTAACGAAAATAAATGTCATTCAATTACACTGGCATGGCAGATTGGTTTTTTTCTTCAAAATATCACCGATTTGCAATTTGGCCACAAAATCTGCAACATTTTGCACCCAAAAAAAAAAATAATAATAAATTGTTTTTAATTTTTAAAAAAACATTTAGAAAAAAAGACTTTTTTCTTTTAATTTGATAGCTGGTGTAGAACATGAAAGATAATTAATCAAGAGTAGTTTCTTTTTTACTATCCCATTTTCTTCCTTTTTACTGGTGCTGATTTGACCTTACATTTGTTGCAAGCGCCTTGAAACCCTTAAAAACAAACAAAATCTTTCTCTTTCATGAACTAATTATGGGTTTTTAGGAAAAATTAATTGCTATTTCTTTTTTGGGGGGGGGGGGGGGGGGGGGGGGGGGGGGGTGCAAATTTAGCTGTTTGTATAGGAGGAATTTACCGAAATCCCCAAACAAGCCATGGAGATGGATATATATAGTGATGGATGTGCTCGTGTGTTATATTTCATTTTATATTGAATGGATTACGGTGTATGAGAACATTATATGGCTAGATGCCTCTTGTAATAGGTCAGCTTGCAAAATTTGGGATTTTTTGTGTGCAAAAAAAAAACGCCATGTCAAATTACAATACCATGCTGTGTGAAACTCGAAAATAAACACAAACTTCCAAATCAGGAACAGTTAAAAAGTACTAAACCCTCTCCTATCTAGCCGTTTTCATTGATGGTTGAGGTAGGGATTTGATCTTGAAATGTTTAATAATTAAAATGTTTGTCATGTTAAATGATCAACTGTTTTAAATAATAAAATTACAGTAAAACTCTTCTCTTCTATTTCAGACATGACATAAGATAAGAGAAAATCAGCCTATCTCGATTCTTTAAATTTTTTTTTTTTTTCGTATACAAATAATGTGGTAGTGAAAGCCAAGAATGAATGCTGTGAGGAGTGAGGCGGCTTTTTATTTCAGATCTGATTTGTACCAAATGTTGATAATACTAATAATTTTCCTTTGTCTCAAAATGGTATTATGTGGGGGGATAATTTAGAGGCTGAAAATAGAATTATTGATGGTCAGAAAAACGAAACTTGGACAGAGTTATCGAAGAGAAGGAATTTGATTTTGTCATGCGGTGGAAAACCCCCATCGTTGGGCTATGTGATCGTGTGGTATAGCACTCGCCTCGAGTCCCGCTCTGAGCTTTTTACTCGCATTCTCTCACTGTATTCGGGTGTAAAATGAGTACCTGGCCCTAAACAGCGTTGTATCTGTCTGGGGGAGAAAAAAATCGAAATTATCACCTTACAGGCATCATGTCAAGTCTTACATATTACATGTTGCTGTTGGCTATGGGCCCCTTGTAAAGCTTTTTGAGCATGTTAAGTGTATATTGTTCTATATTAATGCCTCAATTACTTTTATTTTTTAAAAATATATTTGTGTTCGTTTTATTTTAACTTTATACATTGTTTTTGACATTGGCTTCACCCCGACGTAATACCAGTTTGACATAATGGGTTACCAGGACTGCGGGTGGTTGGATGGGAGCATCACCCTTGAATCATATACCTATGATGTTCGCATGGGTGTACGATCCGATAGTGATGTCGTTTCTTCTTCTCTTTACTAGCCTATCCTGCTTCTTTGGTTTGTGATTGTATTTTTGACAGGGGATATTTTTTTTCCTGTAAATCTCTGCCTGTTTGTTCTTGGTTATTTATAATTTAGCTTATGATATCTTTAGGTTATGATTTTGATTGACATTTGTACTATTTTTGTTAGATTGCTTGTTTTTTTGTTTCAGCGGTCTCTCATATAACCTCAATTGTGTTGGAAGAGACCTAAAGCAACAAACAAAAAAATTACCAGGACTGCCTGCCTTTCAATACAAACAATTCGTAGAATTAGGACATTTTGGCTCCAATTTCAGCACTTGATGAGCAATATGAAGTGTTATTTATTGATTCTTTGTGAACGTATATCGTTGATCTCTATAGCCATCACAATTTTATCTCCTAAAAACTACCGTTTTTGGGGGGGTTTTTCTAATTAGGCAGGTCTTTGGGTAACATATTTTGTTTGCTATCTGTTCTATTCTTTTTATATTTTTTCCTAGTGCTTCCTTAAACTAAATTGTGACTTCTATTTGTAAGAACAACAAGTCTTCTCTGTCTGTGTGGGGTTCCTGACCAGTGAGCGGGAACGTACTTGCTGTGTCTTTTATCCCCTTATATCTGTTTTCCAACTTGCTTTCTGTCTTTGTCTTGGAATGAGATTACTTGGTTTTGTTCTGGCTATGGCCGGATGCTCTTGCTGAGAGGGAAACAGTCAAATGTATAGTTTGTTTCGGGAGATGATATTTTTTCCCTTGTAAATCATTTCTCTGTAATGTGCTGTGTTATGTTTTTGATAATATATTATATATGTGCATTCCTCTTAGTAGGGACCTGTGCTTGTGTCTGGATGAGACTTTCAGGTGATCTCAAACTAAGTACTTCGATAGTATGCTCTTGGAATCTACATCTGTTTCCTATTTGAACCAATTCCCCTTTGTCTTACCTTTTCTTGAGTGCTTTAATGGTAATTCTAGAACTTTTTACTATCCCATTTTCTTCCTTTTTACTGGTGCTGATATGACCTTAATGTGTTGCTAGCCCCGTAAAACACTTAAAAACAAACAACAACAAGAAGTCTTCTCCGTCTTTCTGCTGTCGTCCATTTGTTTGCTTTTTTTTTTCAAGTGCCTTGGATTCTTTATCATCATCTGAAAAATATTCCCAGTCTTACTTTTTCTTGGGTGCTTTAATTGTAATTCTAGAACTTTTAACTATCCCATTTTCTTCATTTTTACTGGCACTGATATAACCTAAATGTGTTGCAAGCGCCGTAAAACCCTTAAAAACATAAAAACAAACTTCTTCTTTTTCCGAGTCCATTTATTGGTGATTAGTATTGTCTAATGATAAAGATTTTTACTATAACCATCGAGGACTGTAAAGAAGAATATATATAGGGTGACAGACGCTGATAGAGGATAATAATAATAATAATAATAATAATAATAATCTTTATTGTCCAAATTAAAGGCAATTCATGTGAGGTAAACAATGCTCAGTTTGGTTCATGGTATGAACATCAACACATTTACAAATACAGACACAGCCATACACGAACATACACGCTTGCACATTGTTTCTACACGTGTATACAAAAGAAATGAGCGTACATACAAACACATATACATACATACATACATACAAACACATATACATACATACATACATACATACATACATACATACATACATACATACATACATACATACATACATACATACATACATGCAGACATACATACAAACCAGCATATCATCGTATATGCATGCCTACATTCATACATACATACATACATACATACATACATACATACATACATACATACATACATACATACATACATACATACATACATACATACATATATACATACACACAGACAGATAGAACGATACGATATATTTGCTGGGACAGCAGATAACCATATTATAAATATAGTGTCTTATATTAAGAAGAAGATGGCAATGATTGTGATGATGATGATGATGATGATGATGATGATGATGATGATGATGATGATGATGACTACGATAATGATGATGATGATGATGATGATGATGATGATGATGATGATAACGACGGCGGCAATGTCGATGATGATGATTCACGACACTGCTTCTCGTTATTTTCATTGGTTGTCTCATTTTTCCACAGAAGATTTGTTAATTAATTTTATGGCGGTTGGAATGAAGGTTGTCTTATGTCGATTTGTCCGACATTTTGCTTCTAGATACCGTCTTCCGGAGCGCAGAAGTTGGAATTTTTCGTTCAGCGGATGCCTCTTTTCGTTGATAATGATCCATGCTTTTCAAGAAGTGAAGAGGAATAAATCCACTTTCCTCCTCCCATAGTGGCCAGGGATAAATAACAATGTGAAATTGAATGTAAGCTTCAATTTGATAAATGAATATATATAATGTGGCTGTTTCGGGTTTCCCCTCTTTATCAACAAAACAGGATGAATGAAACACTACAGACGAATGGGATATGACATATTACATAAATATGGAATTTTTTGGACTATCCTATGTTCCTCCGTTTGACTGGGTCTGAAATTACTTAAATGCGTGTCTCAAAAACAAAACAAACAGAAAAAAAAAAAAACCAGGATCAAGTCCTCAAAGTAAAATCATATTTTGAACAACAAAAGATTAAAAGGGCAATTAACTCATTCAAACCTAACACCGACTATATCCGTAGTTTACCCGGGTTACTTTTACCCCATGCCTATTTATTACACTTTTCTGAGACAAATTATAGGCGTATATCAAAGCTAATGTTTTTAGTTTTTACATGTTGGTGGTAGTTGAATAAAACTATCTATGTACATGCTCATTTTAATACCTTTTTTCCAATTTTGAAAGTAGCTAAAATCTCTAGGATTGAGTGAGTTAACGCTTTAAATTTGAAATATTAAATGGATTTTCTCCTGTGTGCTCCAATGACTTATATCTCAAAATACAGACTTTTTTCTATGTCTTCACCCAAATCTGAATGGACTGTGATCGTTTTTGTGTTGTTGTTTTTTTTTTTTTGCTACTGTGGGCAAAATGCCACTCCTTGGCACTAGTTGGTTGGAGTGGCACAACATGTCACTAGTTGTCTGAGGTGTCACACCATGACACGAGTTGTCTGGAGTGTCACATTATTGGCACTAGTTGTCTGGGGTGTCACTTCCATGGTACTAATCGGCTGGAGTGTCAAACCATGACACGAGTTGGCTGGAGTCGTAATTTTTCTACCACTTTCACTCACTCTAAGCATTCTATCATTGTATCCATTTTATACAAACACCTGTCTTAGTTTTACATTCTTCTTTTTCTTTAAAATTATGATAGATATAGATCTGTAGTTTTATTATATTATTATATACATTTTACAAAAGGCCTATCATTTGTCATGTTTTGATTTTAGATTTTAAATCGTGTTCCCTGCCTATGACGTTATATTTTGATTGAATCTTGAGTTGTTTTACACAACTTGTCCATTATTTTTATTTTATTTTGTCTTTTTATACAACGTGTAAGGATCTGATTTTAACATTGACATTTTGGATCTGATGAATAAACTATGAATCGTGATGTGTTCAGTCAATAGGGAACAACACTGTGGTGTCAAGAAATTAGTTCCAATCTCATTGGAAGTGTGTAAAACCAATTTCCTGTCAGAGTTATTTGCCAAGATGAGGGCCATTTAAATCGATCCCATATTTGAAGGACGAGTTTTCTGGCCAAATTTTTAATGTCAGCAGTTAACTTTATCTTAAAGGTCAGTCATTTTTTAAGAAGACCTTTTCTTTTTTTAAGTGAGAGAGAGTGAATATTTGAGTTGAAAAATTATTCGATAGGCTACTTGTGTTTTACCCCTCTCCTTACCAACCATAGGAAAATCGTCACCTTCATTACGATGCAACCGACAATTAAATTCTCTCATTATGATTTTGTATGTTACAAAATCTAAAGAAATACTAAACACTGTGTTGTAGACATCATTTGCCGTACAACAATCTGTATAGAATGCACTTGTTACTTTTTTTGTTAGAGTAAGAAAAGTCTATTTTTGTGTTGGGTGGGTGTGAATTTACGGGGGAAATTCTAAATATGGCTGGTAAGGAGAGAAGTTAAAGTAAAGGTGTCTTGTTCATATTCACAGACAACCAACCTAGTAAGAGTTTTGCAAGCACCCAAAAACTATATTCAAGTCTCTTGGAAATATTATTGCTCCTATATTTTATTATTTTTTGGTTTTCTTGGTTGCTGATGTAGAAAGCATTCATTGATGGTTTTTTTTTATAGATCTGTGAGATAATTTAAACTGCTCTCTTGTTGTTGTTACACTTGCATGACTCATTGGTATTTTAAGATGAATCTCTTGTGTTCAGAATGTTAGAATTTGGATCATTCTTTCAGTTCATTTTTTTTTTTGTTGTTGTTGTTGTTGTACTGTTACACTCCAGTACTGTCTCCTCCTCCAACACAATTTTTATATGTAAATGGTGCTGCTCGAAGCTCAAAGAAATCAATAACAATGTGAAATTGAATGTAAGCTTCAATTTAATTTACGAAAACGGATAAAATAGACGTTTTGGGTTTCCAAAACAGGATAAATTAAACACTAAAGACGAATAAGATAATGTGGTAGTGGCGTTGTTAAGACTTTTAGTTGATTCAAACAAAGTACACTGATAGTGTGCTCTTTGAATCTATATCTGTTCCCTATTGAACCATACCCCCTTTGTCTTACTTTTTCCTCAAGTCCTAGAATCTTTTCACTATCCAATTTTCTTCCTTTTTACTTGCGCCGATATGACCTAAATGCGTATGCAAGCACCGTAAAACCCTTAAAAACAAACAAACAACATAAAACAAGGAACAGAAAAATGTGTCAATTTCAGTCAAGATTACATTTTACAATAATAATAATAGTTTTGGGTCAAGATGGTAGCACATGTTTAGGGTGTCCCGTTTTAACGTTTAGCTCTTTGAAAAGTTGGCCACTATGAATCCTTCAACTGTTTTACATATCCCAAAGAGTTGGAGGAACCGTGCTGGAGTGTGTTTTATTATTATCCTTTGCAAATCATGACTAATGCCATTTGTACATTTTACTGATATTATACAAGACGTTTATGAACTTCATAATATAGATTTCTACCCCACCCCTCCTGTTTTGTCAAAATTAGGCATTTATAGACATATATTAATTATTTGTTCAGTAAGGCATTATACAAGTGTTGTTAGTCAATGATAACATATATCATTTGCTGGATGGGTTCCCGACCTCTGATAGTGGGTAGGGAGCTATTGCTGTGTCTTCTATCCCATTTGCTTTCTTTCTGTCTTTGTCTTGGAATGAGATCACTTGGTTTTGTTCTGTCCTTGGCTGGGAGGGAAACAGCCGGATGTATAGTTATAGTTTTGGACATATTTTTTTTCCTTGTAAATCATCTCTCTCTCTGTACTGCAATTTTTTTTTCATGTTTAACATATGATTTGTAAACATTTGAGTTTATTCCTCGTAATAGGATCTTGTGCTGGTGTCTGGGTGAGACTTTTAGGTGATCTCAAAGAACACCGATAGTGCTCTTGGAATCTACATCTGTTCCCTCTTTGTACCATTCCCCTTTGTCTTAATTGTTCATCTAGATTATTACTATCCCATTTTCATCCTTTTTACTGGCGCTGATTTGACATAAATTTGAACCAGTCCCCTCTTTTTTTTTTTTTATTTATTAATTTTTTATTTTTTTTTGGTGCTTATAACTTCAGATCTACAACTTGTCTTTACAATCCTCCTTTATACTTGTGCTTATATGACTTTACAGTAAAAGCGCTGGAAAACCCCTTTTTTCACTCTTGAACTTATGATGAATGAGCGAGATTTTGGATACGTTTGTTGTCCCTGTACATAAAGACTACTTATGAATTTGAAGAAGAGAAGCAAATTGGTATAAATTTCATCATTACATGATTTTACTTAATAAAAGTGTTCAGTGTAAATGTGCTTGTTGTGCACGTTGTGAGGAGAATTCATGACTGAACGATGATGTTGTTTGGACGATGATGTACATAATAATAAATATTGATATGTCCTAGGACTGATATGTGAAGCATTTATTATTATTATTATTATTATTATTATTATTATTAAATTTATTAATTATTATTATTATATTATTATTATTATTATATATTATTATTATTATTATTATTATTATTATCATTATTATTATTTTATATTATTTATTATTATTATTATATTATATATTATTATTATTATTATTATTATTATTATATCATCATATTAATTATTATTATTATTATTATTATTATTTATTATTATTTATTATTATTATTATTATTTATTATATTATTATTATTATTATTATTTATTATTAATTATTATTATTATTATTATTATTATTATTATTATTATTATATTATTATCATTATTATTATTATTATTAATTATTATTATTGTTACGTTGTGATTATTAGGACTGATCATGATTGTTTTTCTGTTGAATTACTTGTTATTGTTACTGCTATAATAATACATTGTTTTTGTTACGGTAAACATGCTAATAATGTCCTGAATCTTCCATTGTAGGTTGTTGACATCATAATAATAATAATTACTATTATTAATGAATGAATCAATTGATTGATTCATTTTACCTGACCCCTTTTTCAAACAAATATATATATTATTCTACTATTGTTATTATTATATTATACATGACGATACAAACAACAACAAACGTGTTGTAAGAGGTATGAAAGAGTTGAAATGAAAGAATGGAGTAAGAATAGAAATTGGCCAGTCCTTTTTTTTCTTTCTCTCTCTCTCTCTCTCTCTCTCTCTCTCTCTCTCGCATATACACACTTTTTCAAATCTCTAAATCGTTATCGTATTTTGCAGTTTGCCTTTTTTTAAATAAAGGGGAGAACTGTTCTGTATATTTTGCAATGCAGTAAAGTTCCTCATTCGAGATAATTTCAGTCATTTTATAGTTAATTTCCTTGTTTAAGAAGATTTTAGCAAACTAAAAAGGAAAAATTTATTATCATTTCCAAGATCAACGTTCACTATAAGAGATGAAGTGAGTAGGAAAGTACCAGAAGACAATAAAGAATTTTTAAAATTTTCTCTGCGTCGATGGGGGTTTGAACCCGCGACCTTACTGGTATGACAACTCTGTCTGGCCGGTGAGAGCGTGACTCTACCATATGAGCTATCCGCATTCACTATAGAGACTTTTGACCCAGGGACTGGATTGTTAATTAGACTTCTCTTTGGGCAAAAAATATTACTCGCTGAATTCCAGCAATGTGACACTCTGAAACTGAGTGAACATGAGCATCGGATTCTTGTACGCTTTTTTTTACATCTTCAGCAAGCACTTCTATATTATTTTTTTTCTGATTACTATTAATTATTCTGATTACTATTACCCTGGATCCCTACCTTCTCCAAAAGTTGCGACTTTTCCGTGTTATTCTGGGTGGGGATCCTGACCTCCCATAGCGGGCAGGGAGGTACATACTGTGTCTTCTATACCCTTATATCTGTTTTCCAACATGCTTTCTGCCGTTGTCTTGGAATGAGATTACTTGGTTTTGTCCTGGCCCCGGTCGGAGTCCTGGCTGGGAGGGAAACAGTCAAATGCATAGTTATTGTTTTGGGAGATGATATTTTTTTCTTTGTAAATCATCTCTCTGTTATGTATTATTATTTTTATTTTGAATGTATAATGTAAGCATTTGAGTGTGTTCCTCTTTGTTGGATTTTGTGCTTGTGTCTGGATGAGACTTGTAGGTGATTTCAAACTAAGTACATTGGATGTATGCTCTTGGAATCTACATCTGATCCCTATTTGTTCCCAGTTCCCCTTTGTCTTACTTTTTCTTGGGTGCTTTAATTGTAATTCTAGAACTTTTTACTATCCCATTTTCTTCCTTTTTACTGGCGCTGATATAACCTAAATGTGTTGCAAGCGCCGTAAAACCCTTAAAAACATAAAAAACAAACGTTCCGTGTTATTAAACACTAAAGTCTAAGGGGGAATTGGGCAGTCGCTTCTGTCCCGTTTTTAATGCTAAGAGGAACTAGGCAGTTGCTACTGTTAGGCTGTTTGCTTTTTTTTTTTTTTACCCTAGGAGGAACTGGGTATTTGCAACTGTTCAATTTTTTTTTAATGCTAGGGAACTGGGCAGTTACTACTGTCCCATTTTTAACGCTAGGGGGAAACAGAGCGGGGTGAATTTGTTTTAGAATAAAATAAAATTTACGCTAGGAGGAACTGGGCAGTTGCTAATGTCCCGTTTTTTATGTTTGGAGGACCCAGTTGCAAATGTTTGTTTTTCTTACACCAGGAGGAACTGGGTACTGTAGAAGTTTTTTTTTTTTTTACACTGGGAGGAATTGGGTAGTTGCTACTGACCCGTTTTTTATTTGGAGGAACTGGGCAAGTAGCAAATGTTTGTTGTTTTTTTTTTTTACACTGGGAGGAACTGTCGGGCCCGTTTTTTGATGTTGGGAGGTTGCAAATGTAAAGTTGTGTGTATACTTTTCTTTTTAACAATAGGAAGAACTGGGTACGTGCTACTGTCCAATTTTTAATTATTTTTTCTTAACACTACGAGGTTTACTGTCCTGTTTTTAATGCTAAGAGGAACTGGGTAGTTGCTATTTTCTTTCTGTCCCGTCTTAATGCTAGGAATCTGATAGCTCTAAAAGGGTGAGTCGCTTCTGCTCTCCTTTGTCGTTAATTTTTATCACTAGTAATAATAATGATATAAATATATGATGTCAGTTTGAATGATTGGTTTTGACTGCTCTTGTAAATATTATAGAGTTGTGAATAAATGTTTCTTCTTTTTTCAAACGTTCTGGTTTTATTTCTTGTTTCCCCCCCCCCCCCCCCCCCCCACCCCGCCTCTTTCCCTCCCTTGCAAGCGCTGTAAACCCCCCACATTTGACCGTTTCCCTCCCAGCTAAGGACTCCTGCCAGGGCCAAAAGAAAAGCCAGTGATCCCATTCCAAATCAAAGAATGCAATCAGGAAAACGGATATAGGGAGATGGACTACACTGGAAGTGACCTGGGAGCAAGGCTTACAAATCATTATATTTATAAAAATCAAAGATTACAGGACATAATAGAGAGTTGATTTAGAATGAAAAAAAATATATAATATCGATGATAAAAGATACAAAACCAAGTAAACGACGTTTCGCCCCTTTCGGAAGACGGTCATATGCCGAAATGTCGTTTACTTCGTTTTGTATCTTTAATGAGTCATTTTTACTCCCTTTATGTTACTATACATTTTATTGACTCATTTTGGTATTCCAAAACTAGAACTATAAATTTGACAATTCCCTCCCAGTTCCAGCTAGGCCTAGGACTAAACCAAGTAATTTCATTCCAAGACATATGTTTTTGTTTTTAAGGGTTTTACGGTACTTGCAACACATGAATAGTCTGAATAGGTTAGTAAAAAGTTCTAGAATTACAATTAAAGCACTCAAGAAAAAGTAAGACATAGGGGAATGGTTCAAATAGATTCCAAGAGCACACTGTCAGTGTACTTAGTTTGAGATCACCTAAAAGTCTCGCCTAGACACCAGCACTAAGAGGAATGCACTCAAATGTTTTCAAATCATATGTTAAAAAATAATTTAAAAAAATAACTACATACAGAGAGATGATTTCCAAGGAAAAAATAGCATCTCCCAAAACAATAACTATACATTCGACTGTTTCCCTGTGGTAGAAGACGCATAACAGCATGGGTCCAAGACAAAGATAGAGCAAGTTTAAAACCAGATGGTAGAAGAAGACACAAGTGAGTGTTCTTGTTCTCAATGGTTTTACGGCGCTTGCAACACATTGGGGCCTGTAAAAAGAAAGAATTTTGAGATAGTAACAAAGTTATAGATTTACAATTGAAAGCACAAGAAAATGTTTTGTTTTTAAGGGTTTATGGCGCTTGCAACACATTCAGGTCATATCAGCGCCAGTAAAAGGGAAGTCAATTGGATAGTAAAAACGTTCTAGAAGTACAGTTAGAAGGACTTGAGGAAAATGTAAGACAAAGGGGATGTTAAATAGGGAACCAATGTTCCGTAGATTCCAAGAGTTTGTGATCACCTAAACGTCTCACCCAAACACCAGCACAAGATCCCATTAAGAGGAAAAAAAAAAAAAATATATATATATATATATATACACACACACACACATAACATAGAGGTGATTTACAAGGGAAAAAAATCTCCAAAAACAATAACTATACATTCGACCGTTCCCTCCTACTCCTAGCCAAGGACTCCGGCCATGGCCAGGACAAAACTAAGTAATCTTATACTAAGACAACGACAGGAAACAATTGGAAAATGGGCATGGGGCGTTGGCGCCTGTACAAAATTATGGGAAAATTAAATCCGCATTTCCTGTCCCGTACTGTCTGGTCAAATGGAAAACATTTTATTGCTTGTGTATTCCCTGGCCCACGATTTAAAATATGCCGGTTGAGGACGCTGTAATCACTGCATGAAAATTGTCCTAAAATCGAATATTGATAATTCATGGATTGCTTCCCTTGATTCAGTGATTCTATAATATTCTCTTACTCCTTGGTTTTCTCTTCTCCTCTATAAAAACTCTCAAACCTTGGACTTCGCGATTATTATTATTATTATTATTATTATTATTATTATTATTATTATTATTATTATTATTATTATTATTATTATTATTATTATTATTATTATTATTAGGGAGCGTTCACATATTACGTCATCAGCTAGGGGGGAGGGGGGTCTACCAAACGTTGACATGTGTTGACATGGGAGGGGGGGGGGGGGGGGGTCAGACCCAAGATGATGTCATCAAAACATAGGCAAATTAAGCCTATTTCAAAGTTTGTTCCTTTCAAAACAGCTAAAGATAAATTGCTATGATGAGTATTGCCCATCTCTCAAGAAACAAGATGGGAGAGGGGTATCACTTCTCAAAAGGCAAACTTGCCCTAAATGTTCATTGTATCACTCCTCGATCACAGCAATGAAAGACCATTCACGAAAATGCGGCATACAAGAAGAACAGCAAATGGGAGAAAGTGATGACGATGAAGATGAAATTGATGATACTATTTATAGTACATTGCCAGAGGTCCAAGGCAGAAACATTTTTGAATCAATTAATTTTATGTTTGGAAATTGAAACAGAAATTCATTCCACTAAAAGACTAATATGCTATAAAATAATTTGCCTCCTATACTATTTTAAATTACACTTTCTGAAATTTTTTTAATAGCACCTGCACCAAGTAGCCTAATTTAAATAATGTTTGTTAGATTTTATCTTTGCATGTCCCCATTGTATCGTAAAACATAAATGATCAACAGTTTCTGAAATTAATAAAATGTCTGAATGTGTTTTATCAAACGTTGATAATCAATGTTTATGGTTTGAAAAATGAATAATAAATATTGTGAAATTAAAGTTATCTTTTAGTTTTTATTAAATTAGATGACGTCATCATCTGTTGGGGGAGGGGGGGGGGGGGTCAGGTCAATGATGACAAGTGATGACTTGGGGGAGGGGGGGGGGGGTCTAAAAAGGGCAAATTTTTGATGACGTAATATGTGAACGCTCCCTTATTATTATTATTATTATTATTATTATTATTATTATTATTATTACTAGTAAAAAGCCCGCAATTTCGCGGGGAATAAACTATTTCCATTCGATATTATACCCACCATTATTTAATGAGGGCAGATTGGTAAACAACGTTGTCTGTGTAACTTGGTACATCCTCTGTTGATTTTTATGTGTGGCCTAACATGAAGTGTAAGCCGTGACACAGCAACATATAGTTGTCCGTGTATGAAAACTGGTTGTGGTAATAAAATCAATTGCGAAAATAAACCTGAAGTAGCAGAGTTGATGGACGATCCTGGGATCGAGAACTTACCTTTCAGTACAATACTCTGGTGATCATGTTTGGTGGCGTTTGGCACCGTTTTTATGCACATCCACTGACTTCAAATTATAAAAGGAAATCAAATTATCTGTTTATCTATCTGTAAAAAAAATACATTTCTAATTTTCAAATTTCAAATGGCACAATGTTCTCTACAAGGCTAGACTATATTTAAGAAAGGATTTTCAATTCCATTGTATTTATCTTCCAACAACATTCTACATGTTTTTATATTTCACTTTCTAAACTGCATCCCCTCTTTTCACTTAATTAATTGCGCACCTTTTTAGAAATATCTAGCATTCTGTTTTAATTCGTGCTTCCTTACAAAGGAGCATACTAATTTCCTGCCAACCAATGTTTTGTTTATTCATCTTAACTACGCCACTACCACATTTTCTCATTCATCTTTGGTGTTTCATTGATTCTGTTTTGTTGATAAAGGGGAAACCCGAAACGTTCATTTGATCTGTTTTTGTAATTAAATTGAAGCTTATATTCAATTTCACATGATTATTTATTTCTTCGAGCTTCGAGCAGCAACATTTATATTAAGTGAATACATTATACTGGGGATGTAGGAGCTTTCGGCATGTCTCCCCTTAACTTTACTTATGGAAAAACAAACACCCTAGCACCTTTACTAAGACTTATGACTAACCCTAATAGAAAACAAAATATACTCCGATCTCGAGCTAACCCTAATAGAAAAAAATGACAAATTGAATAAATAAACGCCTGACAAAAGATCAACGGTGAAAATACAAATTTAAAGAATACTGGGGATGTAGGAGCTTTCGGAATGTCTCCCCTTTACTTAACTTATGGAAAAACAAACACCCTAGCACCTTTAATAAGACTTATGACTAACCTCTCGAGCTAACCCTAATAGAAAAAACAACTCTCGGACTGCTTTGCACTACCTTTCAATACTTAACAAATCAAAATGCCGGCCGAAAATCAAAACAATGGTCAAATTAGGAAATTTTAAACTTTCACAAATCTATCAAGGTTTGTTCTAGAATTTTAAAAATATTTCTATATAATGACAAATTGAATAAATAAATGCCTGACAAAATATCAACGGTGAAAATACAAATTTAAAGAATACTGGGGATGTAGGAGCTTTCTGAATGTCTCCCCTTTACTTTACTTATGGAAAAACAAACATCCTAGCACCTTTACTAAGATTTATGACTAACCCTAATAGAAAAAAAATCCTCCGATCTCGAGCTAATCCTCATAGTAAAAAAAAGAATCAAAATGGCGATTGAAATACCTTCATGTGATCAAGTGAATAATATCACCATGAATGCCACATTTGCTGAAAAATGCCAACACACACACACATGTATACACGACACACAACACATACACACAAACCCACACACACACATAAACATACACGCAACATACTACTATATAACAACACTGATCACCGCTAAATCAACAACACAACGGAAGTTTTAAAGAAATCGGTTTCGAGAATTGAGATCTATTTCAGGCGCCCGGTTTCGAACAACGCTCAATCAAGATTTTCCGAGAGTAAATGAGAGTAATTCAGCCATTGAATTGACTTAAATTATGCCTGTCCACTTCTGATGATACCTATAATAAGCTCAGTATAAATGTCGTCAGTATCGGTTAAGGTAAGTATAGACGATATTTGGTCCTTTTTAAATAGTTTTATTTCCGGTGGACTGAATACACAGTTCCATATCTAAAACCTTAAATAAATCTATTATTATTATCATCATCATCATCATCATCATCATCATCATCATCATCATCATCATCATCATCATCATCATCATCATCATCATTATCATCATCATCATTATTATTATTATTATCATCAATCATCATCATCATCATCATCATCATCATCATCATCATCATCATTATTATTATTATTATTATTATCATTATTATTATTATTATTATTATTATTATTATTATTATTATTATTATTATTATTATTATATTATTATTATTATTATTATTATTATTATTATTATTATTACTATTATTATTATTTATTAATATTTTTTTTAACACCATCGTTACCATTCAATGTGTTATCGACGTGCATTTATATGTAAACGTCAATTGTTATCATTTTATAATATTTTATCATTATCATCGGTGTATTCGTTTACCGCTTCTTTGTCATTCTATTCGGGGTTTTCTTTCTTTCTTTTTTTTTATTTTTTTTTTGTTCTTTTTTGTTTTGTTTTTTGTTTGTTCTTTTTTTGTTGTTGTTGTCGTTGTTTCAACAAAAAAATTTTTTTTTTAAAAAGACAACAACTCATCAATCGAATGGACAAAGTATTATAAAAGAATCGTAACAAGAAATATTATAGAACATATTTTCCTCAATATGTCTTTAATTTAAGCAATAACGAAAATATACGAAAAAACAAAAACAAAACAAAAACAAAAAAAAAAAACAAAAACCCAAAGAAATAGAATGGACAACATAAAATAAAGAATCTTATGGTCGCTTGAAACAACGGCACCTAACGCGTTAGAAATCAAACTTATCTAAGTGAACAAGTATTACTTAGTGTCATTGGATAAGTTGGCCTGGGTTTTTAATTGTTTTATTTTTTTAATGGAATACTTTAGGAAATGACGAATAAGTGCGAAGAGGTCTTTGTCTGCACTGACGTCAGTGCTGATCAATGGCGGGCGGTGGCACAGACCGAAGAGAGGTTGTCTGTGGGCGGTGGCACCAATAGACACCAGGACCTATTGGTCAGTACTGACCCCCAGGCGCTGGCGCCTGTTCGTCAGTACTGACCCCCAGATGCTAGCGCCTGGGGTCAGTACTGACCAATAGCCCTAGCCAAGACAGAAAGCAACTCGGAAAATAGATATAAGGGGATAGAAGACACAGGGACAGTCAAAGTCCCCACTCAGAGATTCCAAGAGCATACTGTTTGTTTAAGTGGGGTTTTTTACGCGCATTATGGTCATATCAGCGCCAGTAAAAAGGAAGAAAATAGGATAGTAAAAAGTTCTAGAATTACAATTAAAGCACCCAAGAAAAGGTAAAAAATATAAACTCCCAAAATAATAGTTATGCATTTGACTGTCTCCCTCCCAGCCAAGCACTACGACCAGGGCAAAACCAAATAATCTCATTCCAAGACAAAGACAGAAAACAAATTATAGAGGACACAGTGAGTGCCACTCTGTCCACAATGGGAGGCAAGGAACCCCACTCAGGAATACATGATATGGACGTACTTTACGATAGACAAGTGTCGTCCTACCCAAAGAGTAGCAAGCAATAAATAGCAAGGGATAAATTCCGGCTCCAGTGGCTTTTGAAGAACAAAAAAAAAAAAAAAAAAAAGAAGAAGAGAGTGGAAAATTTTCTATATCTCTGGTCAAAAATGCACAAGATTAAAGGTAAGACGTAGAAATGATTGGAAGGGGGGACGATGGTTCATTTTAAAAAAAATATCTTAACTCAACCAGTTTTCTTTAACTTTCATAATTGCGTCATTTTCATGAATCTTTTAGCATTATGTCCCCTTTGAAAGACGTTAGATATATAGATATATATAAGAAATAGTTTACAATCTTTGACAATCTAAAAAGAATTGACGTTGATCATTCTGACTTTCCTCCGATGGTCTTCCTTTGTCTGGCGACTGTCGGCTGACCCAACTCTCCTCTTTCTGTCCCTCCTGTCACAACACAAGATCAACAGGCAAAGTAAAAACAGCAACCAGCCCAGAGATCCGAAAGAAGCGATGACGAGTTTCTCCTGCTCGTCTGTGAACGTCCACCATTTGTGAGGCGTCTCCTTTTCTCCGGTTTTGATTGGTTGTTGAGGAGTTGAGTTGATGACGTGGCAGATTGTCATTGGTGGGAAGGTTGATTCATTGATGGCAGCTGTTGTGAACCGGGGTTTGTTTCCTTGGGGAGAGGAAACAAAATTATGAAGAAGAAAATACATAAGAAGCTGGCGCCAAAACAAAACAAAACCAAACAAAAAGAACAAAGGCCACCTCTATTCGCAGAGTACTGCGAATCGTAGAAAGCGTTCGTATTTGTTATTCGCAGTAGTAGGAGTAGATATTCATTCATTTCGGTTTGGTATTTGCAGCAGTACAAAAACTAATTTTCAGAGACGGGAGAGCGCTTCTACTACTGCGAATAGTGATTACGCCGTACTACTGCGAATAAGCACTTCGAAGAACAAAATACCAAACACGTTACGTTTTGAGAAAACCCTTCCTCAGCCAATGACAAATACAATAAAAACACCACTTAAAATATAGACAGATGGCAGAGGAATAATTGGCAGGGTTGATGTATTGATGTTGTTGTTTTTGTTGGTGGCTGAAGAAGGGGTTCGAGTCCAGAACGTTACGTGTTTGGTATTTTATTTTGTTCTTCATCAAAGCTGTTATACTTGTTCATTACCGTTTACAGTCCACAGCTTCTAGCAACCTTTGTAGATGAAGAGAAATGGGTTTATAAAGCAAAATCGTAAGAATGACGAAATGATGGAGTCTTTAGTCCAGGAAACTCTACACCAGACCTGCCAATTTTAAATAAATTCGTAGATTTACGAAATGTAGGCTCAAATTTTAGAACTTAATGAGCATCTCTAATTCATTAAAACTTATTGCAAATGAAAACTGATGCCAAATTACATAATTTGAAGGATTTTGAAGTGTTATTTATTCATTGTGGGGGGGGGGGGGGGTAAATTGTTGATTAAAAAATTTATCTACGGCGACGATTATTTCTCTCTCCTGAAATAAATACGGATTTTAAAATTTTCAACTTGGCAGGTCTGCTAGTGATTTAGGAAGTCAAATTGATGAATCAGTTGATATTTCATCTGTGACTGTAAGAGACACAGAAGTTGTAAATGTTGAGCTATTGGCAGATCTGCCGATTTAAAATTTTGAAACTTCGAAGTTCTAAGGAGGTAGAAATTGTAAAAAACAACAATTTACCCTCACGATGATGAAGTAACATTTAAAATCCTTAAATCTATGTAGTCTGGCATCAACTTTTGATTTCAATAGGTTTGAATGACTTAAAGATGCTCATGAAGTCTGAAATTGGAGGCAAATTTCTTAATTTTACGAATTTTTCGTAATAGTGGGCATGTGTGGCTACAGGTAACAACGAAGGGTCGACAGCATTTCGATGCTGTCTCGATTTGAGGCCAAAACTGGACTTGGGGACTATATAATGTGCGTTTTGGTAAAATGCTCACAACATCCACAAGCCGGAATAACATACGAAAACCATGTATAACCTTAAACGCTTATAATGTAATATAGTCTCATTGATATAATTTAGTGAGTACTAATCTTAAAATGGCTGTCTAAAAAAAATAACTAAGAGCTGATGACGTCAATTTCGTTCCATCTATGGCTCTAATCCCTTCAACTCGGGTCTTTTCATGGTCAGGTCAAATTAAGTTTTGTAACTGATTGATTTACTTACCAGGATTATGTTTGTCGTGATTTGGTGGCGAATATGATGTCTTAACCGTTGGGTCGTGTGGTCTTGGTTGTGGTCGTGGCCGTGGTTTGACTGGGTGTCCTTTATTCGGTGTTGATGGCGTCGGTCTTGGTCGGTGAAACCTGGTTGCTGGTTTATATGGATGTTTTCTTCCTGTTGGTCTAGTGTTGGGTTTTCTAGTTCGCGGTCTGATTGGAGGGTAGGTTCTCTTTGTCGTTGGTCTAGTTAATTTATTCATAGTTACAGTTGACTTTTGATGTGCATTTGATGCGAAGTGTTTTGTTGTTTTTGTGAACATTGTAAGAGCAGGCGTTGTTGGTGTTACTGGTGGTTTTGTCTTGGGTTTGGGTCGTGGACGCGGTCGAGGTCGAGGTCGTGGGGTACGGACATTGTGCGATTGTTTTTTGGTGGCTGGTGTTGGTGGGGAATAGGGCCGTTTTGGTGGTAGTGTTGGGTAAACAGACGATGGGGTTATTTCTTCACTGCAAGTTGCTGTAATTGTCACTGTAGATGTGACAGTAGCGATATCTGTTGTGGTAAGCACTACCGTATCGGTCATTGCTTGGGTGACGGTATCGGTACATGATGTGTACAAAAATGTTTTTGATTGTCGAATGACGTCATTTAATGACGTGCACGACGGTTGTAACAGAGTAACCGTTTCTGTTGTTTGTTGATGAAATGTGACGTCAGCGGAAGCGTGTAGTTGTAGCGTTTCTGAAGGGTTGATTTGTGATTTCGTATTTGGTGTAATATCTGCAGTTGCGATTGTTGTTGAGAGTGTCGGAGATTGTGGCACAGTTGTTGTTGTTGATGTTAACATTTTACGTGGGGGTCGAGGTCCCCGATCTGGAGTGGTAGGGATGGTGGATGGTCCTTCTGTTGTTGGTTTTCTTTTCGGCACAGCCCTTGTGACTTTGATGTCATCAATATTTACCGAGGCTCGGTCCGGGGTCAACGTCGATTTGAATGCAAGCTGAAAGTTGGCATAAGTGGAAGAAGAAACAAACAAATGAATAAATACATATGTTTTCGTTTGTTTTTAATGGTTTTACTGCGCTTGCAACACAGTAAGGTCATATCAGTGCCAGTAAAAAGGAAAGAAATCGGATAGTAAAAAGTTTTAGAATTACAATTAAAGTACCCAAGAATAAGCAAGACAAAGGGGAATTGGTTCAAATAGGGAACAGATCCACTAAAAGTGCTCAAAGCGCTTTACAAGGGCCAAAAGCAACACTTGATATGTAGGACAAGACATGACGTCTGTTATGCGATATGACCATTTTTTTTCCGACAGAGACAACGCTGTTAACGGCAGGGTACACATGTGAGTAAAAAGCCTTTTCCAAGGACTCGCCTATGCGCCAAGCAAAGCTCGAACCCAGGACCTTGCGATCCGAAAGCGAGTGTTATACCACAAGACCACATAGCCACATAATTATTACATTACATTACATTACATTAAATGGGAGAATATGAGTAAAGCGCTATTTCCAATGACTCAACTATGAGCCTCTCAGAGCGGGACTCGAACCCTAGAACTTCCGAACCGAAGTCGAGTGTCATACCACAAGGCCACAGAGAAAATGG
>NC_088374.1:11474881-11544881 GCF_034508935.2 Berghia stephanieae
TAGTAAAAATTGAATTATGAAAAAAAGATTATCAGACTTTGATCTCAGATTTCTGGATGGGACGTAGAATTTAAGCATGTCATTAATGCACCCAGGAGAACCAGAGTGCAGTGATTTAAAAACAATTATTACAGATCTTATATTATATACGTTTCTCAACGGGAAGCCAGTGGAGCTCTCTTTGCAGATTGATTTCTCCTCTTTCTATAAATAAGCCTGGCAGCATCGTTCTGGGCTACCTGAAGGGATTTTTATTTTATCTTTATTTATAGAAGAGAGGAGAGAATTGCAATAATCAAGCTTTGACCGTATTAGAGAATTAACAAGACAGAAATGTCTCTTGTAATGAGATGTAAACCCACTCAACCCTAACACCGACTATATCCGTAGTTTACCCGGGTTACTTTTACCCCATGCCTATTTATTACATTTTTCTGAGACAAATTGTCGGCGTGGTATCAAAGCTAATGTTTTAAATTGTTAGATGTTAAGGGTAGTTTATTAAAACAATCTAAGTACATGCTCATTTTAAATACATTTTTTCCAATTTTGAAAAGTAGCAAAAATCTCTAGGATTGAATTAGTTAACACTGTGTAATCTTCCCTAATCATGTGTGAACACAACATATTTATACACCGTCAAGCGAAGATGATCAAACTACCTACTCAACCTAAATAACAATGGCAGCTGCCACATTCCACAACTCTCTCCGCCCTCGAATACAAAATACTCAGAATACTCAGGAGTGACGTCACACCTTCTACTTTTCTGAGTCTAAAATCATTGGAAGTGTGTTTGTAACCAGCCCCTTTGGAGGACTAATAATGAATAGGTTGCATATTGAATCATAATGATAAGGAAGCATAACTATTTTATTGGCAGGATGTGTATTGTGGAGATTCTCGGGAATCTGGGCCCCGAGTGACGTCAACTTTATTCTATTTAGTGCGGCTATGTGGTCTAGTGGTATGACACTCGCTTTCGGATCGGAGGGTCCTGGGTTCGAGCCTCGCGCTCGGCGCATAGCTGAGTCCTTGGAAAATGCTCTTCACTCACATTCTCTCACCGTACTCAGGTGTAAAATGAGTACCTGGCGTTGTCTTTGTCCGAAAAATTGTAATATCGCCTATCGCATGTCCCGTCCTACATGTTAAGTGTTGCTGTTGACCAGGGACCCCTTGTAAAGCGCTTTGAGCACAATTAGTGGATATTGCGCTATATAAAGCTCAATTTATATTATTTTTAAGTGCGAGGATGGATAATCTTTATTGACGGCCAGGTTCAATTGAGACTAGACAATAAGATGCCATCACTCTGAAACCAGAGGATCAATAATCACACAAGGTATGTATTCACTCCTCCAGAAGATTGGTTTTACACTTCTAATGAGTTTTGAACCAGCTTTTAAATATATCACATTTTTGTACCCTATTCAGTTCGATTTCGAGTAGTATTCCGATTCAGGTTCAGATACGTCATCGAAATCCACATTGAAACTAATCTCAAAAGAGTGGTTTTACACTTCCAATGAAATTGGAACCAGATTTATTTTTTTAAATATCACACTTCTGTTCCCTATTGAGTCCGACTTCCGAGTTATAATATTCAGATTCAGATTCAGATTTAGATTCAGGTTCAGATACCTCATCGAAATCTACACGACAACTAATCTCAAACGGTAACGATATTTAAATCTTAAAGTCTTTCAATGATGTCCGCGTTTAGATAATATTGCGCATATCTCAACAATAAAAATCAAATTAATTATTTGTGAAATATTTATTTCCCTCTTTATTTGTTATCAGTGGCTGTAAGGTGTCCTTGGCGGAATTTAATTCCCATAAACTTTTCAAGTGTCTCGTCTCTTATCACGCGATGGATATTCAGCCAAACTCTAAATTTTAAAAAAATGCTCGCATTCCAAAATTTGGCCAGAAAATTCGTCCAAATTAAATATCGATCGATTAAAATGCCCCCCCCCCCCCCCATCTTGGCCAAAAATTTTTTTTTAAAAATCCACTCAAACCTGGGACTTCAAGATACTTATACTTGTATAAGTCCCAGGTTTGAGAGTTTTTGCCAAGATGGGGGTCATTTAAATCGATCTATATAATTTGGAAGACGGATTTTCTGGCCAAATTAGTTTAAAACGTGTTTTTTCGGGGTTCGCATTGAAGTATTGACATAAAAACTTAAAGTGAATCTTTTTCGGATCTTGTTTAATTCGTAATTTACGATCAGGATATCATGATCAACTCAGGGGGGCAAAGTCGTGAGTGGTGAGTGGTAAGACCTTGTCCTGTGACCCCGGAAGGTCCTGGGTTCAAGCCCCTCTTTAGGCGCTGCACTTTTGTTTGTTTTTTTTTTTTTTTTGGTTTGATTTTTCTTGGGCAAGATATTTTACCCCCGATTTGCTCACTTAAGACAAAATGGATGATTCCTGTTGAAAGCAGGATGTGTTTGATGGAGTTTAGTGTTTCTTTTCTAGGAAACCCGCCGAAACCCGACAATATCCGACAAAGTTATGGAAAGTAGGCAACAGTGGGGAGTGAACCTGAGACTCAGGGAAGTGTACACCAGTGGGGAATAAACCTGAGACTATGGTTATCGGCTGATTTAGTAAAAAAGGAACATCCGATGGATTGTCTATAATATATTCCTTTAAGGAATGCCGAGGTGACGACGTCTAAAGATATTCACGCAAAAGTATATAATTTGTGCGACTATGTGGTCTAGTGAGTTGTATGACACTCGTTTCCGGACCGGAAGGTTCTGAGTTTGAGCCTCGCTCGGCGCATACTTGAGCCCTTGTAAAAGTCTCTTTACTCACTTTCTCTCACCGTACTCAGGTGTAAAACGAGTACCTGGCCGTTAACAGCGTTGTCTCTGTCCGAAAAAAATTGTAATATCGCCTAACAGGCGTCATGTCTTGTCCTACATGTTAAGTCATGCTGAGATAAGAAAGACTTGGAGGTAGACAAACGAATCAATTAATTTTGAACCAAACATTAAATCAGGTTTTTACATAAAGAACAAAATTTGAGACTACCTTATCTTGACACGTTCCCTAGGGGGGGGGGGGGGGGGGGGGGGGGGGGGGGGGGGTTACGGCGCTTACGACACATTTAGGTTATTTCAGCGCCAGCTAAAAAAAAATCAACTTGAGCTTTTATATAGAGCAATATCCGCTAAACGTGCTCAAAGCGCTTTACAAAGGGTTCCTGACCAACCGCAATACGTGGTAACATGTAGAACGAGACATGACGCCTGTTCATATATTACAATTTTTTATTTTTCCGACAGAGACAACGATGATAACGACCAGGTACCCATTTTACACCTGAGTAGGGTGAGAGAATATGAGTAAAAAGGGCCATTTCCAAGGATTGAACTATGCACGGAGCGAGGCTTCAACCCAGGGTATTTCCATCCGAAAGCGAGGAAGAAAATGGGATAGTTAATTTTTAAAAAGTAATCTAGATTTACATTCAAAAGCACCCGAGAATAAGACAAAGGGGAACGGTTATAATAGGGAATTTATGTAGAATCCAAGAGAACGCAATCAGCGAATTGAATTTGAGATCAACTAAAATCCTCATCCAGACACCAGCACAGATGGAAGACACTCAAATGTTTATGGGAGCGTCAATGGGAGCGATCTAGATTCATGTTTTCGTCCAACCAAGTCATCAATCACATGAATTGTTTCTGTCCAACGATTGGATATTTCTTAACAATTGCAAACACGCTGCATTATTTTTCAAAGTTATAACCATACCCATGTGTCAATCTGAAGAAAATGACCAATCGTCATGCTATGTTTGTTTGTTTGTTTTTAAGGGTTTTACGGCGCTAGTGACACATTTAGGTCATATCAGCGCCAGTAAAAAGGGAGAAAATGGGATAGTAAAGAGTTCTAGAATAACAATAAAGCACCCAAGAAAAGGGAAGACAAAGGGGAATTGGTTCAAATAGGAAACAGATGTAGATTCCAAAAGCACTCTATCAAAGTACTTAGTTTGAGATCAATAAAAGTCTCATCCAGGCACCAGCACACTAAGGTCCCCACTGAGAGGAAAACACTCAAATGTTTTACAAATCATATATAATATAAAGAAAACATAATGCATTACATAACAGAGAGATGATTTAAAAGGAAAAAATATCATCTCCCAAAACTAATTATACATTCAACTGTTTCCCTCTCAGCCACGGTATCTGGCCAGGACCAGGACAAAACCAAATAATCTCATTCCAAGACATGGAAAGCAAGTTGGAAAACAGATATAGGGGGATAGAAGAGACAGTATGTACCTCCCTGCCCACTATGGGAGGTCAGAAACCCCATCCAGTATCGTGATGTTAGACATTTCAAAACCTGTGAACACTTTTCACAATGTGGGTCACTTTGAGCACATATTCCAATGTGACAATGACCTCAAGCACATGGAAATGTAATATAGACCATCCCCATTTTCAAAGACCTTGACAATTGGATTCAATAGTCTGATGTCGTCGCCCAGCAACGGCGTGGTTCTAAATAAAGAAAATCTATACTTTTTATTCTTCATGCTGGCTAGAACTTTTCATATGTCTTGTGATCAGAATGTGTAAAAGTCATAACATGATCAGATTTATAATGGGTTTTTTCCTCTGGATACGCTTTTATGCTCGTAGGAGAAATATTTCATAAAGGCGTCCGCCATTGTTCCGATAGTTTAAAGCCAGTTACTAAGTTACCATGCGTCATTACGAGGGAAGTGACGTTAAAGCATATTGCCAAGGACGATGACAATTGGCAAATCGTCAACTACCAAGGACCTTGGTAATTGACAAATTGTCAATACGCTTCAACAGTCGTAACCTCACTTCCCTCGTAACGACGCATGGTAACTTAGTAACTGGCTCTAAACTATCGGAACAATGGCGGACGCCCTTATGAAATATTCGAATATAATAGTTCGAAGATGACGTCACTCATGCCTTTGTTATTGTTTTTGCCATCCGCGTTTGTGAGTTGTTCTCACTAAACTGTATTAACCAGACTATATAACTTCATGGTTACACAGAGTTTGTGTGTTGGTCCGTTATACTTCCGGATGGCAATGTTGTGAACTCCTTGGCCAAGCGCATACTATCTATATGTAGAATCCAAGAGAGTGTATGCAAAGAGTCGTGGCAAAAAAAAAAAAAATATTTTAAAAATAACGCGGATCGAAAATGATGATGTGTTTTGAAACCGACAAGAGTAAATATACCGAGATAGATCGAGAGGCTCACCTTGGACTTTGTTTTATTTATCCAGAGAATAACGTAATATTTCGAAAGTTTGTGTGTTTTGTTTCTCTCCTTAAAAGATAAATCATTTGCAACTGAAGAAATGTCTTTTATTTACCTTAAAATTTAAATAACCTCGGCGTTTAATCAAAATATCTCTTCCAACTTTCACAGACAAGACTTAGTGGAAAGGAAGATAGACTATAGATAGTATGCGCTTGGCTAAGAAGCTCATAACATTGCCATCCGGAAGTTAACGGACCGACACACAAAACTTTGTGTATCCATGAACGATTATAGTCTGGTTAATACAATTCAGTGAGCATTACTCATAAACGCGGATGGCAAAAAACAATAACAAAGACCCGAGTGACGTCATCTTTGAACTATCTATACACACTATATATAAAACGTGCAGTCCTTGGTTAAAAACACACGAGCACACAACCAATCGTGTGTTCCCAACCACAGATGACAAGCCTACAACTTCGGACACCAGAACTGAGCATTACTCATAATTTTAAAAGAAGGAACGAAGTTGACGTCACTCAGCTCTTTGCTGTCATTTTAGATAGCCAGTTAGTGATTAGTACTCAGTAAATTATATTAATCAGAAGGTTCACACAGTTTTGTGTGTTGGCATGTTAAATTTTGGCTGGCGGATATTGTATTATACCTAAACGCATAGCATCAATTGAGACGATGGGGAAAAAAAAAAGATAAAATGTTCACAACATCCATCAGTCAAATTAAACATCTCAACGCACAAAACTGTGTGTAACCGTTAACATTTAGAGTCTGATTGATATATAACGTAATGATAGCTAATCACTCACTTAGGTACAGGTTGTCTACAAAAAAAAAATAACAAAGAGTTGAGTCACGTAATTCTCGTCCTTTCCATAATACAGAATTGGATTCAATAGTCTGATGTCACGTCGCCCAGCAACAGCGGCCATCTTGGGTCTAAACAAAGAAAATCGGTACTTTTTATTCTTCATGCTGGCTAGAACTTTTCACATGTCATGTGATCAGAATGTGTAAAAGTCAAAACATGATCATATTTATAATGTTTTTCTCATCGGGATACACTTTTATGCTCGTCGGAGAAATATTTCATAAGAGCGTCAGCCATTGTTCCGATAGTTTAGAGCCAGTTACAAAGTTACCATGCGTCATTACGAGGGAAGTGACGTCATGACTGTTGAAGCCTATTATGAGGCTGTAGCAGTATGCGCTTGGCTAAGAAGCTCACACATACAGTTTAGTGAGAATTACTCATACACGTGGATGGCAAAAACAATAACAAAGACCTGAGTGACGTCATCTTCGTACTATCTATAGATAGAAGTTGACGTCACTCAGGTCTTTGTTACTGTTTTTTGCCATCCGCGTTTGTGAGTAATTCTCACGAAACTGGATTAAGCTGACTATAGATAGAATGCGCTTGGCCGAGGAGTTCACAACATTGCCATCCGGAAGTATAACGGACCAACACACAAACTCTGTGTAACAATGAACTTTTATAGTCTGGTTAATACAGTTTAGTGAGAACAACTCACAAAAGCGGATGGCAAAAACAATAACAAAGGCCTGAGTGACGTCATCTGCATACTATCTATAGATAGTATGCGCTTGGCTCCATGTACGTTTATATCAGGTTTATACAGTTCAGTGAGCATTACTCATAAACGCGGATGGCAAAAAAACAATAACAAAGACCTGAGTGACGTCAACTTCTATCTATAGATAGTACAAAGATGACGTCACTCAGGTCTTTGTTATTGTTTTTGCCATCCACGTTTATGAGTAATTCTCACTAAACTATCTATAAACGATCGTGGTTACACATAGTTTTGTGTGTTGGTCCGTTATACTTCCGGATGGCAATGTTGTGAACTCCTTAGCCGAGCGCATACTATATATAACGGATCAACATGCAAAACTTTGTGTAGTCTTGAACGTTTATAGATAGTAGGAAGTTAACGTTGCTCGGGTCTTTGTTATTGCAGGGGGGGGGGGGGGGTTCCCCATGTTTATGAGTAATTCTCACTAAACTGTATTACCAGACCATAGATAGAATGAAGTTGACGTCACTCAGGTATTTGTTATTGCTTTTTGCCATCCACGTTTATGAGCATCACGCATTGAGCGTCACCCAGTGATGAAAATGCGCGTTATAAAAGTCATGTCATGTCCCACTTAACTGTTTTATCCAGACTATAAAATTCGTGGTTTACACATAGTTTTGTGTGTTAGTCCGTTATATTTCCGGATGGCAATGTTGTGAACTTCTTAGCCAAGCGTATACTATCTATACCCGTTCAAGCTTACACATAGTTTTGTGTGTTAGTCCGTTATATTTCCGGATGGCAATGTTGTGAGTTTCTTAGTCATAGTCTGGTCGATACAAAAGTAAAACTTACTGATAAACATGAATGGCAAAAAAAAAAACAAAAAAAAACAACTATAACAAAGACCTGAGTGACGTCAACATTGTTATATCTATCTTATATTAACCAATGACTCGAGCACACAGAAACATAATATTAAAAAAAAAATGAATTAAAGATATAAAATTAGGATAAAAATTTATGTTTTCTTAGGCTGTGGGTATAATTTGTGATGGCCTTTCTTTCGCAAGATATTAAGAAATCCAGGCACCAATTTACTCATGAATGATTCAATCTTGCCTTGTGCATCGATGATACTTTGCTTGCTTTTAAAGGTTTTACGGCGTTTGCAACACGTTAAGGTCATATCAGCGCCAGTAAAAAGGAAGAAAATCGGTTAGTAAAAAGTTGTAGGTAAGACAAAGGGGAATACATTCAATGTCTACAAATCATATATAGTATGTAAACAAAACATAATACAGTGCATAACAGAGAGATGATTTACAAGGGAAAAAAATATCATCTCCCAAAACTAACTATACATTTGACTCTTTCCCCCTCAGCCCAGGGCCAAGACAAAACCAGGTAATCTCATTCCAAGACAAAGACAGAAAGCAAGTTGGAAAACACATATAGGGGGATAGAAGACACAGTCAGTACCTCCCTGTCCACTATGGGAGGCATTGAAGGTAATGGCGACGGATGTCGAGAGAACAAATGGACATTTTGATTTTATCGATCTCTCTCTCCGTCAAATTCAAATTAGCCATTCATTTTTGTTGTTGGATGTTTTCAGGCAGAGAATTCCATATTCGGATGGTGCTTGGAAAAAACGAGTTGAAATGGGCATTAACTCTTGACTGTGGGACCTGGTATGAGTGCTGTTTTCTTTCGTTTTGAATCAGGAAGCAATCAATTGGAATCGTTGTCAGTCCATGACGGGCCTGACGGAGACTTTGGCGTTTTGGATTGTGCGTCTCTCGTTTACTCTTGGGGTACCCAACACATGCACTATAATCTAAAATTGGCCGTACAAAGACTTGATAGCAAATTTCTCTGATGTTCCTTGGACAACTTTGTAAGTTACTTACATTTCTTCGAAAGAATCCAAGTTATGTATTGGCTTTTTTTTTTTTACAAACGTAATCGATGTGGTGCTGCCAAGACATTTTGCTGTCAAGAGTAAATCCGAAATATTCTGAGTTTCTTTTTTTTTTTTTTTTGCGTTGTCTCCAGTTTTAATAGCAATCTTAACTTTTCTTTTTGTTCGTGGTACGAATTAGCTGGTATGTTTTCGGCCGTGAAGTACCATGGAATGGAGTGACTGAGGCCATCAGTGGGATGATAACACAAGCCCCCAAATTGAAAATGATTGAACAAATATGGTAATGTACATCATTTGAAAGATTTCATCCTTCCCCACACTTTAATAAGAACATCGGACAGGTCATTTCAATGTCAAGATATTATGTCATAAAAAGATGTTAAAAAGTGGTCTAAAGACATTGGAATAACCAGTCCGATGGTCTTTTTCTAAAGTGTGGGGAAGGGTGAAATCTATCAAATTAATAATGTACACTTTACCATATTTGTTTAATACTTATCAATGGGGGGGGGGGGGGGGGGGGCACATTTAGGGGCTGGTCTAGGTCACCCCAACTGGCCTTAGTTAGTCACCCCATTCCACGGTAGTACTAAAAAAAAAAAAAAATAGAAGAAAAAAAATATTCAAAACTTTCCGGACCAGACAACTCCCCCCCCCCCCCCCCCACCCCCATCGTATAATCCCGGCGACGTGTTATCTTGTATAGCCGGCACGTTACATGGGGTTATTTACTGATGACGCTATCGTTACATTTTTTACTCGTCAATAAATAAATTATTATCATTAATAACCCCAAATCTCAGCAAGGGAGAAAATAAACAGACGTGTGTGCAATGTGGAATATCGATATATTTGTTATCAATCTCATTAATTTATGTAACGACATAATATGTAAGGACTTACATAGAGTTATTTATTGACAAATCGGATAAAAACCAAATTGTTGTGTGGACTTTTCCTTGTGATTCAACGATTCTTTTCAATACAATATTTTACCCGGGAAGGGGGGTGGGGCTGGAGTGGAGTGGAAGGGATATCATATACTTTGTTACCCACTGACTAAAAACGGTATTGTGTCTAGCCGGGTGTTAAAAATTGAATGTAGAAAAGAAATAGGCTTCATTTTTACTTAGTAATTGGTTCTAAACTATCGGAACAATGGCGGACGCCCTTATGAAACACTTCTCCGACGAACATAAAAATGTATCTAGAGGAGAAAAAACAATATATTCTGATCATGTTTTGACTTTAATATATCTACAGGACTATTTGTTTACTTTGTTTTTGTTTGTTTTTAAGGGTTTTACGGCGCTTGCAACACATTTAGGTTATATCAGCGCCAGTAAAAAGGAAGAAAATGGGATAGTAAAAAGTTCTAGAATTACAATTGAAGCATCCACGAGAAAGTAAGACATAGGGGAACTGGGAACAAATAGGGATCAGATGTAGATTCCAAGAGCGTATCACCAATGTACTTAGTTTGAGATCACCTATAAGTCTCATCCAGACACAAGCACAAAATCCAACAAAGAGGAATACACTCAAATGCTTACATTATACATTAAAAAATAACAAATATAGTAATAAATAACAAGAGATGATTTTCAAGGAAAAAAATATCATCTCCCAAAACAATAACTATGCATTTGACTGTTTCCCTCCCAGCCAGGACTCTGACCAGGGCCGGGAAAAAAACTAAGTAATCTCATTCCAAGACAAAGACAGAAAGCATGTTGGAAAACATATATAAGGGGATAGAAGACACAGTGTGTACCTCCTTGCCCGCTATGGGAGGTCAGGAACCCCACCCAGTTTGTTTACTTTGTAAAGTTGAGCAAACTGTAACAACTGTTAGCTGCCTACATCAATAAGAACAACAACAACTACCACTATTAATTTTATTATTATTAATATTATTATTATTATTACTATTATTATTATTATTATTATTATTATCATTATCATTATCATTATTATTATTATTATTATTATTATTATTATTATTATTATTATTATTATTATTATTACTATTATTATTATTATTATTATCATTATTATTATTATTATTATTATTATTATTATTATTATTATATTATTATTATTATCATTATTATTATTATTATTATCATTATTATTATTATTATTATTATCATTATTATTATTATTATTATTATCATTATTATTATTATTATTATTATTATTATTATTATTATTATTATTATTATTATTATTATTATCATTATTATTATTATTATTATTATTATTATTATTATTATTATTATTATTATTATTATTATTATTATTATTATTATTATTACCACTATTATTCCCCCAACTACTACTATTTTTGTTAATACTACTACTACTCTTCTTCTTCTTCTTACGACTACTACTACCACCACCACTACTACTACCACCACCAACTTTACCCAACGTGACGGAATAACGAGGATATACTGTAACCCCCCCAAAAAAACTGGCCCACAATTTCATGTCGGATCATCACACTTGTACAACATTATAATATTATGAAGACGTAAATACACAGACATATATATTGTATTATAATCTAATATATCATGTATCTAATCTCTGACCGTATGTCTGTACCAGAGATAGATCACTGTGAGAGGAACTGGATATGTTTACTTTGTGGTCATTAAGATTAGGGAACAAAGAGAATTTGACGTTAATCTACGTATCAGTATTATCAAATCGAGGTACAAAGAACATTTGTGTTAGTGTTCGGTTATGTGATCTAGTTTTTTGTTTGTTTTGTTTTTAAGGGTTTTACGGCGCTTCCAACACATTTAGGTTATATCAGCACCAGTAAAAAGAAAGAAAATGGGATAGTAAAAAGTTATAGAATTACAATTAAAGCACCCAAGAAAAATTAAGACATAGGGGAACTAGGAACAAATAGGGATCAGATGTAGAATCCAAGAGCATATCACCAATGTACTTAGTTTGAAATCACTTACAAGTCTCATCTGGACACAAGCACAAAATCCAACAAAGAGGAATACACTCAAATGCTTACATTATACATTAAAAATAACAAATAATAATACATATCAGAGAGATGATTTACAAAGAAAAAAATATCATCTCCCAAACAATAACTATGCATTTGACTGTTTCCCTCCCAGCCAGGGCCAGGACAAAACCAAGTAATCTCATTCCAAGACAAAGACAGAAAGCATGTTGAAAAACAGTTATAAGGGGATAGAAGACACAGTATGTACCCCCCTGCCCACTATGGGAGGTCAGGAACCCCACTACAGTATGTGGTCTAGTGAGTGGTTTGACTATGACACTGGCCTTCGGATCGGAAGGTCAAGCGTTCGAGACTCGCTATGATACGGCGCATAGTTGAATTCTTGGAAAAGGCTCTTTACTAACATTCTCTCACCGTACTCTGATGTAAAATAGGTGCCTGGCCGCGTTGTCTCCGTCTGAATTTTTTTTTTTTTTTGTAAAATCGCCTAACAGGCGTCATGTCTCGCCCTGCATACTGTATTAAATGTTGCTGTTGGCCAAGTAAAGCGCATTGAGCACGTTAAGTGGATAATGCGCTGTATAAAAACTCGAGTAAAAAAAAAGTTTGTTTGTTTGTTTTACTGCGCTTGCAACACATTAGGGTCATATCAGCGCCAGTAAAAAGGAAGAAAACGGGATAGTAAAAAAAAATTATAGATTTACAATTAAACCACCCAAAAATAAGTAAGGCAAATGGGAATTGGTTCAAATAGGGAACAGATGTAGATTCTACGACCACACTATCAAAGCACTTTGTTTGAGATCACCTAAATGTCTCATCCTGACACAAACATAGGTCCCCACTCAATTGTTTACAATAAAAAATTTAATCTCCCAAAACTCTAATTAAACATTTGACTGTTTCCCTCCCAGCCAGGGTATCCGCCAGGGCCAGGACAAAACCAAGTAATCTCAATCCAAGACAAAGACAGAAATCACGTTGAAAAAGAGATACTGTATATGTTTTTGTTTTTAAGGATTTTACGGCACTTGCAACACAATAAGGTCATATCAGCGCCAGTAAAAAGGAAGAAAATGAGATAGTAAAAAGTTCTAGAATTACAATTCACCCAAGAAAAGGTAAGACAAAGGGGAATTGGTTCAAATAGGAAACAAGATGTGGATTCCAAGAGCATACTGTCAAAGTACTTAGTTTGAGATCACTAAAAGTCTCATCCAGACACAAGCACAGGTCCCCAGTAAGAGGAATACACTCAAATGTTTTACAAATCATATATAATATAAAGAAAACATAATTCAGTGCATAACAGAGAGATGATTTACAAGGAAAAAATATCATCTCCCAAAACAAACTATACATTTGACTGTTTCCCTCCCAGTCAGGGCATCTGGCCAGGACCAGGACAAAACCAAGTAATCTCATTCCAAGACAAAGACAGAAAGCAAGTTGGAAAACAGATAAAGGGGATAGAAGATGCAGTAAGTACCTCCCTGCCCACTATGGGAGGTCAGGAACCCCACCCAGAAAAAGAGATATAGGTGTGTGGGGGGGGGGGGGTGTTTTTGTTTGTTTTTAAGGTCTTTACAGTACAGCGCTAGCAACACATTTAGGTCATACTAGCGCCAGTAAAAAGGATGAACATTGGATAGTAAAAATATTCTAGATGTGTAATTAAAAGGACATGAGGAAAAGTAAGACAAAGGGGAATTGGTTCAAATAGGGAACAGGTGTAGATTCCCAGTTTGAGATCACCTAAATGTCTCACCCAGGCCCAGATACCAGCACAAGATCCCACTAAGAGGAATACACTCAAATGTTTAAAAATCATATGTTAAAAATAAAAAAATGAACAGTGCATAACAAAGAGATGATGTACAAGGAGAAAAAATATTATCTCGCACTATAACTATACATTCAACTGTTTCCCTCTCAGCCAAGGACTCCAGACAGGATCAGGACAAAACTTAGTAATCTCATTTCACGACAAAGACAGAAAGCATAATTGGAAAACAACTATAAGGGGATAGAAGACATAGTAAGTACCACCCTGCCCACTATGGGAGGTCAGGAACTCCATCCAGTGAGCGGCGCAAAGTTAAGTCCTTGGAAAAGGCTCTTTACTCACAATATCTCCCTGTTCTCAGATGTAAAATGAGTGCCTGGCAATTAACCCCGTTGTCTCTGTCTGAAAATAAAATTTGAAATATCGTCTAACAGGCGTCATGTCTCGTCTTACATATTAAGTGTTGCTGTTGGCCAGGGATTCCCCCCCCCCCCCCCCACTCCGTAAAGCGCAATGCCCACTATGGGAGGTCGGGAACCCCACCCAGACCTTAAAGTCTCAACAAAACACCAGCACAGAATCCCACTAAGAGGAATACACCCAAATGCTTATATATACATTTGACTGTTTCCCTCCCAGCTAAGGTCTCCGACAAGGGTAAAGACAAAACCAAGTAATCTCATTCCAAGACAAAGACAACCCCCCCCCCCCCCCCCCCCCCAAAAAAAAAAAAAAAAAAAAAAACTTGTTGGAAAACAGATATAGGGGGTATAGAAGCGACCTTCCTGCCGACTATAGGAGGTCAGGAGGTCAGAAGCCCCGCCCGGTAGCCAAGGACTCCGACACGGGCAAATGACAAAACCTAGTAATCTCACAAGACAAAAAAAAAAAAAACAAGTTGGAAAATAGATATAGGAGTTTAGAAGCGACCTCCCTTTCCGACTATGGGAGGTCAGGAGCCCAACACAGCTATCATTCTTTACACACTGACTCAAGAAGCACAGTTCAACACATTTTATTTTAGGCTTTAGCCATTCATTTACGAATCAATTTGATGACAACAACCATGGAAGAGGAGAATATGGGAAATAAAAAGTCAACGTCAATGGTGCTGCTCGAACCTCTTTTTTTTCTTCTTTTTTTTTAAGGGTTTTACGGCACTTGCAACACATTTAGGTCATATAAGCACCAGTAAAAAGGAAGAAAATGGGATCGTACAAAGTTCTAGAATTACAATTAAAGCACCAAAGAAAAGGTAAGACAAAGGGGAACTGGGAACAAATAGGGATCAGATGTAGATTCCAAGAGCATACCGCCAATGTACTTAGTTTGAGATCACCCATGAGTCTCATCCGGACACAAGAACAAAATCCAACAAAGAGGAACACACTCAAATGCTTACATTATACATTAAAAAATAACAAACATACTAATACATAACAGAGAGATGATTTACAAGGAAAAAAATATCATCACCCAAAACAATAACTATGCATTTGACTGTTTCCCTCCCAGCCAGGACTCCGACCAGGGCCAGGAAAAAAAACTAAGTAATCTCATTCCAGGACAAAGACAGAAAGCATGTTGGAAAACAGATATAAGGGGATAGAAGACACAGTGTGTACCTCCCTGCCCGCTATGGGAGGTCAGGAACCCCACCCAGCCAATCATTTACGAATCAATTTGATGACAACACCCATGGAAGAGGAGAATATGGGAAATAAAAAGTCAACGTCAATGTTGCTGCTGGAACCTCGAAGAAATAAATAACAATGTGAAATTGAATGCAAGCTTCAATTTAATATACGAAAACAGATAGATGTTTGTTATTTAAGGGTTTTACGGCACTTGCAACACATTTAGGTTAAATCAGCGCCAGTAAAAAGGAAGAAAATGGGATAGTAAAAAGTTCTAGAATTACAATTAAAGCACCCAAGAGAAAGTAAGACAAAGGGGAACTAGGAACAAATAGGGATCAGATGTAGATTCCAAGAGCATACCGCCAATGTACTCAGTTTGAGATCACCTATAAGTCTCATCCGGACACAAGCACAAAATCCAACAAAGAGGAATACACTCAAATGCTTACATTATACATTAATAATAACAAATATAATAATACATAACAGAGGGATGATTTACAAGGAAAAAATATTATCTCCCAAAACAATAACTCTGCATTTGACTGTTTCCCTCCCAGCCAGGACTGCGGCCAGGGCCAGGACAAAACCAAGTAATCTCATTCCAAGACAAAGACAGAAAGCATGTTGGAAAACAAATATAAGGGGATAGAAGACACAGTATGTACCTCCCTGCCCGGTATGGGAGGTCAGGAACCCCACCCAGACAGATAGATGGTTTCAGCTTTATCAACAAAACAGGATGAATGAAACACGACAGCTTACAGACGAATGAAATAATGTGATAGTGGCATTGTTGCATTCATCCTGTTTTGTTGATAAAGGGCAAACCCGCAATGTCCATTTTATCTGTTTTCATATATTAAATTGAAGCTTACATTCAATTTCACATTGTTACTTAGAAAAAAAAACGTCAATGAAATGAAGACCCAATGGTCAGGGTGTTCTCACAAGTGGGAAACATGAAACTAACAATAACCACAATACAACGATGATATAAACAGAACTATAGTACAATAAATAATAACAACAGAACAGCGATTAGAATAGTAATTGATGATGATGATGATGATGATGATGATGATGATGATGATGATGATGATGATGGTGGTGGTGGTGGTGAAGATGATGATGATGATGACGACGACGATGATGATGATGATGGTGGTGGTGGTGGTGGTGATGATGATGATGACGATGATGATGATGATGATGATGATGATGATGATGATGATGATGATGATGATGATGATGATGATGATGATGATGATGACGATGATGATTATAATAAATAAATAAATAAATAAATAACACAAAAATGATGATGATGATGATGATTATGATGATGACGATGATGATGAATAAATACATTATAATAAATAGAAAAAAAAAACAAAAAAACAAAAAAACATCTATTATTTAATTCAATCCAAGTTTTCATTGGGGATGGCACATATAGGAGTCTGTCTGTCTGTCTGGAAAAATTCATAGCCAAGGTGATTGATGACCACCTCTCTCTCTCTCTCTCTCTCTCTCTCTCTCTCTCTCTCTCTCTCTCTCTCTCCATTTCTCAATATATACAATTCTATGGCGCTGTCCTGGCGATTGGGGCAATGTGAACATTCAGCCAATGGAAGAGCGGTATTCTGTCCCAGTAGAGTCATCACTAAAGACAAAAGAACTACAAAACAAGGTCAAGGTCAATCAATGGTTTTGATCATAAAATGGAAATACGTATAAGAAATACACAAGTCTTGTAACCAACATTGAAATCCATGCAATACAAAGAAAGGGAGAAAAATGACATTGTTTGTTTGTTTTTAAGGGTTTTATGGCACTTGCAGCACATTTAAGTCATATCGGCGCCAGTAAAAAAAAGAAGAAAATGGGATAGTAAAAAGTTCTAAACAGAATTACAATTAAAGCACCCAAGAGAAAGTAAGAAAAAGGGGAACTGGGAACAAAATAGGGATCAGATGTAAATTCCAAGAGCATACCATCAATTTGCTTAGTTTGAGATCACCCACAAGTCTCATCCGGACACAACACAAGATCCAACAAAGAGGAATACACTCAAATGCTTACATATATACATTCAAAATAACAAATATAATAATACATAACAGATTTCCAAGGAAAAAAATATCATCTCCCAAAACAATGACTATGCATTTGACTGTTTCCCTCCCAGCAAGGGTATCCGGCCAGGGCCAGGACAAAGCCAAGTAATCTCATTTCAAGACAAAGACAGAAAGCAACTTGGAAAACATATATAGGGGGATAGAAGACACGGTAAGTACCTCCCTGTCCACTATGGGAGGTCGGGAACCCCAGCCAGGGCCAATAATGGTTTTGATCATAAAATACAAATATGTATATAAGAAATACAAGTCTTGTATCATTGTCATCCATGCAATGCAAAGAAAGGGAGACAAATGGCATACACAACTTGGCTGTGACAATCGTAAGGGGGGAGGGGGGCTGTTTTTGTTTTTTAAGTATGGGTTTTACGGCGCTTGTGACAGACACATTTTATTTAGGTCATTTCAGCGTCAGTTAAAAAGAAGAATATGGGATGATATGTTTGTTTTGTTTTTAAGGGTTTTACGGCGCTTGCAACACATTTAGGTCATATCAGCGCCAGTTAAAAAGAAGAATATGGGATGATATGTTTGTTTTGTTTTTAAGGGTTTTACGGCGCTTGCAACACATTTAGGTCATATCAGCGCCAGTTAAAAAGAAGAATATGGGATGATATGTATTTGTATTTCAGGGTTTTATGGCACTTGCAACATATTTAGGTCATATCAGCGCCAGTAAAAAGGAAGAAAATGGGATAGTAAAAAGTTCTAGAATTACAATTAAAACATCCAAGAATAAGGCAGACAAAGGGGAATTGGTTTTATGTTTTGTTTTTAAGGGTTTTACGGCGCTTGTAACACATTTAGGTTATATCAGCGCCAGTAAAAAGGAAGAAAATGGGATAGTAAAAAGTTCTAGAATTACAATTAAAGCACCCAAGAAAAAGTAAGACAAAGGGGAATTGAGAACAAATAGGGATCAGATGTAGATTCCAAGAGCATACCACCAATGTACTTAGTTTGAAATCACTTACAAGTCTCATCCAGACACAAGCACAAAATCCAACAAAGAGGAACACACACAAATGCTTACATTATACATTCAAAATAAAAATAATAATACATAACAGAGAGATGATTTACAAGGAAAAAATATCATCTCCCAAAACAATAACTATGAATTTGACTGTTTCCCTCCCAGCTAGGATTCCGGCCAGTGCCAGGACAAAACCAAGTAATCTCATTCCGAGACAAAGACAGAAAGCATGTTGAAAAACAGTTATAAGGGGATAGAAGACACAGTATGTACCTCCCTGCCCGCTATGGGAGGTCAGGATCCCCACTCAGGGGGAATTGGTTCAAATAGGAAACATATGTAGATTCCAAGAGCACACTATCAGTGTACTTAGTTTGAGATCACTAAAAGTCTCATCCAGACACAAGCACAGGTCCCTACTAAGAGGGAAATAGATTCCAAGAGCAAAAAAAACATAAATGTGCTTAGTTTGAGATCACCTAAAAGTCTCATCCAGACACCAACACAGGATTTCACCTAAAGGAATACATTCATATGCTTACAAAATAAATCTAAAACAGAATGCATAACTAACAATACATAACAGAGAGATTATTTACAAGGAAAAAGATATAATCTCTCAAAACTAATTAATGCTAAACATTTGACTGTTTCTCTCTCAGCTATACTAAGGTTATATTCAGCAAAATCATGGATAAAATAATAATAAAAAGCAACCCAAAAAATATTTTTTACCGTTCAAGCATATTCAGCTAATTATCAATTTCGATCAAATGCAGTTGAAAAATTATTTTGTTCTCTTCCACAACAAAAGATAATAATATTATATAACATATCATAACATAACATATGATAACATATGATAACATAACATAACATATCAAAACATAACATAACATATGATAACATAACATAATATAACAAGGTTTTCTTAGGTCAAAGGCCTTTAAATGCCCTGTGAAAAAAAAAACAAAAAACAGAAAGGTTCAGATAAAACAATTCCCAGATATGACCAAAACTATAATCATCATTTACATCGTAAACAATCAAAAATATATCAATTAAAAACGGATTCATCAAATTGATGTATCTTAAGTCATGGTAGCTCCCTGTCAATTGCATTTTTGAAATGATTTAGAGTTTTGGAGTCTTTAGTTACAGTATCAATTTCAAATTTCAAACTGTTCCATGTAATAACTGTTTTTACAATTTTTTTTTATATTGCCGAATAATAGTAATAGTAATGGTAGAAGGATGTGTTATAAAAATGTTGTATTTGTCTCTGCGGGTAAAACTTATATGGGAGTAGCCTATTTAAAAAGTGCATTCTGGTCAATTTGAACAAAGTCAAAGCTATGGACAAATGTGTGGCTGGCAGATGTATGCCTTGTTTTAGCCATGTTGCCCTTTAATAGGCAATGTTAACAAATAAGTCTATAAACAATCTAATATTCACATAACGACAATCAAAATCCAATGAATAACAATGACAATGCTACTCAACTAAATAAAACCAATCCAAATGAAATAATACATTCATAGATTCTACATCATGGTTAATGAATATCAACAAGGTCAGAAAGTGCAACGTAGATTGTTTATTTTGTTTACATGGGCATCATCAATTCCCGCTCAGAGAGGACTGAAGAGACAACGTCGGGTGTTACCTCGGGTGTTACCTCGGGTGTTACCTCACCGTTGCATCCAGGAGGTCCCTTTACGTGTGAAAAAAGAAAGAAATGAGCTTTTATATAGGGCAATATCCACTAAATGTGCTCAATGCGCTTTACAAGGGGTCCCTGGTCAACAGCAACATTTAACATGTAGGACGGGACATGACGCCTGTTAGGCGATATTACAATTTTTCGGACAAAGACATCGCTGTTAACGGCCAGGTAATCATTTTACACCTGAGTATGGTGAGAGAATGTGAGCAAAGAGCCTTTTCCAAGGACTCAACTATGCGTCGAGCGAGGCTCGAACCCAGGACCTCCCGATCCGAAAGCGAGTGTCATACCACTAGACCACAAAGCCAGTGCTCTACCAACTGAGCTATCGGGAGCCCCACTCTGGAAACGTTTGATGTAAATTTCAAAATTTCCAAACTGATATGGACAAAGACTGTTTTGTGTGAATTTTATTTTGTCAATGTAGTTCGCCGTTGGCTTCACGAGTGTGAACTTGGCTCCTCGATCAATGAGAGATCACCTGGCACAGAGGTCACGTGTAATCAGACCATATCGATAGAATGAAATTGACGTCATTAGGGTGTTTGTATTGTTTTTTGCCAACCATGTTTATGAGTAATTCTCATTAAACTGTATTATCCAGACTATAAAAGTTCATGGTTACGCATAGTTTTGAGTTGTGTGTTGGTCTTTTATTCCAGATGGCAATGTTGTGAGATCTTAGCCAAGCACACACTATCTATAATATGGACGTAGAGTTCTACAGCACATGGGACCAGCAGGGAACGAAGAAGAGAAGGGGGTCTAGGAATAGCTGGAGGAGGAGGGCATTGATGGAGAGAAGCTGAGAAGATGGTGGTACAAGTAACAAGGCCAGGCTAGATGGGCGGGATTCGTCGATGGCCAATGCTCCAGCCAGAGTGAGGGGGCTAAGTAACTAAGTAAGAGTGCTACAGTGAGGAATGACGACATCACATCACACAAAGGAATTCACTGGTGACTTTAGCTACGGTTTACCATGAGCATTACAACTAGAATTCACAGATCCGAAGTTTTAATGTCTTTTTCACATATCGAATTTATTATTTATCAGACCATGCCTAACTCCTACTTCAAATACCACTGTTTTACTTCACCACCATCATCACCTTTATCAACAGGATGGCTGTCTTCTTTGTCCCCTTCCTGTTTAGTAGCCATAGTTTCACTATTGTTCTTCAATGCATCTTTAGCTTTCTGTATCATCATTGTTTCATACTTTACGAAATTCAACAAGTCGTAATCTATTTCACCCTCTTCCTCCCACCTCTCCTTCTCCTGGGCTTTGTCCTTCACATTGAAATGCGTCTTCAGGTGTTTCTTCAAATGGTCGCTTCGTCGGAAACCTTTGAAACAAATAAGACACCTAAACCGCTTGCTCTCGTGATCCTGATGGATTTCGCTGTGTCGCTTGAGGTCGCTTGTTGTGCAAAAACACCGCTGACACAGGGGACATTCGAAGGGCTTGTCTCCGATGTGAGTCTTCATGTGGCGTTTCAAATTACTGCTGTGGTGAAAACCTTTGTTACAGACACCGCAACTGTAAGGCACCTCACCAGTGTGTATTCTCTTGTGATTGGCCAGACTCCCACTCTCCGCAAACGATCGAAAACAGATGTCGCAAGTGTACGGCTTTTCACCGGTGTGAACTCTGAAATGAGCAATCAACTCGGAGTTTCTTTTAAAACGCTTGCGGCAAATACTACAACGATGAATTCTCTCATCGGTATGTGTTCTAAAATGAATCTTTAAGTCGTAAGGCCTGGCAAAGCCCTTCCCGCAGACACTACAGTGATAAGGACGTTCTCCAGTATGAAATCGCATATGAACCTTGAGCTTGTACCTCGTGTTGAAACTCTTTTCGCAATCTTCCTCGGGACATGGAAATCGTTTACGGCCTGTGTGAATGCTCATGTGTTGCACCAAATCACTAGGAGAGAAGAATCTTTTTTCACAGACGTCGCAGACGTGAGGTTTATCACCAGAGTGAATCTTCTGGTGTGTTTTAAGGTTGCTCTTTTGAGCAAAGGCCTTAGAGCATACGTTGCAGGTGAATGGCTTCTCCCCTGTATGAATTCTAATGTGTTTGATCAGTGCGCTGTTTCCTTTGAAGGCTTTGTTACATATGTGGCAGGCAAATCGTTTGTCATCGTCAACTTTTTCTTTTGTGCTGACCAGTGCATCTGCATCACTACCTATCAAATTATTTGGAACATTTGCAGAGCTTGTAAGACCCGAAAAGCTGTTATTGAGTGTTGTATCTGGACAAATGAAAGAAAAGAGAAATTTATTAATAAATTAATTAATTAAAAAATACACAAATTGATTTTAAGATTTAGCTTGTATGTCATTTATCATCAAATACTGTTCATTTATGGAATCCATTTTAAAAAATAACAAAATTTTATTATCTTTTTTTTTTTATGCCCTTTCGCCATGACATCATAAGATTTGTCGCCTAGGCATTCCATGAAGAAAATTCATCAAACAAAATATCTGATGTCAACAGGAATCACCCATGTTGAAACTAAAAAAAAGCCATTGGGCCCATGGAGCCGAAGTTTATCCCAGTTTATATAGCGTGAAATGAAAATAGCAATTGCTTTCTACCCTTTGGATAGGATGCTAATCTATCGCAAAGTACTTCTGCCAGATCTAACAGACACAGCTACCCAATCACTGCTGGGTGAACAGTGGGGTCAGGAAAAAAATCTTGACTTCACACGGGATTGATCTCGGTTCCTTTGTGAGGGAAGATAGTGCCCTACCAACCGAGCCCTGAATGACAGTTAGCTGGGACTTTTTAAAAAATGGTACTGTGAAATAAACTTATTGGTTTGGTTTTTTTGGTCCTTTTTAGAGGTTTTATGGTGCATGCAACACTATTTCAGCACCAGTAAAAAAGGAAGATGATGGAGGTAAAGTGATATTGTTTGTTTTTGTTTTTAAGGGTTTTACGGCGTTTGCAACACATTTAGGTCATATCAACGCCAGTAATAAGGAAGAAAATGGGTTAGTAAAATGTTCTAGAATTACAATTAAAGCACCCAAGATAAGGTAAGACAAAGAGGAATTGGTTCAAATAGGAAACAGATGTAGATTCCAAGAGCACACTATCGAAGTATTTAGTTTGAGATCACCTAAAAGTCTCATCCAGACACAAGCACTAGTCCCAACTAAGAGGGATACACTCAAATGTTTTACAAATCATATATAATATGTAAATAAATAAAAAACAAACAACAGTACATAACAGAGAGATGATTTAAAAAATGTTTCCGACATAGACAATGCTGGTACTAATTTTACACCTGAGTATGGTGAGAGAATGTGAGTAAAGAGCCTGGACTCAACTATGCGCAGAGCGAGGCTTGAACCCGGGACCTTCTGATCTAAAAATGAGTGTCATACCACTTGACCACATAGTCACAAGACTCCTCGAGCAATCTATCTATGTGCATTCTTTTTGACATTACCTGAATATCTTATTCAGGCACAAGCAACGGATCCCCCTATGAAAGTTACATTTAAATGTTTACAGTCAAAACTTATAACTATAAAAGTACATGACAAAGAGATGATTTACAGGGGGAAGAAAATAAAATTTGTAAAGCGTTTAAGCACGTTTAGTGTATATTGCACTATATTTTTAAAAAATTAAAGCTCAATTTGTCAAAGAAAAAGATATACATTTGACTGTCTCCCTCCCAGCTAAGGATCATTGCCAGGACATGGAAAAAACATTTAATACAGATTTAAGACAGAGAGCAGCATGGAATGGGAAAATAATTATATTATGGGGGATAGAAGACCCGAACAAGTGACCTTCTCTGCCCACCGTAGGAGGTAAGTAAACACCATCCAGCGATACGAGTTTATAAAAATTACAGGACAGCTGAATTGTCCTTTAGTAAAGTGTATTTCAATACTTTCACAATGATCCATTTGTTCCCAAAAATGCCTGATATACAGTATAACCTCACTATAACAGTGATGGCTATCATCGAGTTCTATGTTATAGCTGAATTTCAAGGGATATAACCCAAAATGGCCTAAACCACCATTCAAAGTGATGTATAGTGAATGAGATTTCAAATCAGATTTAAGAGTAGTGCCCCTTTGATGGAAGTCGCGTCTTGACAACCGACAGATGCTACGCCATTATTAATACCAATCATTAGCGGGAAGTCCAGTAAGTTTAGGAAGGGTTGTCTTGTCAAATTGTATTATTAATCAACATCTTTTGTTTTTAATTTGGAGTCTACATCATATTTTGTTAACATTTCATAATGGAGAAAACTAAAGAAAAGATCTACGTTGATTAATGAATTTTGTATTTGGAGAACTTGGCTTGTAGTTGGTTTGTTTACAAATAACTTCTCCGCCGTGACGTCCAATCAAGGGATGCTACTCTTCCACTAATCTCATTCCCTATAGCATAGAGTGGTAAGGTAGCCTATACACACAAACACCCACAGAGCGCTCATGAACATGGCCTAGTCTAGCTCTCAGTTGCCTTTAGCTGCAGGCTTAGCTGAAGATAATGTAGGTTAACTAATAAAAAATAAAATCAATTGAGATTTTTTATGTCGCAATATCCACTAAACGTGCTCGAAGCGCTTTACAAGGGGTCCCTGGCCAACAGCAACGTTTAACATTTAAGACGGGACATGACGCCTGTTAGGCGATATTACAATTTTTTTTCGGACAGAGACAATGCCATTAAAGGCCAGGTACTCATTTTACACATGAGTACGGTGAAAGAATGTGAGTAAAGAGCCTTCTCCAAGGACTCAACTATGCAAATTTTACTAAAGGTAAAGAGGGAGAGAGTTGGCAATACAGCTGAAGAACAAAGAAATCAGTCCGTTGGAAAGGAAGGCATAGGGGTGATGAACAACAATGGAAGCAGACTGGCAGAATTTTGCGAAGAACACAACCTCATTATTGGTGGAACTTTCTTCCCACACAAAAACATCCACAAATTGACCTGGAAATCACCAGATAGGAAAACAGAAAGTCAGGATAGACCATATAATTATCAACAGAAAATGGAAGAGCAGCTTAAACGATGTCAGAGTCAGACGATTGGCAGACATTGGAAGCGACCACCATCTTGTCACAGCCAAAATTTCTACTAAATTGATGAAAATAAAAATAGCAAAACAGAAGGAGAAACGTTTCAACACAGATAAATTGAAAATCCCAGATATCCAAAACAATTTCAATATCTCAGTAAGAAACAAATTCAGTGCAATACAAGATATTACAAACATGACAATCCAAGATTTCAACCACGTCATGCAGGAAAGTGCCACTGAACACTTAGGACACAATAAATCCAACACAGAGAGTTGGATATCAGCAAGGTCATGGGAGCTCATTAACCAAAGAAAATCAATCAAACTAAATCTCTTGAATGCTAAATCCCCCCGACTGAAAGAAAGGCTATCCAGTGAATACTCATTGAAGGATAAAGAAGTGAAAAAATCCACAAGGAAAGACAAAAGAGATTTTGCAGAAAATTTAGCAACTGAAGCAGAAAATGCAGCTGTAAGACAAGACACACAGATGCTATACAAAATCACAAAAAAGCTCTCAGGAAACAGAAGTTATGGTCAAGAGAAAACATTAAAATCCCAAGATGGTAGTGTCATCACAGACGAAAAGGAGAAAATTGAAAGATGGAGAGAATATTTCGCAAACCTTCTGAACAGACCAGACCCATCTTCTTACACAGATATCCCAGAAGCAGAAATGGACGTAGAGGTTAATCTTGGTCCAATCACTGAGCATGAGGTGCATGAGGCAATACAACAACAAAAAAATGGCAAGGCCCCAGGTATTGACAAAATCAGTGTGGAAATGCTTAAAGCGAACTCGCAAGAAATGTCCAAAATTATCAGTAAATTGTTCACCAACATTTGGGAAAAGGAAGGAATACCAGAGGATTGGCAGAAAGGCATCATCCATAAAATAGCCAAGAAAGGAGACCTGGGAAATTGTGCCAACTGGCGTGGAATCACACTCCTGTCCGTAACGAGCAAAATTTTTAATAGAATCCTTCTGAAAAGAATCTCACCTCACATTGAAAACATTCTTAGAAAAGAGCAGGCAGGGTTCAGAAAAGGGAAGTCATGTAGTGACCACATATTTATCCTGAGACAAATCCTGGAGCAAAGCATTGAATGGAACAGCCCCCTCTACCATTTTTGTCGATTTTGAAAAAGCCTTTGCCAGCTTACACAGAGAGTCCCTGTGGAAAATACTTCGCCATTATGGTATACTGATGAAGATAGTCAACTTAATAAAAGCAATGTACAGCAACTACCAATGCCAAGTGATCTGTGATAACAATTTAACAGACAGCTTTAATGTAACAACTGGTGTAAAACAAGGCTGCATACTCTCCCCGCTTCTGTTTATCCTGGCTCTAGACTGGCTCATGAAAAATACAATTGATGGTAAGAAGAGAGGCATTCGCTGGACACTGACATCCTTTCTGGAAGATATAGACTACGCAGATGATATCACGTTAGTTTCCAGTACACACAGAGACGCCTCAGAGAAACTAAACGTACTACACAAGAACGCCTCGAACATTGGACTGAAAATAAATTTCGATAAGACTGTGTACATTAGGGTGAATCCAAAACATGACAGTGAAATTAGGATAGATGAACATATAATTGAAGAGGTAACAGAGTTCTCCTACCTCGGATCCAAAATAACAGACGACAGAAATGCAGAACACGATATCAAGCACAGAATTCAAAAGGCAAACCAGGCTTTCGGCATGCTGAAAAACTTTTGGAAATCAAAGCAAATAATGAGAAAGACAAAGCTGAAAATATACAAGAGCAATGTTTTAAGTGTACTGCTTTATGGAAGTGAAAGCTGGAAAATGACATCCTCCTTAATACAGAAACAAGAAGCCTTTCAGAACAAGTGTTTAAAAAGAATTTTTAATTTATTTTGGCCTACAAAAATAAAAACAGTGGATCTCTTAAAGAAAGCTGACTGCACTAGCATTGAAAGCCAAATACAGCCCAAGACAGCCTTGTACTGGACAGCAGATGGGAAGAGAAAGCGGGGAAGACCCAAAGAAACCGAAGCAGGCCTGTCCTGGAATACAGCCACCGCAAAAGCAGCCGATCGCAAAAAATGGAGATGTCTGGTGGATGCCCTATGTGCCTCAAGGCCCTAAGAGGATTAAGTAAGTAAGTAAAGAGGGAGAAAAGAATGGATTTTAAAGACCCCTTTTAAAACTTGTTATATCCAGACCTGTTACATTTCCATTTTATAAATCAGATGTCACCTTAACTCTCTCGAGTTCATATGCTTGGAAAAATCGAAAAATTAGGGTGAACTCGAGAGAATTAAAGACAACCGAAACTTGTTGTGGAGCACTCTCACGTCTTACCTAAAAACACAATGCAGAACTGATGAGATTTGCCATCATTAATCATTGTCAAATGCAAAATGTCAATTAAAATACCCCCCCCCCCCCTAGGGCGAATTGAATGTTCTGATGAAAGAAATCATTGGTTCAATTAATAGTGCTTTTGCAGAAACTTGGATTGGATTACATTACTGTTTTTGCCTTTCAAGACGGGCCGCACAGTGTGGCCATTGGCCAATAGATCAGATTCTTCTCTGGCTGCACAATGGTGCTGAAAAAAGTTTAAAAGGTAATCCTAGATATAGAAATATAAACACCTTTTTCTTTATCAGCTGAATCATCATCAAGTTCTTCTTCTTCCGAGGTTCCACTGTCCTCTTCATCAGGAGTCCAATCACTATCGCTCAGTGGACCCTTTTCATCTGCTTCAAGTTTCTCCAGTACTTTGTCAAGCCATTGTTGTGTTTTGTTTTCAGATTCATCAACCTCCACTGGTGGCACAACTTTTGAGAGACTGTCAACGCTACTACTGCTGTTATCTGGCGGAACACATAATGGCATTCCAGGAAACACTGGCTGTGTGTTGAACTCCATCGTTTAACGACGGTGACGGTTTTTTCCACGCAATCAACTGAGGGAAGGAGGAAATTGAAAGCCGATTTATATATAAGATGAGTTTGTTGAATGAATGCAAGATGATACTCTATGATCAGTTATTTTTCTAAACAGAGACGAAAAAAAGAAATGAATCTTTTTGCGATTTTTCATTATAATCAAAGTTCTTATTTAAATAGAATTGGTTAAAGTTAAAATCAAAGTCTTCTGCATAGAAGATGATTATGTCATAAAAACTGCATAAACATCAACCCAATGGTTTTGTTTTTGTTTTTGAGGGTTTTACGGTGCTTGCAACACATTAAGGTCATATCAACGCCAGTAAAAAGGAAGAAAATGGGATAGTAAAAAGTTCTAGAATTACAATTAGAGTACCCAAGAAAAGGTAAGACAAAGGGGAATTTGTTCAAATAGAAAACAGGTGTAGATTCCAAGAGCACACTATCAGTGTACTTAGTTTGAGATCACCTAAAAGTCTCATCCAGACACAAGCACAGGTCCCCAAGAAGAGGAATGCACTCAAATGTTTACAAATCATATATAAGATGTAAACAAAACATAATCCAGCACATAACAGATAGATGATTTACAAGGAAAAAATTATCATCTCCCAAAACTAACTATACATTTGACTGTTTCCCTCTCAGCCAGGATATCAGGCCAGGACCAGGAGAAAACCAAGTAATCTCATTCAAAGACAAAAACAGAAAGCATGTTGGAAAACAGATATAAGGGAATAGAAGACAAAGTAAGTGCCCCCCTGCCCACTATGGGAGTTCAGGAACCCCACCCAGAACCCAATGGTTTGAGGCAGTGGGTTACACATTGTCTAAATGAATCACATAAACACACATTATGTCAACATGAATCACACACACACACACACACACACACACAGACACACACACACACACATACACATCATAGACTATAGTTGACATTTGGTAACTTTAAAAAAATAATATTTTATTTAAAATTCTGTTCAGGGGAGGTCTTCCGCAGGGTCCGCGCAATAGCTACACTTTTATTTCTTTGATATCAAGGTTTGTTGTTGGTCCTAGGTTTTAAAACAAACATTATAGTTAGTTATAGGTCATATGTGTTTTTTTTAAAAAAGAATATTATAGTTATAGGTCATAGATTTTAAAAAATATTTACAGTTAGTTATTTGTCATGTTTTTAAAAAAATATTATGGTTAGTTATAGGTCATATAGTTTTTAAAATTTATATTATAGTTAGTTATAGCTTATAGTTTTTTATGGTTAGTTATAGGTCATAGGTTTTTAAAAAATAATTATATACGGTATATAATATAGGTCAAAGGGTTTTTTTAAATATTATAGTTAGTTATATAGGTTTTTTAAAAATATATCATATAGTTAGTTATAGCTCATAGGCTTTTTAAATATCATAGTCAGTTATAGGTCATATGGGCTTTTTAAATATCATAGTCAGTTATAGGTCATATGGGCTTTTTTATACCAAGAGTTTTTCTAGATCTTAGTTTTTTTTTGGTTTTATTGTCTTTTATTTTTTAAATTAGGGTTTGTTATAAAATGTTTCCCTTACCGCGTGGACCTTGTCCCAAAAGTCCTCAATCAAATTACCGCAGGTGAAAATAATCTGACGCAGACGTATGATAAGTATTTATGCACTTGAGATTTGTCAGATTTTCCGTTCTTGCCACCCAATTTAAATCATCACTCTCACTCTTGAGGGTTTTTTTTATTATTTTTTTTTTTTAATTTGTTATTTTTGTTTTGAATGAATATCATTATCTTAAACTGAAATAAAAGTATAGCAAGTTGTTTAAAATTTGATTTAATGGAAAGTCACCTCCAGTTTGGTAAGGTAGGACAGCGTCGATTGATTAAAAAAAAATACCCTTTAATTTTTTTGGGGGAAGGGGACAACTTCATAATTAAAAATAAACGTTGGAAAAAAATCGTTCTTATTTTGTTCTCAAATATAAATTACAATTAAATGAATACGTGATGGGAAAAAAAAAGAGCGTAAAAGGCGACTCTTTCAAAATAGCAGACAGCCATTTTGAATTTAAATTTAACCCAGACATGTCGTCGGTCAATGGAGGCTGGACACATTGCTGGTCTCAAGCAAAAATTTTCGTTGAATATGGATTGCGAATTGAAAAATTTTAAATATAAATGGTCTTTGAAGTAAGGCAAAACAAACCAAAATTACCTTTACTGCTCCAATATGTTATAAGGTTTCTCTAAAATTTTAAACGGTATTTCGATAAAATTTCAACAATGAAATTCCATGAATTTTAATTTATTTCTATCCTTTTTGTAGCAGAAGACGAAGTTAATAGGTGCCAGAAGTGCCGATTTTGGTCCAAATTCGTTGGTGTCCAAAAGAAAAATAAAAAAAGTTGACCTCAAAATAAACCAATAGAAAAATAATTCTTACTGTTCATATAAGTTACAATTGAATTTACAAAAACGTATAACACAAAATAAACACAATTCTTCTTCTTCTTTTATGGTACAATTGCAAAGTAAAAAGTAACAAAACAATATGGGGTCAATCTGGTAAAAATATATAAACTCTGCAGTACACTCAAAATTGCCAGGTATCTTAAGTATTGAGAGACAAGTAAAGAAATACGCCACTACCACATCATCTCATTCATCTGTGGTGTTTCAATCATCCTGTTTTGTTGATAAAGGGGAAACCCGAAACGTTCATTTGATCTGTTTTTTAAAATTAAATTGAAGCTTACATTCAACTTCACGTTATTATTTATTTCTTCGAGCTTCGAGCAGCAACATTTACGCAATTGATTAAGTGATAAGAGGGGAGGCGGAGAGGAACTGTGTAATGCAGTTTAGAAAGTGAAACATGAAAACGTGTAGACTGTGGTTGGAAAATAAATATAATGGAATTGAAAACAAATACAAAAATTAAAGGATGTCGGTATATGTATAATCCTTAGTGACAGTAGCAACAGTAGAAGGCAGATTAGTACGAAATAGTGTACGATGTCGCTCGAGCTCCTCGTCCCACACGACGTGCCTGTGCTAAGGGGAATAACCAAAACAAATCAGAAACGCAACTATTTTCAATCGGTTATTTCCCTTGTTAGTCAATTATCAAATTATATATTGTGGTCAAGGACATCTATACAGAGGGGTCCTTGATTATGGTATAATAATATATGTATGACGTTTGGATTAAACATCAGCACACTTGAAAAATTCGTGTTTAAAAAGTTGCCCAGAAAACTCTTCCTTCAAATATCGATCGATTTAATTACATGTCTATCAACTTGGCAAAGAGAAAAAGAAAAACTTGAGCTTTTATATAGCGCAATGTTCACTAAAATTACAAAGGCTCTCTGGCCAACAGCAACGTGTAACATATAGACCAAGACACATGACGCCTGTTAGACGATATTACATTTTTTCCGATAGAGACAAAGTAAGACAAAGGTTTTTGGATTGAATAGGGTAAAGAAGTAGATTCCACGAGCATACCATCAATGTACTTAGTTTGAGATTATGTAAACATCTTATCCAAACCCAAGGATATTATCCCACTAAGAGGAATAAATTCAGATGTTTTCTGACCATTATAAAAAACCAAAACAAAAATATATATATATATAGCAATACATAAAACAGATTATTTAGAAGGAAAAATATATCACCACCCAAACCAAAACTATACATTTGACGGCTTCCCTCCCAACCAATGATTCTAGCCTGGGCATTTACAAAACCAAGTAATCCCATTCCAAGACAAAGACAGAAAGCAAGTTGGAAAGCAGACATAGGGGCATGGAAGAAGACGCGGTAAGTGCCACCCTGCCCATTATTATGTACGGACAAAAGGTCCTTGGCAAAGGGAACATAAGTAGATTCCATGAGCTTTGAGCTTTTAGCTTTTTATATAGCGCAATATCCACTAAAAGTGCTCAAAGCGCTTACACAGGGCCCCTAACCAACAGCAACACGTAACATGTAGAACGAGACATGACGCCTGTAAGGCGATATTACATTTTTAGAGACAACGCTGTTAACGGCCAGGTACTCATTTTACACCTGAGTACGGTGAGAGAATGTGAGTAAAGAACCTTTTCCAAGGACTCAACTATGCGCCGAGCGAGGCTCGAACCCAGGACCTTCCGATCCGAAAGCGAGTGTCATACACAAAAGCACATAGCCACACGATTCCATGAGATACCATCAGCAGTGTACTTAGTTTGAGAAAAGTCTCACTCAGACACAAGGACTTGGATCCCATTCAATGAAATAAATAAATAAAAATTCCATTTATTCGTCCCAAAGGGGAAATTTGTCTCTAGGGTCTATTCCAATGGAAGACTGGAATGACCCGGGCGTCAGCAGCAGTGCGGCGCCGCAAATTGAGCTAGGACGAGATGACTTGCTCAAGGTCACATAGCACAGCGGCGGGTGATCAATCTCGGTACCTTTCGGCTACGAAGCAAAGACCGTACCGCTGATCAACGCTGCCCCATCAAATGTTTACAAGATACTTCAAAATATAAACTACAACAAAACACGGCAGAGAGATGGCATAAAAGGGAAAAATATAATCTCCCAAAACTAATATTATTTATTATTTGACCGTTTCCTCCTCACTCAAGGAGTCTTGACCAACTCCAGGACAAAACCTATTTAATTCCATTCCAAGACAAAGAAGACAGAAAGCAAAGCGGAAAAGGAAATGTAGGGAATTTCAAAGACCCCACCCAGACAGCTAGAGTAACATCCCAGCCCCCCCCCCCCCCCCCCCCCCCCCAAAGAGTATGGTGTACAACAACAACAAAACACCCAAAGAAAGAAAGAAAAAAACAACAACAACAACAAAAAAAAAAAAAAAAAAAAAAAAAAAAAAACAGACACGATTGTCATAAATTAATTTAAATTTTATTTGATCTTCTAAATTTATGTGGCACATTTATATAAGCGAATTTTAACACAGTGATGTCATGAACATGTAAGATTTGTCAGGAATAAAATTTCAAAAGATACATAAATAGAAATGTTAAAATATGACACAAAAATAGACTAAATACTTCACATAATTGGTTGTTAACATGCATTGATTGATATCTATCGATGTGCGCTTGATTGGAGGTCTGATAACTCAATTCCTTATGGGCTCCTTGTTGTAATGGAAATGTCAAAAAAATGACGCAAAATAAATGTTCATTACAACAATGTTAAACTAGGCCCATAATTGCGTTCGGGTGTCAGACCTGCATATGTGTACACGTCGATATGTAAAAAATCATACCAAAAATGAAGAGGTATAATTCTAGGGTAAGACAGCGGCGTGGCATGCTTACAGTATAAAGTGGTGCCAGACGAAAATGTCTTACACATGCTACATTTGTAAATATAAAAGAAAAAAAAAACCTTACATACTTGTAAAGTAAATTTGCATGGTGATGTTTCTATCCCTGCAAATCTTTTCAATATGTAGTTTGTTTATAGAATTCACGAACGAATATATTGATTGGAGTTTGGACACTGAGGGAAATGGCTAAAGGGACACATGCAGACATTGAATGTCAATCGAACAAAGGGTAATTTCAAAACTTACAAAGCGTAAGAATGTAAACAGCCCATGGGTTATTAAAAGAGTACTGTAGTTACGTCATGAAACAGCCCCATTCCACTTCGGAAATCAAACATGACACCATACAAGATCTCTCTCTCTCTCTCTCTCTCTCTCTCTCTCTCTCTCTCTTCTCCTCTCTATCTATCTATCTATCTATCTATCTACCTATCTGTGTGTGTGTGTGTGTGTGAGAGAGAGAGAGAGAGAGAGATGAACGCGCGCGCGCGCACACACACACACACACACACAGTCAAACACGCATATTCACGCGAAGATCATGCATTTAGCATTTAGCATCACTATCAAGAAATGTTTGACTTAACTCGTTCACATTCCTTCATATCAATTTTTGCAGCAATAATAATAATAATAATGATGGTGATGATGATGATGATGATGATGATGATGATGATGATGATGATCATAGATAATAATAATAATAAATAATAATAATAATAATAATAATAATAATAATAATAATAATAATAATAATAATAATAATAATAATAATAATAATAATAATAATAATAATATAATAATAATAAATAATGATAATAATAAATAATATATAATAATAATAAATAATAATAATAATAATAATAATAATAATAATAATAATAATAATAATAATAATAATAATAATAATAATAATAATAATAATAAATTAATATATACAATAATCACGACACAGAGAGAGAGAAACAAATGAACTTCTTATATAATCGTGATTTCGATAATAATAAAGATGATCGAAGTTACCATACTATGACTATGACGTAAATGACCAACATTAGCTATTATTCCCCAGTCCAACAGAGTTGGAGCAAAAAATTCTCGGCACCTGAGGCGGGTTTTTTTTTCGTTTGTGAAGATAGTAAAATTTCGAGCCATTTTCTCAGGTATTCAATGTGGCAGCACTATAGTAATAGCCTTATATGGAGCCAGCAAAAATCCGCTCCTTGCAATCGTTTGAGTGGGGAAATCCAGTCACTCGCTCAGCCATAGTACACAGTCGCTGACAGTCATCAACGGATTGTGTGAATCGGGAGAAAAGCGTGGATAGAAGGCGTTGTGACAGAAAGGGAGTCTGTTTCGCACTGTTGATAAAAGGCGATATATACCATTTCTCAGTTTTATATATTTTTAAAAATGCTGTTATCCATTTTTAAAACATGGATGTGGTGCCAGGCACCATTTGAACCAATAGAGCCACGCCCCTGGGTAAGGAAATACCCAGTGAATGTAGTACTGAAAATTGTACTACAAAGAACATACGAGGAGAGAAGGAAAAGAAGAAAAACAAAATAACTTTAAAACATAAAAAAAAGGTAACGACTAAAACTGGTTGAAATAACAATAGGGAGACTCGTTATGGGAGAACAAAACGGAAATGACGTCATTATTCATTTCCGGTAAGAATAACAAGACAAAAACAGGGGCGATAATTCAACAATATTGATGATGCTAATGCTATAAATAGAATTCAGGAAATTAAAAAGTCCCACATCATGGGGCATCGGTATTGATTTGTCGCCATTATACAATCTCACAGATAACACGTCCTTCAATCAGTTACAAATTTTGAAATAATTTCATTATTTTTATTTATTTAGTTTTTCATATTTTTACCTCCAAAAAAATATAATATTTTCAACACGTGCAAGCATCCAAAAATGTCAAATTTAACATTCGCTGAATTTCCAGACTTATCAAGATAGTAAAGGGAAGGAAATCCTGCAATTCCGATGACAATCATCTGTCTGGCTACTCAGGTTCTCATCTTGGTGAAGACGATATTTAACTCTCTCCTTACCGATAATTTTCAGTATTTTCCCAAAATGGCGGGCTTACCCAGCAGAAAAAAAAATGATTTTTTAAAACTCAAACAAGACACTCTACAAATCAACTTTATGTTCTCATTAATTAGACAAAGATCATTCTTCAAAGTTTCTGGATGTACAAAATAAACCCGAATAAGAAAAATGTATATTATTTTGGTGGTAACAAAAGTGACGATTTTCCTGCCGGTGGTAAGGAGAGGGTTAATGACCTTGAACTATTCCACTTTTATCGTTCCTTCTATATTATCTTTATATCGTTATTATTTTTAGAAAGCCTGCTAGTTCTCATTAAATCCTATCAATCCGACTATAAACTATAGGTTACACATGTTTTGTGTGTTGTTATCGGTACGTTATATCTGACTGGTGGGTGTTGTGAGTAATTTACCTAAACGCATAGCATCAATAAGCAGTATCCGAGACTAAAAAATGATAAAATCGAGACACGAAACTCAGGGGCTCCTTCCGTAACATTCGTTAACATATGGATGCTATGCGTTTAGGTACAATACTAACATCTGTCACCCGGATATGACGTACCCAAAACACAGTCTGACTGCGAAAATGATGCTGTGCGTTTACTTTAAAAAGTGTAACCTTAAACGTTTATAGTCTGGTTAATACAGTTTATTGAGAATTACTCATAAACGCGGATGGCAAAAAAACAATAACAAAGACCTGAGTGACGTTAAGTTCGTTCTATCTATAAAGAGACGCGAAACTTCTGAAGTGCCAATAGGGTTTTACAAGCAGACGATGCGTATCTATGTAATGCAGGTTTTGGATTTTTTTTTTTTTTTTTCAGAATGAAGTATTGTTTGTTTTTAAGGGTTTTACGGCGCTTGCAACACATTCAGGTCAGCGCCAGTAAAAAGGAAGAAAATTAGATAGTGAAAAAATTCTAGATGTACAATTAAAAGGACTTGAGGAAAAAGTAAGATAATGGGGAATTTGTTCGATTAGGGAACAGATGTAGATTCTAAGAGCACAAAATCATTGTGTTTGTTTATAAGGGTTTTACGGCGCTTGCAAGACATTTAGGTCATATCAGTACCAGTAAAAAGAAAGAATATGGGATAGTAAATAGTTCTAGAATTACAATTTAAGTGCAACCAAGAAAAGGTAAGACAAAGGCGAATTTGTTCAAATAGGGAACATATGTAGATTCCAAGAGCACACTTGTACTTGGTTGTACTTAGTTTGAGATCACCTAAAAGTCTCACCCAGACACCTGAACAATATCTCACTAAGAGGAATACACTCAAATGTTTACAAATCGTATGTTAAAAATAAAAAAATAACAATTAATGACAGAGAGATGATTTACAAGGAAAAAAATATAATCTCCCAAAACAACAACTATGCATTTGACTGTTTCCCTCCCAGTCAAGCACTACGGCCAGGACCAGGGCAAAGCCAAGTAATCTCATTCCAAGACAAAACCCAGAAAGCAATTTGGAAAACAGATATAAGGGGATAGAAGACACAGTAAGTGCCACCCTGCCCATTATGGAAGGCCAGGAACCCCACCCAGTAGAGTGAGGTATAATAAGTTGCCACGCTAAAGTAAACTTGACCGAGTCAAAGTTTGAAGCATGAAAGAAATGTCGGAGTTGTACATGTTTACCTGGGGGTTGGAAGGGAGGGGTGGGGGGAGAATAATACATGTAATATCTATAAAGAAAAACAATCAAAAACTCACAAATCTGATCATTCTGAAATTTTTATTCATTTTTATTTTTTCAGCATCTGGTCAACTCTGATATAACACCAGATCAATGCGTCTGGTCCAAAGTGTACTCATTTGCAGGTCTGACACCCCAAGTTATTATGGTTTCATTGTTGTAATGGAAATACATACTCTCAAATCTACGCACAATATTGTCCTTTACAACACTGTTAATTAAAATAAGCCCACAACTGCGTTCGGTTATCAGACCTGCTAATGTGTGCACCTTGGCCTTGACACATTTTAAAATAAAATATTTACAGTTAATTTAAATAAAACAACAAATGATTTGTGACCCAGTCTTACGGTATTATGCTGCGGGTGAAATTTGTGCCGAAAATAAATTTAAATCTATAATAATTGGTTAATATTAAATGTTTGTATGTAGCCATTTAATGAAAAATAATACTCATCATCCTCAATAGATAGTATGCGCTTGGCTAAGAAGCTCACAACATTGCCATCCGGAAGTATACCGGACCAGTTCACAAAACTTTGAACGTTTATTGCCTGGTTAATACATTTAAGTGAGAATTACTCATAAACGTGGATGGCAATTAACAAAGACCTGAGTGACGTCAACTTCGTTCTATCTATCATAACTAGCGTCCTATCAGAAGGGTAGCAAGCAATTGCTATTGTCCGTTTCACGCTCAAGAAACCATGGGCCTTGTAGCCCTCAAGGACTACTACTCTTTTTTTCTTTTAGTTGACATCTCCCTTTTCTTTCCTTTGCAAGTATATGGGGTAATTATTGTATCAATTTCGATATCTATTTATGCTTTCCGTGGTGTTCTTCTTGTTGGAGATAGGAAAGGCTGCTGAGGTGAACTGAAGTAAGAACCCCCCCCCCCCCCCCCCCCCCGCCCCCGGAAAAAACTCCGAAAAACCGGATATTGATTGGCATAATATCCCTGTTAATAAAACAAATTCAATTTCCAATTTCCAGTATTCTTATCACCCCGACACACACAATACCGTTTCAAGGCGATGGGCCACATCTGTGAGCAACGTTAACAAGAAGGCACTCATAATAATATAGCAACACGAGGTAGATCATGTCTAAACAATTGCACAAGGAATACGATCATGATGATGATGATGATGATAACAATAATAGTAATGATAACAATAATAATAATAATAATAATAATAATAATAATAATAATAATAATAATAATAATAATAATAATAATAATAATAACAATAACAATAATAATAATAATAACAATAATAATAATAACAACAATAGTAATAATAATAACAATAATAATAATAATAATAATAATAATAATAATAATAATAATAATAATAACAATAATAATAACAACAATAGCAATAATAATAACAATAATAATAATAATAATAATAATAATAATAATAATAATAATAATGATAATGATAATGATAATGATAATAATAATAATAATAATAATAATAATAATAATAATAATAATAATAATAATAATAATAATAATAATAATAATAATAACAACAACAGGATCAGCAATAGTTATGATAACAAAAACATGTATTTTTTAAAGGGCGGCACACAGTCTTATTATAGTTAAACCCTTCAACCGGAAGTGAGATAGACCACTCAATCAATTTAATAAAGCGTTCTAATACTTTAAACTATAACTATATATATATATATATTTGTTGGAATACAGCTAAAGGGATGCCTTCTGAAATTGATAATCCTGTTTTACAATTGATATCAATGCCGTGGAATACATATATTAATAAATAGATAGATAGATAGATAGATAGACAACTAAAGGGATGCCTTCTGAAATTGATAGTCCTATTTTACTATTGATATCAATGCCATGGAATACATATATTAATAAATAGATAGATAGATAGATAGATAGACAACTAAAGGGATGCCTTCTGAAATTGATAATCCTATTTTACTATTGATATCAATGCCATGGAATACATATATTAATAAATAGATAGATAGATAGATAGACAACTAAAGGGATGCCTTCTGAAATTGATAGTCCTATTTTACTATTGATATCAATGCCATGGAATACATATATTAATAAATAGATAGATAGATAGATAGATAGACAACTAAAGGGATGCCTTCTGAAATTGATAATCCTATTTTACTATTGATATCAATGCCATGGAATACATATATTAATAAATAGATAGATAGATAGATAGACAACTAAAGGGATGCCTTCTGAAATTGATAGTCCTATTTTACTATTGATATCAATGCCATGGAATACATATATTAATAAATAGATAGATAGATAGATAGATAGACAACTAAAGGGATGCCTTCTGAAATTGATAATCCTATTTTACTATTGATATCAATGCCATGGAATACATATATTAATAAATAGATAGATAGATAGATAGATAGATAGACAACTAAAGGGATGCCTTCTGAAATTGATAGTCCTATTTTACTATTGATATCAATGCCATGGAATACATATATTAATAAATAGATAGATAGATAGATAGATAGATAGACAACTAAAGGGATGCCTTCTGAAATTGATAGTCCTATTTTACTATTGATATCAATGCCATGGAATACATATATTAATAAATAGATAGATAGATAGATAGACAACTAAAGGGATGCCTTCTGAAATTGATAGTCCTATTTTACTATTGATATCAATGCCATGGAATACATATATTAATAAATAGATAGATAGATAGATAGATAGACAACTAAAGGGATGCCTTCTGAAATTGATAATCCTATTTTACTATTGATATCAATGCCATGGAATACATATATTAATAAATAGATAGATAGATAGATAGACAACTAAAGGGATGCCTTCTGAAATTGATAGTCCTATTTTACTATTGATATCAATGCCATGGAATACATATATTAATAAATAGATAGATAGATAGATAGATAGACAACTAAAGGGATGCCTTCTGAAATTGATAATCCTATTTTACTATTGATATCAATGCCATGGAATACATATATTAATAAATAGATAGATAGATAGATAGACAACTAAAGGGATGCCTTCTGAAATTGATAGTCCTATTTTACTATTGATATCAATGCCATGGAATACATATATTAATAAATAGATAGATAGATAGATAGATAGACAACTAAAGGGATGCCTTCTGAAATTGATAATCCTATTTTACTATTGATATCAATGCCATGGAATACATATATTAATAAATAGATAGATAGATAGATAGATAGATAGACAACTAAAGGGATGCCTTCTGAAATTGATAGTCCTATTTTACTATTGATATAATTGCAATGGAATAAATATATTATTAGATAGATAGATAGATAGATAGATAGATAGATAGATAGATAGACAGAAAGATAGATAGATAGATAGATAGATAGATAGATAGATAGATAGATAGATAGATAGATAGATAGATAGATAGATAGATAGATAGATAGATAGATAGATAGATAGATAGATAGATAGATAGATAGAGAGCGAAAGTAATGCCTTCTGAAATTGATAGTCCTATTTTACTATCGATACCAATGCCATGGAATACATATATCATTAGATATTAATTATAAAAACAAAAACCATGAAATAATAACGCTGAACTTTTTGATAAAAGGAGCTATTATAAAATATTTCAAGTATAATTATGATCAACTAGATCAAGAAGTTGATCATAATTATACTTGAAATATGCTAAATATTATTAGATAGATAGATAGATAGATAGATAGATAGATAGAGAGAGAGAGAGAGAGAGAGAGAGAGAGAGAGAGAGAGAGAGAGAGAGAGAGAGAGAGAGAGAGAGAGAGAGAGAGAGAGAGAGAGAGAGAGAGAGAGAGAAAGACATCGTGTGACGTATTAAATAGACTAGAATCGAAGACTGTTTATAATAATTACCTATTGCTAAATAATGAATTTAAAAAAACCCACACAACAAATACATTAAAAAAATTTATAAATATACATTGACAATAATTAGAAAAAATTATTTTGCTATTAATTACATTATCCTATATAAAATGGAGAAAAAAATCCTAAGCGCCTAGAGCATGGTGCTTGCAGTGGATAAACGCTATTAAAATGCAATATTTCTATTTTGTTTATCACATTTCATATTTAAAATATTTGTTAAAAAAAAATAAAAAAATGTTTTTAATACAACAAAAAACAAACAAACAAACAAACAAAAAAACCCAACAAAATTATCAAAACAACACATAACAAAATAACAAAAACAAAACAAAACAGAATAATATTAGTCAGCATAATTTCAATTTTACCTCCTTAGTAAAAGGGCTTAACAATAGAAAGACTGCACGTGGTCCTTATTAGTTAATATTATATAACAAGCAATGTATATACAAAACATTATAACAAGATAAAGGGGCATAATAATAATAATAATAACAACAATAATAATAATATTTTTATCTTTCTTCTCTTCTTTAAGAGGACAGGGGGGCGCGGGGTCGGAATTATTTAAGCCCAAGCGTTCACACTTCACGCAAAGTTCATAGTTATTTTTTTATTATTAGTTTTTGTTTTGTTTTTTACATCAGCTGACTTTATTATTATATATCGGTTTATTTTTAAATGGTGACTTTATTCAGTTTTTTTTTATATCCATCTCTCACACTCACAGAATCATCCTTGCATTATATCCATCCATCCATTCACCCAACTATTTTTCATTCAACTTTCCAATGTCTATAATATATATCGGCCCTATATATATATATATACAGTACTGACATACCCTGGAAAAACACATAATCAAAAATTTGGCCAGAAAACTCGTCCTTCAAATATCGATTGATTTAAATGACTTTCATTGTGGCAAACACTCTCAAACCCGGGACTTCGCCAAAGTCCCGTGTTTGAGAGTGTCTGCCACGACGAGAGTCTTTTAAATCAATCGATATTTGAAGGACGAGTTTTCTGGCCAAATTTTTAAATATGTGTTTTTCTAGGTACGGCAGAGTCCTGGATGGATTTTGGCACACCGTCGGGAGAAGCCAAAAAGCTTCGCCAAGGAGCCAGGAGGCATAAGTAAGTCACTGAAAAGTAGAAAATGGTAGGGGCTGCCTGAAGCCGGTGGTGATCGTAAAATACTAATGAAAGAGTGAAAATGGAGAGGCTTCTTATGGGAACAAAACAGCCAATGGACGTTTCGGGTACAAACCCCTCGTCAGCACAACAATACACAAATAAACATGGAAAACAAATAAATTGTTGTGCTGACGAAGGGTTTGTACCCGAAACGTCCATTGTCTGTTTTGTTCCCATACGAAGCCTCTCCATTTTCACTCTTTCGTTAGTATAAGTAAGTCACTCAACGTTTAGACTAAAGAACATCACACATAGTATTAAATATGATTATTCTAGGTCTTGTGTCCCTGTTAGCACAGGTTGGATGTGTGTCCCTGTTAGCACAGGTTGGATGTGTGTCCCTGTTAGCACAGGTTGGATGTGTGTCCCTGTTAGCACAGGTTGGATGGGTAAGTTACATTTGGGTGGACTGGCTTCTGGAATGACCCACTAAGTTCTATTAAGAATAAACAAGTAATTTGTAGGGTCTTTTTTTTCTTGAGTATAACAGATAACACCAGGAACTCTTCTTCAACATTTATAGTCAATGTAAAATTAAATAAAACCTAAAATGTTGCCCAACACATCAATGAGGTGTTATGTCAGGATGGGCATTTTCAAAAGCTCAACGAAAAATGACTTTGAAGTCATAATGGTGGATTTGCATTAGAATGTCCCACTATTTAGACTATATTAAGAATAAACAAGTAATTTGATGGGTCTTTTTTTCTCTTGAGTATAATAGATAACTCCAGGAACTCTTATTCAACATTTATAGTCAATGTAAAATTAAATAAAATCTAAAATTTTTCCCAACGCATCAATAAGGGCAGGATGGGCATTTTTAAAAATCCTGATGGAAAATGACATTGAAGTCAAAATGGTGGACTTGAATTAGAATGACTCACTAAGTTAGATTTTATCAAGAGTAAACAAGTAATTTGTTATGTTTTCTTCTCTTGAGTATAATAGCTAATAACAACAAGAACTCTTCTTCAACATTCATAGTCAATGTAAAATTAAATAAAACCTAAAATAAAGCCCAATACATCAATAATAAGGATGAAAACCTTTTGTAAAAACCTGACGAGAAATGAGTTAAAAAGTCCAAATGATCAAAACTACAAATTGTGACATTATAACAAATTGAATTATTCAGGGTTATGTCGTTTTAATTTTAAAAAATATTGAGCTTTTATATAGAGCGATATCCACTAAATGTGCTCAAAGTGCTTTACAGGGGACCCCTGGCCAACAGCAACACTTAACATATGCAGGGTGGGACATGACGCCTGTTAGGCGATGTTACAATGTTTTCGGACAAAGACAACGCTGTTAACGGCCAGGTACTCATTTTACACCCGAGTACGGTGAGAGAATGTGGGTAAAGAGCTTTTTCCAAGGACTCAACTATGCACCGAGCGAGGCTCGAACCCGGGACCTTCCGATCCAAAAGCGAGTGTCATACCACTAAACCACATAGCTGCACTCTAGATATGAATTCCCTTATCTTATCTAGGTCTGTCAAAATGAGGTGATACCGTATTGGTGTGATGGGACACGAATACATAAATAACAATCTGAAATTGAATGTAAACTTCAGTTTAATATAGGAAAATAGGTAAATTGGACGTTTCAGGTTTCCCCTTTATTAACAAAACAGGATGAATGAAACACTACAGACGAATGAGATAATGTGGTAGTGGCGTTGTTAAGATGAATAAACAATGCCACTATCACATTATCTCATTCATCTGTAGTGTTTCACTCATCCTGTTTTGAAACCTGAAAAGTCCATTTTAAATTGAAGCTTACATTCAATTTCACATTGTTATCTATTTCTTTGAGCTTCTTAGAGCAGCGACATTTACATTGGGATAAGAATACGAATAAGCATTATGCTGTATTATCTCAAAACTAATAGATGTGTGCATCGTTGGCAAAAATTGATGACATTCTTTCCAATCATGTATTGAATGTCAATACTGATTAAAATAATATAACGTTATAGACGTGTTGGTAGAAAACAGTGCTGATAGGGTATCCAATCGAGGCCATGGGTTGTTGCATCCTTGGACAAGGCACTATGCAGAATAAGCCTCACTTCAAAATCAATTTCATTAATTAATCTTTGGCTATAATAATATAACAATAAGTTATGCGTACATTCCTTTCTGAATTCAAAGTTATTTTTTTCTTTTATTAGTGTGTACACAGTATTGGTAGAAATCAGTATATGTTAAGCAATCCAATTGAGGCCGTGTGTTGCGTTCCTCGCAGAATCAGCCTCGTTTCAATCAGTTAAGATTGGGTGGAGGCTACCCAGGATGCAATGCAGGTTCAAAATTTACACACATGGGTCAAAGGAGCAGACCATGCTTCGTGTGTTAGTTCTGGTGTGTGTCTGTCTGTGCACATCATTATCATTTCAATGGCTTCCATCGGTCAACTGTCTTTTCAACTTTGAATGAATAAAACAACAGATCACGAATGTTTCATAATCTGAGTATAAACAATAGAACCCAAATTAAACCTTGCTTTGTGGTAAAAATGATACGGTTGTTTCATCGTAGACTCCATTGTTAAGTTTGAAAGGCATAGAGCCATCTGGTGACGCCATCATGACGTCGAACTCGTCTCCATCGAGAGAACGGAAGTAACGTTTTCTGTCTTCCTCTTTGGAGGGACCCCATGTTGGTTCTGGCTTTGACAGCTTTTTGACTCTCTGTGAAAAGATAATAATATTATGATAGGGGGGACATATGAGTGTGATTCGAATATGAAATAAAACAAGAATTAATATCTTATTCATCTGTAGTGTTTTATTCATCCTGTTTTGTTGATAAAGGGGAAACCCAAAACGTCCATTTTATCTGTTTTTGTTTATGAAATTGAAGCTTACATTCAATTTCACATTGTTATTTATTTAGTCAAAACTATGAAATTCGGGTCAAGTATATCTGTGGACAATCGATGTAGTTTCCTAAATTCAAAGTGACAGAACAAAAATCTGACAAGTCTTGTCATTTTAATATCAAAATCGTTTTGTTTTTTCATTATCTCCTATTCAATCCCCACTTTGAAATGCTACCTCACATTTGATCACCAATCAAGGGACTGAATTAGGTGGGGATGTGCATTCACCCAACCAAAGTGCGTGTGAGTAGGAGAGAGTTTGAGGAGTTTTCGAAACTGTTATGAAACGTCATCTTCATTTAGATGTTTATATCATTTATCATTTTGATGTTTATATATATGTTTTTATTATATCAATGTATTGTTGTCTATCTATGTATTGTATTTTTTATTTCAAACATTGAAAATCAAATGACAAATTGCCATTTATTTGGACAAGAAAGATAATAATAATAATAAAAATAATAATAATAATAATATAATAATAATAATAATAATAATAATTAAATAATTATTATTATTATTATTAATAATTAATTAATAATTATTATTATTATTATCATTATTACTATTATTATTACTTTTATTATTATTATTATTATTATTATTATTATTATTATTATTACTATTATTATTATTATTATTATTACTATTGTTATTATCATCATAATCATTATTACTATAATTAAACCGTACCTGCATGAATGTGCCAGGGGTGTTGGCAATCTGAAGGGCTGCCACCAGTGGGATGGGTAGAATGGAGATCAGTCCCATCATCCACCCGATGACGATGGCCCAGCCAGGGTAGTGATAGTCCGTGCCGTACATCACAGGCTTCAGCTTCACCACGCTAAACAGCCACACAAACTGTGGAGTAAATAGAGAGGAATATGAGAGATATTTTTTTTTTTGAATACAAGTAAAACACAAATCAAACCAAAAAAAAAAACAAACAAAACAAAACAAACATACATACACACAAAAAAATCAAAACAAAAAAATAAATAACAAAACCAACCTTCTCCCCAAAACTTGAGCTTTGAGCTTTTATATAGCGCAATATCCACTAAACGAGCTCAAAGCGCTTTACAAAGGGTCCATGACCAACAGCAACACGTTACATGTAGAACAAAAATAATTAAAAACAAAACAAACAAAAAAAAACAAACAGAAAAAAACCCCCCAAAAAACAAAAAACAAACACAAACAAGCATTCAAACGACTGCCAATAAATTAGACAGAGAGACACACATTCTCATTCATTATTCACAATGACGGATATCAATTCAAATGGAATACAATACAATATCATAATTTAGAACTCAAACTGAATATTCAGTTCACACCACATCTATGGTTCTCACCGATATAACATGGTTTAATGACTACATGAATCAAATTAAGTCAATTAAATAATAATCAAGAATACAATTTAATAATTCTGGTAAGTAAACACAAAATAATTTTTCGTTAACAAAAGGAATCAAAAGAACAAGTTAGAAGCAGAAAAAACAACAACAAAACAAAAAACAACAAAAACCACCAACCCCCCCCCCCAATAAAAAACCTAACAAGAACCGCATTCTCTCCCCCCCCCCCCCCCCCCTCCCCCCAAAATAAAAAAAAATAAAATTCACCACGACAAAAATAAAAGATTCATTATTTCTTGTATTGGATGATCTCCCTTACCGTGATGATGCTGGGCGTGACGAATTTCCACATGTACCTCCAAATACGATGAGGTTTGAACCCAATCATCACCTCGATGTCTTTCAACAACCTGTCCACACCTGGAGGTGGAAGTCAATCAAACACAGATAGATATACAAAATACAATAAATCAACATTGATTGCTGAATCAAATTTCCATTGCTGAAAGAGTAAAAAACTTATTACAATGACAAACAAAAAATAATAATAAAAGTGGACATGTTTCCACTTCCACATCCCTCCAAAAATGAATCGCCACCGTCACCATCAACAACACAACTACCACTACCACCATCATCATCAAAAACATCTTCACCATCACCACCACCATCATCATCAAATCATCTTCACAATCACCAAGACCATACCCCCCCCCCCCCACTAACCCCCCCGACATCCCACAACCAACCACAAACAACTCAAATCATAATATGACTCACCATAAACCCAGGAGAGAGCGATACACTCTGTCAATGAAATCAACATGAGTGAGAAACTAGCACAGTACCAATCCATCACTTGTAACACGTAAACTCCTCCCTGGTATGACAAATTGGATCAAAAATATGGGATTACATTTTTTGCCAAGAAACAACGGAGGAAATAAAAATTAACAGAAAGTCAAAAGTTAAAAAAAAAAAAAAGAAAAAAAAAAAAGCAATCCCCCCCCCCCCCCATACAACAAAATAAAAAAAAATGACACCTTTGCACCACTCGAGGAAAGATAGTCAATTTAAAAAAGAATAAAGAAAAACGAGGGGTTTAACGTTTATCCAGTTAACTGCCTAACTCTAGAAAGAACTAATATTTAAAAATTTGGCCAGAAAACTCGTCCTTCAAAAAATCAATCGATTTAAATGACCTTCATCTTGACAAAATCTCTCAAAGATGGGACTTCACGAAGTCCAAGATTTGACAGCTTTTGCCAATATTATGAGGGTCATTCAAATCGATCGATAATTGAAGGAATGATTTTCTGGCCAAATTTTTAAATCTAACTTTTTCCAGAGTTTGACAGCTGTAAATCCCAAAAATGAAAAAGATGAGATAGCGGTTTGAAATTGTTAAAAATACATTATGTCATAGAAGAAATAGAGGAGGCAGGGAAGAGGAAGGAAAAGGAAAATTTAAGTCGTGCAATGATACATAGACAGGCGAGATCTGATAATTATGACGATGATGATTATGACAATGAAGATGATGATAATAACGATGATGATGATGATGGCAACGATGATGACTACGATAATGAAGACAATCACCGACCTCTGTTATGCAAGGCAATCCCAGGAAGAACTCCACAGTGCAAGCAATGGCCGTGATCATGGTCTTCTTGTTTCGTAGGAGGTGAGGGAACTCGTCAATTAACCCTGACAGAATTGTCTCGAACATTCCAAACTGAATGGACACATGGGGTGGACAGGGGAAAGAACTAGGTTAATTGTCATCATTTCATCATATTATATATAATTATGAGTAAAAGCCTCGTTATCCACCGTCTACATATTTGCAGGTCTGATAACCCACATTTTTATGGGCTTGTTGTTGTTATGGAACCAAAAACTAACGTCAAGTTTTGTCTATTAGAACAATGTTAAATCTAGCCCATAATTGCGTTCGATTATCAGACCTGCAGATATGTGCACCTAGTCCCGAATCAATATAAAATATTGTCCATTACAACAATGTTAAATCTAGCCCATAATTGCGTTCGATTATCAGACCTGCAAATATGTGACCCTTCGCCTCAAAACGGTATTAAGTCGGGATGGCTAAGTTGCTGAAAATTGAATTTGTGGCCAGAAATATCAAACTTCCGTTGAGTTTATTTGTTTTATTGAGGAGAATGGATAACATATTTTAGAATGTCAAATACCAGTCATTCATCATTTTGACCAGTTTAGTTTTAATTCGACTATTTAGCATCAGGTTCATCCCGACTTAATACCGTTTTGAGGCGAGGTGTCACATATGTGCACCTAGTCCCGAATCAATATAAAATATTGTCCGAAACAACAATGTTAAATCTAGCCCCATAATCGCGCTCAATTATCAGACCTGAAAATAAGTGCACCAAGCAATTATCCTATGTTATTATTATTATACACATACATTATGAGAAAACCTTATAAAATGTCTTTGTAAACAACTATGCGCGTGCAGTAAAATGTTTATATTTATTATTTAGCATCCGGATCCTATAGTATGGAACTTTATCAAAGTCCCAGGTTTGACAGGTTTGTTGTTGTTTTAATTTTTTTTTAACAAGACGAAGGTCCTTTTTACTTGATCGATATTTGAAGGACGAGTTTTCTGGCCAAAATTTTAAAACATGTTGGTTTTATTTTTTTTCACAATACATCGGTATTGCCCTCAGTAAGACACGCTTAACGGTAGATCACATAACGTGTATAAATAATAAAAAAATAATAATAAAGTATTCTTCTATAGGGAATGAGATTAGCGGGAGAGTAGCGTCCCTTGATTGGACGTCACCCATGGTCTGTGACGTCACCGGCGGAAACGTTATTAGAGGGAGAACGTCATGTTGGTTGTGCGCATGCGTCTCTCGTCCTCGCGTCCTCCCTATAGCACTAAATGCCGAAGCCTCAAAGCGCTTTACAACAAAATTATACTTAACAAACCAAATACACACTCACACCGTGCCAAAGTAAAAACATACAACAGTCGCACACACTAACTATGCAAGTTTTACACAATGAAATAAAAGTGACATTCAACAAAATTGGAACGAGAAAAAAAAAAAAAACCCCGAATAATTAACTCATCAAGCAGAAAACGCCTACGATAAAAATTTCTGGAAAATATGAATATTCAGCTTTTTCTTTAAAATTTCGATGATGCTCGCGAGCCTTACTGACAAAGACTATGTGGTCTAGTGGTATGACATTCGCTTTGGGATCGGAAGGTCCTGGGTTCGAGCCTCTCTCGGCGCATAGTTGAGTCCTTGGAAAAAGCTCTTTACTCACATTCTCTCACCGCACTCAGGTGTAAAAAGAGTACCTGGCCATTAACAGCGCTGTCTCTGTCCTAAAAAAAATTTGTAATATCGCCTAAAAGGCGTTATGTCCCGTACTACATGTTAAATGTTTCAGTTGGCCAGGGATCCCTTGTAAAGCGCTTTGAGCACGTTTAGTGGATATTGCGCTATATAAAAGCTCAAGTTTAAAACCTTTTTGTGTTAAAGGAAGCGAGTTCCAAATGGTATAAAAATAATACAAAACTTTGAACAAATCACTTACTTGACTGTCAAGTCCAATGGTGAAGAACATGAGGAAGAATAGGACAGCCCACAAGGGGGATACGGGGAGTTTGGCTAAGGCTTCAGGGTAGGCAACAAACACCAGACCAGGACCTGGGAGGTTTAGGAATACATTGGATAAAAATAGACACGTGTACATTAGATAAAATGAAGAGATTTATAACATAGTGTGGTTTTTATAGTAATATTCTCACTTCTTATTTTGCCTACAATGTTGTTTCAGCAGTTCACTGATTCCTCAGGGCAGAATTCTGTCCTGCTGATGCAGAGAACTGCTGAAACAATAAAAAAATAAATATATAAATAAACAAATAAATAAATATGAATAAATAAATGAATAAATAATAACAGTAAATTTCAAAATTAAATAAAATATTTTTTAAAACAAAATATTTAAACTTAATACTCTCTCTCTCTCCGGTGGATCATATGACCTTGTCGCGGTCGGAGGGCTTGCGTGTCTCGATGATCGTAAGTGAGAGGCCAGACCAAGAATGATCTACAACGGTCAGCATCGTCAACAAGGAAGGAAGAAGGGAGGAAATCAACCGTCGGGTTCAGCTTCCCCTAGTCCACACCCTTGGGTGTGGGTGTTGTCCACGACGTGGGGGAGGGGTGAAAAGGGACTGACTCTCTACAGGACATCCTCCCGGATTCCCAACTTAGACCATCTGACCACGGGTAGATGGAGCTCGTCATCGGGGGACCGACATCCATCTAAGAGAAGGACACTCTGAGCAAAAACCCGGACAGATGGAGTTCGTAAACAGGGGGACCGCAATCCATCTAAGAGAAGGACTATCCGAACAAAAACCCGGACAGATCGAGTTCGCTAACAGGGGACCGCAATCGATCTAGGAGAAGGACACTCTGAAGCAAAACCGCCACTGCCTTGTGGACAGACCTTGGATGGTCAAAGGCTAAGGAAGCAAATCCTGAAAAACAGCACGCCGAAGACAGAGCAGCGGGGCCGGAAGGCGCAAATATCACAGGAAACTGGAAACTGCCACTGCATGCTTAAATCCCAATATGACACGTCACAATAATCAAATCCGATGTGGTGCGAAGCCCGTGGAATCCCGCCGGACGGGCCTAGTGCCGGGCCTCAATGGCCCACCCAAGCGATCTGGTGGTACCTTGACTTCATCTTGCGGAACCAGGGGAGGAGGATCAAGGTTACATGCGACTGGAACACCAAACACAATTAAAATCCTCCAATGGAATGCTGAGGGCGTTGCGAAGAAGAAAATAGCCCTTGAAAAGAGACTCAAAGAGCAGGACATCAAAATTGCCTGCATTCAAGAAACTCACCTCACGGACAACATGAGATTTGCCATCAGAGGGTACCAGGTAATAAGGCATAATAGAAAGGATCACAAAGGAGGCGTGATGACATTAGTAAAAAACGACTACCCCACCGCAGGCATAAAAATTGATACACAAGAGCAATCAGAAATACAGCAAATTAAAGTATGTATCGAAAAGAAAGAACTCCTGATTTTTAACTGCTATTGCCCACCAAACAAAGAGCTTCATTTAGACAAGATAAAAATCCAGGAAGAAAGATGTCTGGTACTAGGGGACTTTAACAGTCACTCTCAAAGCTGGGGATATGGAGATATGGACAAACGTGGTGAAACAGTAGAAAACTGGCAAATTGAAACAAAACTTCAATTATTGTATGACGATGAAGATGAGGACACATATTTCTCAAGAGCGTGGAAAACCACATCTACCCCAGATCTTACGTTTGCCACAGATGATATAGCAAAGACTATAAATAGAACAGTATAGCCCAACTGGGTGGTAGTGACCATAGGCCAATCATCACAAACCTCTATCATCAAAATGAAAACAAAACACAAACCATCCCCAAGATGGAACTACAAAAGAGCAAAATGGGAAAGCTTTGAACAACTTACAGACAGCCACTGCAAAAACATAAACTGTAAAACCAAGAATGTCAACAAAAGTGCAAAAGAACTGACAAAGGCCATCCTAAAAGCAGCAAAAGAAAGCATCCCAAGGGGAGCAAGAAAAAATTATATACCACTCTGGACAGACGATCTTAATCAGTTAAGTAATGAAGTATCGGAAACAAGAGAAAAGGCTGAAGCAGACCCCTGTGATGACAATATTGCAGCATATAAAGAGGCAGAAGCTACCTTTAAAAAAGAAATGGCAATGACATCCAAAATGGCATGGAAAGAAAAAACGCATAGCCTTAACTTCGAAAAAGATGGAAATAAACTTTGGAAACTTACAAAAGCCCTAAATAGAGAACCGAACCACTACGCCCCTCCCGCGTTGGAAAAAGAAGGAGAACTTGTCAGTCCACAACAAGCTGCAGACCTATTCATGGAGCAGTTCAAAAAAATTAGTGACAACACAATAGAAAAAGAACTGAAGAAAAGGGTTAGAAAAGAATGCAGAAAACAAAAAAAGGAACTTAAGGAAGCCATAGATGAAGTAATGACAAAGAAGCTAACTATGGAAGAACTAGAAAGCTCTCTCAAAGTGTTAAAAACAAAGAAATCGCCAGGCCCAGACGAAGTAACAAATGAGATGCTTATCCATCTTGGAAAGACAGCGAAAAAGAAGCTATTACAACTCTACAACAGCACTTGGAAAACTGGTAAAATACCAGATATATGGAAAAAGGCTTTTATTGTCCCAATTAAGAAAGAAGGAAAACAAGCAAATGAAGCCGCAAATTACCGACCTATAAGTCTTACAAGCTGCATGTGCAAGCTGATAGAAAGAATTATCAACTCCAGACTGATGTGGTATCTTGAAAACTATAATGTGCTTATAAATGAACAAGCTGGTTTCAGAAGACACAGGAGTACTGAAAATCAAGTAACCTACATATCCCAAGAAATAGAAGACTCGTTTCAGGATGGAAAGAAAAAAATTGTGGTATGGGTGGACTTTGAAAAAGCATTCGACAAAGTGTGGAAAAAAGATCTGGTATATAAACTACAAAAATCAAAAGTATCCCATAACATGCTCAACTGGATAGAAAACTACCTAAAAACAAGAAAGGCAAGAGTAACAACACAAGGTCACAAAAGTAGAGAAGCAAAACTAAAACATGGAGTCCCACAAGGTGGAGTACTATCACCTACACTATTTCTTCTCTATGTAAATGATATAAGAGAAACACTATGTCGAGGAGTGAAAATGTCGATGTACGCAGATGACCTAGCTCTGATTAGCTCTGACCAAAACTTAATCAAGGCACAACATAGGATGCAAATCACACTGGATAATATCAAAGAATGGACTGACAACTGGGCGATGAAAATAAATGCAGTGAAGACAAAGTTCACAATATTTAGCCTCTCCCCAAAAGATGAAAAAGCAAAGCTACGTATTGAAGACCATGAATTGGAAAAAGACGACGCACCAAAATACCTAGGAGTCCATTTTGACCCAAGACTAACATGGAAAAATCAAATCAGCAACAGTCAGAAAGTTGGGGTAAAGCGAACACAACTCTTGAAAAAACTAGCTGGAACAACTTGGGGAGCTAGCTCCGATATACTGAAACAAACTTACACAGGATATGTGAGACCAGCGCTAGAATACGGGATATCTGCATGGGGAAACTGCTCCAAAACTCAAATGGAAAAACTGGACAAAGTGCAAAACAGCAACATGAGGATAATAAGTGGAGGAATGAAATCGACCCCGATACATGCAATGGAAACCATAACAGGACTTACATCTCTATCAGAAAGAAGGGAATCAAAAATTTTGAAACAATACACAGATGTGAAAACAATGACAGATCAGCCTCTTCACGCTAGAGCGCAACAAAAGAAAACTAGGCGGCTGAAAAGATCACACTTTATTGAAAGAGCCAAGCAAATTGAAAAAGATCACGAACTTGACGAAATAATGACCCAAAAACGCAAAGCAAATATCAGAGTACCAATTTGGAAACGGCAAAATCACTTGAAAATCAAGACTTCCGTTGGTGACATTTCAACAAAACAAAAACACGGCGAAGAAATCAAGAAGTCTGTACAGAAGTGCATAGATCAAAACTACCCTGAAAAAAAATGGACAAAGAATCTATACAGATGGTTCATGCAATAAAGAACACACGTGCGGGGGCCTGGGAGTGCACATCGAGTACACAAATGGTCAACAAAAGGAGATCAGCAAACCGACTGGTACTCGCACTTCAATCTACAAGTCAGAGGCAGATGCAATCCATGAAGCTGTTAAGCAAATCCTCTCAGAAAATGAAAAGCCAAGACACATAGTGATTTTAACAGATGCTAAGAAAATTCTGGAGGATATAATGATGTCCTTTGCGGATGATATAGACGCCTTGGTGGAAGACCTCATGAAGCTAAGCAAGTTTACCAACACTGTACTGCAGTGGATTCCAGGACACTGTGGGATACTTGGAAATCAGATCGCTGACCAACTGGCAAAGGCAGGCAGTCGCATGCAGCAACCCTCCCCAATGTACTCAACAGGAGAAATTAACAAAATGGCCAAATTTATCCAGTCTCAGAGATGGAGAGAGAAGCACCCAGAATACAACATGAATGACCCAATCAAGGTGCTCAACAGAAAGGAACAGGTCATCATCTTCAGACTGAGAACTGGACACAACCAGTTAAAGGAACATATGTGGAGGATGTCCAGAGCAGGTGCCTCTGGACAATGTGACTGCGGACTTGAAAATGAAAATGGACATCATGTCCTAATGGAATGTCCAAGGTACAACCAGTTGAGAAGGAACTTCTGGCCTGATCCAACCCCATACTCAAAGAAGCTGTACGGCAGTGAGGACGACCTCAGGACCACTGTGGGCTTCATTCACCAGACCGGACTGACCATGTGACGTGACGGGAACGAAGAAGAAGAAGAAGATACTCTCTCTCACTTTATATCCATAGGCCGCTATTTTGAACCAACGTGACGTCACTATTATTGCTTCTTATTATAGCCCCACAACTTCTGTTCACTAGACGCATTTTAATGTTAACAAGATAGTTAATTTAGAAGACCAACCTTGTGTGACGATTTTTTCAATAGTGGAGTCCATTTCATGAGCCATGAATCCTAACACGGCGAAGATGACAAAGCCTGCAAACAGGCTGGTGGTACAGTTGATGAGTGGGACGATCATGGCATCTCTGGTGGATGAAGATAAAAGTTAAAGGATACAAAATATTGAAATATGTATATTATTTGTAGAGCGCATTTTCATTGTTTCGTCTTGCGGAATGAACGCTATTCATAATACATATTTTATATCCCTCCATTTTCTCCACCCCCCTCTTCAGAGGTTGATTGATTATACTAAGTTGAACCAAACATGAGAATGAGAGTCCTTTTTTGTACAGCATAAAACCCTCTTTTATTCCACCCACTGTCCTTAAATAGCAACGCGTAATATCATGTTTATAATAATGGGTAATTTGTGACGTCAGATTATCAAGCGTAAACTTAATTAAAAATCAGATTCTTTTAAAAGAAGTATTATTTAAATGTTTTTGAAAATGTCCTTTATTCAAAGATGACGAAATAGGAATCGATTGAGGGATAGAATAGATGATTTCTTACACTCATGCGTTTTGGAATTCGAACTTTGTTCTCAACGCGCACTCGCAAGCAAGCTCGTGGAAATCGTCTGGAATAGGCTTCAACAGTCGTGACGTCACTTCCCTCGTAATGACGCATAGTAACGTAGTAACTGGGTCTAAACTATAGAAAAATGGCGGACGCCCTTATGAAATAATTCTCAGACGAGCATAAAAGTGTATCCAGAGGAGAAAACATTATAAATCTGATCATGTTTTGACTTTTATACATTCTGATCGCATTGTGCGGCTATGTGGTCTAGTGGTATGACACTCGCTTTCGGATCGGAAGGTCCTGGAATCGAGCCTCGCTCGGCGCATAGTAGAGTCCTTGGAGAAGGCTCTTTACTCACATTCTCTCACCGTACTCAGGTATAAAATGAGTACCTGGCCGTTAATAGCGTTGTCTCTGTCGGAAAAAAATGCAATGTCGCCTAACAGGCGTCATGTCCCGTCCTACATGTTAAATGTTGTTGTTGGCCAGGGACCCCTTGTGGATATTGCGCTATATAAAAGCTCAATTTATTAATTTATGACATGTGAAAAAGAACTAACCAGCATGAAGAATAAAAAGTACCGATTTTCTTTGTTTAGAACCAAGTTGCTGGTTGCTGGGCGGACGTGACAACAGACTATTGAATCCTATTCCAAAATGCAAGAGTGTCTAAAAATGGTATATTACTATTACGCACCTGTAGATGTTATTGCTGAATCTATTGTAGGAAGCCATAGTGATGATGCCACCCCAGGCCATCCCTACGGAGTAGAAGATTTGGAGGGCCGCGTCTCCCCACACCTGGTTTGGTAGATAAATACGAGCAAATAGATCAACAAATTAATGAATTAAAACATGAAAAATGAATATTAAAAGAAGGAATAAAATAATAAATTTAAATAAATAAATAAATAAATAAATAAATAAACAAATAAATAAATAAATAAAAGGCAAAAGGGATGCCAAATGATTTTATATTTTAAAAAATGGAAATGAGTGGCAACACGTCTCGCATAAATCGAACCTTGTAAATGAACAAACATAAAATCCAAAACAAACTGACATCTCTCTGGACTCTCCCCATTGCTTTCCTTTGCAAGTGTATGGGGCCTTTTTTGTTGTGCATCAACTCAAATAATATTATTTCTGTCCTGAGAAGAAGGAGGACCTTCCCTGGCCTCTCTTAGAGACGTAGGGAAGCTGCTTGTGTGTGAGCTGAGGTGTAAAAAAAAGACCCTGGAAAAAGCCGACCCCCAAGGACATTTGGCAGCTATATATATAAATAAACAAAATAACAGACGAGAACTCACTCACCCATAGTCTGCTAGCTCCTCCCACTCAGGTCCATAATGAAGAACTCGATCTTTTTAAAAATTGTATTTAGCTCCAGGAAGAGTTGAGCCTCTTAAGAGGAGGATCGTTAGTGAGTCTCAAACCCAGGGCCTACAAGCCATTATTAGCTGAGTGCTATACAACTGGACCACAATAGGTTCAAATCACATAAAACCGGTAGCAACCAGAACTCACCGTATAGTCTCCCAGCTTCTCCCACTGAGGTACAATGTAGAACTCGATCCCTTTTCTAGCTCCAGGAAGAGTCAATCCCCTTACCAGGAGGATCATCAGGACGAGGTAAGGGAAAACAGCGGCAAAGTGCATCACCTGGCCGTTAGAAAAGGGATGAATGATGAATGGATGAATCAGATTCTTAGATCTCACGATTTTAAATTGTTAGCATCTCCTAAAGCTAAACTTAAATACTTTGGCAATAGGTCTCTTATGAAATCTGGACCCACGATATGGAATGATCTCCCTCAATCTGTGAGATTATCTTTTCAGAAAATATTTACTAAATTAAATTTTAAATGAAATGTATGTGACTTATGTATTGATGTCGTTTTTGATGCCCGTTTTATGCTCTAAATGTTTGGGCTCTTGTTTTGTTTGTTTGCTTTTAAAAAAATCGCTTTGAGGGGTCGACGAAAGGCGCTATAGAAATCATCATCTTCTTCTAATCATTATTATTAAGGAAAACCTTTTTTAAAAAGTCCTTCAGAGCCACTGTGCCCATGGAGTCGACATTAATCCCGGTTTCTATAACATACACGTAACCATAGCATACGTAGTGTAACCATGGCAGATTATAGTCAGGTTAATACTGTTTAGTGAGAATTATTCATTAACGCGGATGGGAAACAATAAAACAATAACAAAGACCTGAGTGACGTCAACTTCGTTCTATCTATAGAATTCACTTGCTATTTTTCTGTTTTGAGTACGAAAAATCTATTTTTGTTTTGGCTCGGTGTGAATATCTAGAAACTGTTTGGTAAGAAGAGTGTTAAATATACAGTAGATGTAAAGTATATAATCTATTTGTATCCTTTGAAAACTGAGACATTTTCCAATTTCAATTAGTAACGATGTGAAATTGAATGTAAGCTTCAATTTAATATACGAAAACAGATAAAATAGACGTTTCCGGTTTCCCCTTTATCAACAAAACAAGATGAATGAAAAACTACAGACGAATGAGATAGAAAAGTGAGTGGGCGGGTGGTTGGATGGGAGCATCACCCTTGAATCATATACCTATGATGTTGGCATGGGTGTACGATCCAATAGTGATGTCGTTTCTTCTTCTCTTTACTAGCCTATCTTGCTTCTTTGGTTTGTGATTGTATTTTTGACAGGGGATATTTTTTTTCTGTAAATCTTCTGCCTGTTTGTTCTTGGTTATTTATAATTTAGCTTATGATATCTTTAGGTTATGATTTTGATTTACATTTGTACTATTTTTGTTGGATTGCTTGTTTTTTTGTTTCAGCGGTCTCTCATATAACCTCAATTGTGTTGGAAGAGACCTAAAGCAACAAACAAACAAAACAAAAAAGTGAGTGGAGCAGGCACTTATGTTGATAACAATAAAAGATGAAGTGAGTAGGAAAGTGCCAGAAGACAATAGAGAATAATTTTTTTTATTCTCTATTGTCTTCTGGCACTTTCCTACTCACTTCATCTCTTGTAGACGAATGAGTGTGGTAGTGGCGTTGTTAAGACATCTTACTATCTATACACACACATACCTTCCCAAGAATCTTGACTCCTTTGAAGAGACAGAGGAAGACAAAGATCCAGGCAATGGCCAGGCAGATAAACAGCTCCCATCTCATCCCTCCCAGATCCTCAATTCCGTCGGTGATTTTTAACACATGACGACTGAAAGTGGGATAGAATAATACATAAGTCCATGTGTTTGAATCGATGTGTACATATGTTAACAGCGTTCTCTTTATCAGAAAACCAATTGTAATATCGCCTAACAGGCGCCATGTCTCGTTCTATATGTTACGTGTTGCTGTGGGTCAGGGACCCTTTGTATGTGAAACGCTTTGAGCACGTTTAGTGGATATTGCCCTATATAAAAGCTCAATTAAAAAAAAAAATTATGTGCAAGTCGCCCAAAGCCGACGTATAATAAATAAATAAATATATACATAAATAAAATAAAAATAAATAATCGAATTCAAGTTATATAATAATAATAATCGATGATTCAAGTAAATAAATAATAATAATAAAAATAATAATAAAAATAAATATTTAAAAGTTCACTCACTTCCAAAACTCCTCACTCGCGGCGATAGACTTATTGGCCTCCGAGGCCCCCGACTGCGTCGCATTCAACAAGGCCGACATAGTCAACCCGGTCGAGTTAAGTCCAAAGCCGGTAAAATTGCCGTCTAGAATAACAGTCGAGTTCATTCCAGAGTCCCCGAGATAAGTATAATGTGTACCGTTGTAAATAACACCGGTCAAGTTGTTGTGATGGACGTTGTTGTTGTTGTTCTTGTTATCGGAATCAGCTGCTGCTGCCGCCAGGATGGACCTTGAGTCATCGACGCATCGGTCTGAGTTCCATTCGTTTTCGCAGTGTGACCATGGTAGCACTGCCCTGAAGGACGAGTAGAGGTAATAGATGGTCCAGGCTACGATAACGTTGTAGTAGATGCATACTATAGACGATACCATCAACATGCCTATACCGACGCCTATGGATTGAACGATGGAGAGAAATAATGGATGGATGGATGGGTGGATGGATGGATGAAAGGATGGATAGATGCAGGGAAGCTCAGCGGTAGTGTCTTCGTTTCGGACCCGAAAGGTACTGAGTACAAATACCTGCTGCGCTGTGTGGCCTTGAGCAAGTCACCTCGCCTTAACACAGTTTGCGGCGCTGCACTGCGGCTAACGCCTGGGTTATTCCAGTCTTCCCTTGGAATGGACCCTAAAGATACATTTCCCATATGAGATGAATAAAGGGAATTATATTTATTATATTTATATATTTTATTTATTCATACCATCAGCATGCCTATGCCGACGCCTGTGGTTGGAATGAGGTGAATAGAAATGATGAATGGATGGATGGATATAATGGATGGATGGATGAATGAATGGATTGGATGATATGCATATATGAAATGGATGGATGGGTTGATGAATGAATGAATGGATGGATGGATGGACTGATGGATGGATGGATGGATAGTGAATGTTACAAGCTACGATAACGTTGTAGTTGATACATACTATAGATGATATCATCAACATGTCTATACCCACGCCTGTGGATGCAAAGAGAGATGGATAGAAAGAATCAATGGGTGGATGGATAGATGGATGAATAGATGGATGGATGGTTGGATAGATAGATGGCTGGATGGTTGGATAGATAGATGGCTGGAAGGGTGGAAGGCTGGACGGATGAATGGTTGAAATGATGAATGAATGCATAGATAACTGACTAGATGAATAAATATATGAATGAATGATGATTGGATATATGGATGAATGGATAGGCGGATGAATGGGAAGAGAATGTGAATGAATGATGATGAATGAATGACAAATATAAAATGTGATAATATGAATGAATGAATGAATGAAGAATGAAGAACGGATAAATGAATGAATGAATCCATGAACGAATGAACAAACAGTCACGTTATAATAAAAAGTGGTTGAGTGAATAAATGAAGGAATAAATGAACGAATAAATAAGAGAATCAATAAATGAATGAATGAATGAATGAATGAATGAACGAATAAATAAAAGAATGAACGAACGAATGAAATGATGAACATTAATGGAGAAGTAACAAAAGTGCCTAAATTGAGGCTCAAACTTGAGCTCCCTTACTCGCATACAGTGCATGCAATGCCCCATCTACTCGATCATCTTGCAGACCTGCCAACTTGAAAATTTAAAAATTCGTTGTTTTTAGGAGGTAAAAATTGTAGATGTTCACTTTATACGTATTAAAAGAGCCCATTGAGCCTGAGTTTATCCCGGTTTCTATGCGTGAAACGGACAAGAGCAATTGCTTGCTACCCTTTGGATAGGACGCTAGTCTATCACAAAATACTACTTTCCGACAAATCTAAGAGACCCAGCTACCCAATCAATGCTGGGTGGACATGGGGGTTTAACTTTACAGGTCAACAAATTGCTCCTACAATGATTAGACAACACTTCAAAATCATTAATATACGCTTCAACAGTCATGACGTCACTTCCCTCGTAATGACGCATGGTAACTTAGTAACTGGCTCTAACCTATCGGAACAATGGCGGACGCCCTTATTAAATATTTCTCTGACGAGCATAGAAGCGTATAACATTATAAATCTGATCATGTTTTGACTTTTACTTTTACACATTGTGATCACAAGACATATGAAAAGTTCTAGCCAGCATGAAGAATAAAGAGTACCGATTTTCTCTGGCCGCCGTTGCTGGGCGACGTGACATCAGACTATTGAATCCAATTACATAGTCCGGTGTCAACTTTCACTTTGAATTCGTTTTAATGACTTAGACATGCTCATGGTGTTCTGAATTTGGAACCAAAATGTCGTATTTCTACTAAATATTCGTAGTACGAGGCAGGTCTGATTTTGCTTCATCCTTATCGCCAGTAGATTATGGGAAGAGGAAATAATATTTCCCCCCCCCCTCAAATAAAAAACAAAACAAAACAAAACAAAACCGGAGCATAAACAAAACAAAACAAAAACAGACAAAAACGATTAAATTGAATCTGTGATAAAGCCGGATCAATGATGAACGGAAGAGATAACGCCATACAACAGGTTGATGAATGGGAAAGAAAAAAAAAAAAGGGGGAGGGGGGAGGAGTAAAGACAGAAATTTGAACTGACGTCAGCTGAGATCGTGTTTTGAATTCTGCTGGACTCATCAGAAATTTATTAATTCATCAGACATTTTTTAAAAAATGTATCACGGATGAGTGGTGAGGGGGAAAAGGAAAATCTAGGTCATCAATTTGTGTCAAATTTTGATTGGCCCATTTAGAGATAAACTACAGGGGGGCGAAGTGGCCGAGTGGTTAAGGCATTGTGATCTGGAAGGTCCCGGGTTCGAGTCCCGCTTCAGGCACTTTCGTTTTTTTCCTTGAGCAAGATTATTAACCCCCAATTTTCTCACTTGGACAACATGGGTGATTCCTATTGACATCAGACATTATGTTTGATGAATTATCTATATTCCTTCGTGGAATGCCTAGGCCACGATATCTTATGATGTCGTGATGGAAGGGCATAATTTTTAAAAATCTCATTGTGCTGGTGGTATGACACTCGCTTTAGGATCGGAAGGGCCTGGGTTCGAGCCTCTTTCGGCGCATAGTTGAGTCCTTGGAAAAGCACTTTACTCACATTTTCTCACCGTACTCAGGTGTAAAATGAGTACCTGGCCGCCAACGGCGTTGTCTCTGTCAGAAAAAAAATATTGTAATATCGCCTAAAAGGCGTCATGTCTAGTTATACATATTAAGTGTAGCTATTGGTCAGGGACCCTTTGTAAAGCGCTTTGGGCTCCTTTCCTATCCTCCTATAGATAGAACGAAATTGACGTCACTTGGGTCTTTGTTATTGTTTTTTGCCATCCACGTTTTTGAGTAATTCTCACTTAACTATATTAACCAGACTATAAAAGTTCATTGCTACACAGTTTTGTGTGTCGGTCCGTTATACTTCCGGATGACAATGTTGTGAGTTTCCTAGCCAAGCTCATATCCATTATGAGCTTGGCTAAGAAACTCACAACATTGCCATCAGGAAGTATAACGGACCAACACACAAAACTATGTATAACTTTGAACGTTTATAGCCTGGCTAATACAATTTAGTGAGAATTACTCATAGACATGGATGGCAAAAATCAATAACATAGACCTGAATGATGCCAATATCATTCTATCTATATTCTACATGTTGCTGTTGACTTTGGATTCGTTTTAAAACGCTTTGAGCATATATTAAGTGGTAAAAAAGCTCAAGTTTGAAAGTTAGATTCGGTCCCGGTTTATCTTACCTTTAAACAACGGCGACACTCTCCAAATGGCGACCGGGCTCAGGCTTGAAAACTGTCCGTAGGAAACCTCCATGAAAAACAGAGGCATCCCGCATAGCACTAGGAATGTTACGTAGGGGATGAAGAATGCGCCTGGGAGATAAGAGAGAGAGAGAGAGAGAGGAGAGAGAGAAAAAAAAGATGTCAATAATCTCAATTTTTTTAATGTACGAGTAGTAGTAACGTGTAGACCGACGTGCTCTTATTTGCAGGTCTGATAACCCAATTTCTTATGGCCATATTGTTGTAATGGAAATCTTTTTTTTTTAAATGGCACAAATATATTGTCCATTACAACAACGTTAAACAGGACCATAAGTGGGTTCGGATGTCAGACCTGCATATATGTACACGTCAGTGCAGACGTTATAATATACATTTCGCTCAATGACTGAAAAAAAAATGGAGAAAAAAAAAAAGTAAGAAAGAAACATTTTTTTTTAGAAAAAGAAAGAAAGAGAGAAAGAAATGCATGTCATTAAAATTACCCCCAAATTGTTACCAAATTCTTAAACTCGACACCTCTTTGGAAAAGAGCATTGACATTTTTCAAGTTTCTTCATTTTAAGACGATAAGTCAAAAATGTTGAAGCTGTTTTGCCCCCCCCCCCCCAAAAAAAAAAACAAACAAAAAAACAAACAAAAAAAAAAAAAAAAAAAACAAAAAACAAAACAAAACAAAAACAAAACAAACAAAAAGAAAAAAAAAACAAAAAAAAAAAAAAAACAACAAAAACAACAAAAAACAAAGAAACAAAACAAAAACAAAAAATATCCCCCTCCCCACAAGAAAAACAAACAGAGACACACACACAAACAAAACATATCCAAACTAAAAAAAAACCCACAGAAAAACAAACACACAAAATAAACAAAACAAAAACAAAACAAACCACCACCAAACATAAATAAACTAAAAATAAAAAAACAAAACATTTTTTTAAAAAATAATAAAAAGTCCATTATCTGCATTGTAAACATTGTATTAAATATAATATCATTATTCTGTCTCAATTCTTCTGTTGTCGTTATCAACTTTTGAAAGAGAAGAGATCGCAAGAAAGGAAAGACTTAACTTCATAGATTCTAGTCTCTTGTCATTGGCCATAATTTTTCACTATTGTTATCTGTATTTGTAGTATGGGCTCACAGTGAATAGATTATGACACGGGCAATAAATAGCACTGTAGTGTAATCCTGAAATTGTTTACGTGAAAACAGTTTGGGAAAACACGAGTTATCTGTCCTCGTATCCGCAGGTCACTTGACCTATCAGCAGGTCATTTTGACCGCAGCTTTTATAGAATATGGTCTGTCTTATTTTCATTTTGTTTTAAATCGAAAACCAACACCAAAACAACAACACCAAAACAACAACAACAACAACAACAACAACAACAATAACAATAACAACAACAACAACAACGACCATCCTCACTATTCCAGTCTTTATTGGAACTGACCCCAAAACAAATTTCCCTCCCAAGATCAATGAAAGGAATTTTATTTATTCTTTTTAAAAAAAAAAACCCAACAAAATATTATTATTGTATAATATAATATATATAGTTATAACGTTATTGCAAGTGTAACTCAATGACAAATTGCCAATTGTTGTTGTTGTTATTATTATTATTATTATTATTATTATTATTATTATTATTATTATTATTATTATTATTATTATTATTATTATTTTTCATCATTATTATTATTATGACTATTATCATTATATATATATATATATATATATATATATATATATATATATATATATATATATATATATATATAAGATTCATCTTAACTACGCCACTACCACATTATCTCATTCATCTGTGGTTTTTCATTCATCCTGTTTTGTTGATAAAGGGGAAACCCGAAACGTTCATTTGATCTGTTTTTGTAATTAAATTGACGCTTACATTCAATTTCACATTATTATTTATATCTTTAGATCCGAAGGACGGCAATCAAATCTACTGTTGTAGCCACCACGACCAACACTACTACTACTACTACTGCTACTCTGAGCGGCGCATAGTTGAGTCCTTGGAAAAAGGTTCTTTATTCACATTCTCTCAAAGGAATCGGGTTTAAAATGAGAACCCGACCGTTAACGGTGTGGTCTGTGTCCGAAAATAAAATGGTTTTATCGCCTAACAGACGTTATGAATCGTCCTACATGTTAATGTTGCTGTTGACTAGGAACCCATTGTAAAGCGCTTTGAGCATATTTAGTGGATATTGCTCTAAATAAATGCTCAAGTTTTTGTTGTTGTTTTTTAAACAAGCCTGAGACTACTCAACGTCCTACAAATCGCTTAAGGCAAAGTCACCCCAGTAAAGTCGGGCATAGCCAGTGAGATTCCCATTGTTTTGAACACACCTTCTAAATTCCGATAACTTGTACTATAATCGACGGTCACTTATTTGCAGGTCTGATAACCCAATTCCTTATGGGCTCATCGTTGTAATGGAAGTCTCAAAAAAAAAAAAAATGACGCAAAATAGTGTCCATTACAACAATATTAAACTAGGCCCATAAGTGGATTCGGATGTCAGACCTGTATATATGTACACGTCGAATATACTTTAATATTCATTATCGTGCAGCAAGGACAGCTATACTCTATTGTCCTCATTGGAGTGCAGATAAAATTTCCACTCAAAAAGCTATCAAGACGTGTTTACCGTTCATTGAACTTTTAATAAATATCTTCGTCAATACCATAATTTCTTATCTATTATTCGTTTCATGTCTTTCTTTTATTTTTCCCTCCTCCCAACCCCCTCTCCCTCTCTCTCTCTTAAAACAGACAAATAAATAGAGATCCTTATCTTTTAAAACACGATAACCTCCAGCCCTTTAACACCAGCCAATCAAATCAACAAATTGGAAGGTTAAAAGCTAAACATGTTCACGGCGTCATAGTAAAGTGGTGAGTGAATGGAAAATTTCCATCGTAGAGTTAGCTGACATTATTTCATTCATATCTGCCTTAATCTGTAAAAATAAATAAATTTTTAAAAAACAAGCAAAGAACAAAAACAAAACAAAAAACAACCTTGGCCAGAAAAGTCAAAAGCTCTCAGCCCTAGGAGTTTCTGGAAGTCCCAGGTTTGAGAGTTTTTTTTGACAATGTGAGAGTGATTTAAATCGATTGATATTTGAAGGACGAGTTTTCTGACCATCATTTGAAAAAATCTGTTTTATTTTTCAAAGTATTAGTATTATTATATTTCACATTATAATAACAAAGACTACTTGGCTCGCTGCCTATCTTGTTATTAATAATATCATTGGCTGACTAAAAAGGTTAATGAAGCGAGCCCGATAAGGCAATCTAACATAATAACATGTAAAGAGGTTGTAGTTTATTCAATGTTCAATGCACTTTTCAGGGTTTACAATTGCCAAGGTTAAGTGGTGGGGGAGAGAGAGAGAGAGAGAGAGAGAGAGAGAGAGAGAGAGAGAGAGAGAGAGAGAGAGGGGGGGGGTTGGAGGGAGAGAGAGAGAAAAAGAGGAGAGAGAGTGAGAGAGAGGGGGGGGGAGACAGAGAGAGAGAGAGAGAAAGACACACACACACACAGAGAGAGAGAGAGAGAGAGAGAGAGAGAGAGAGAGAGAGAGAGAGAGAGAGAGAGAGAGAGAGAGAGAGAGAGAGATTATTTACGATTCGCTTCACTCCCTTGAATGAATAATGATATGTGAAAGGAATGTTATCTCAACGGTTTTATCGACATAAGAATATCATCCATCATCATCATCATCATCATCATCAGCAAAAGCCATGACCACAATCAAATTTACTGTTGTAGCCACCTTTACCACCACCACTACTACAACAACTACTACTACTAATACTGCTACGACTACTACTACTACTACTACTACTACTAACATCATCACCACCACCACCAATTCTCCCCTGCCTCTTCCTCCTCACCACCAATAATCAAAAACTTCCACCATTAACCCGCGACCTACCTCCGCCACTCTTATAACACAAATATGGAAATCGCCAGATGTTGCCCAGGCCGACAGCGTAGCCAATGCAGGTCAAGATGAAATCCAGCTTGCCGCCCCAGCCCTCTCTCGCCTGTACTTTCTCGCCTTCCTCGCCCTTCTTCATTTCTGTGATGGTGGAGGACACACTGTCACTCTCACTCAAATGTTTCCCTGGCATCTTCTCTGAAATAATTATAAAATGAGAAAAGTTTATAAACAAAAGTGAATATTATAGCTTTAAATTCTTTTAAAAAAAAACAAAAACAAAAAAAACAAAACAAATAAAAACAAAAAGACGGAACGTTTCGAGCTCAAAGCCCTTCTTCACCCAATAACGAAAATACATAATAAATAAATAAATGTGTCGCTTTAAAACAACCTTATAGACGGCAGAGAAATAATTGTCACAAAGACTCTAAGACCAAGACCAACATAGTGTCAATAATTACAACAATGTTAAATGAATCGCATGTTCGTTGATCAGACCTCCAAACATAATGAATGTGTTCTTTGTTGAAACTCCTTCAAACTCCTCCATGGGCAGACATGCCATGAGGATTGAGTTCACCGAAAAGATGGTCTCGCACAAAAACTTATAAAGCCATCAGCAAAAGATACCCAAAGCAGATTCGAATGTCCCAATAATTATTCTTTATACACGGTTTCCTCAAACTACGCTTTTCTCGATATTTTCTTTGTTTTTGTATGCCCTAAGGAATTCGGGTAAATCGTGCTCTAGTGTATTTACCTTAACTCAAATGTCATACGTTGAGCTTAAAAGTAAGTTTTAAGGATCAAGCCCACCCGCGACACAATACAGCACTCTCTGAATGGGCATGATCTATATTCCCTTTCCCTAACCCTAACCCTAACCATGTGCCGAGGTCATTGGTCACATTGCAAAGCGTGCTCATAATGACCCACATAGTGAAAAGTATTCACAGCTTTTGAAATATCTTACATCACTGTGTCCGAAAATAAAATGGTTTTACAAGTAAACAAAGCAGCGTGTTTACATTTGTAAAGAAATATCCAATCGTTGGACCTCAACAAATCATGGGATTGATGACTCAGTTGGACGAAAACATGAATATAGATAGTATGCAGATGACGTCACTCAGGCCTTTGTTATTGTTTTTGCCATCCGCGTTTGTGAGTTGTTTTCACTAAACTGTATTAACCAGACTATGAAAGTTCATGGTTACACAGAGTTTGTGAGTTGCTCCGTTATACTTCCGGATGGCAATGTTGTGAACTCCTTGGCCAAGCGCATTCTATCTATAGATAGTATGCGCTTGGCTAAGAAGCTCATAACATTGCCATCCGGAAGTATAACGAACCAACACACAAAACTGTGTGTAACCATGAACTTTTATAGTCAGGTTAATACAGTTCAGTGAGCATTACTCATAAACGCGGATGGCAAAAAACAATAACAAAGACCTGAGTGACGTCATCTTCGAACTATCTATAGATAGTATGCAGATGACGTCACTCAGGCCTTTGTTATTGTTTTTGCCATCCGCGTTTATGAGTTGTTCTCACTAAACTGTATTAACCAGACTATAAAAGTTCATGGCTACACAGAGTTTGTGTGTTGGTCCGTTATACTTCCGGATGGCAATGTTGTGAACTCCTTGGCCAAGCGCATTCTATCTATAGATCGCTCCCATTGTAGCATGCTGAACGGCACACAGGAGCTGGGTTGGTGACCGAATTTAATATAATATTGTAAAAAGTCGTTACCTCCCCATGAACCTCGTGTTTCGGCACGCTCGGATTCTAGCGCGCTTTTTGGCTTCTCCTGACAGCGTGCTCGAATCCAGCGAGTACTCTACTCTTAATCACACATTAATTCTTTTTTGTCTTTAAAAATAAAAATCAAACAAAACTGGATCTACTTATCTTAACAAGTTTCGCCAGTGGGGAGGCGGGGCCTTTGATTTGACGTCATTTATGACATTGATTTGGGTTACCAGGGTGATGTGTCAACTCTTATCAACATCAAAAAAAAAAAACAAAAAAAAAAAGCCAAAAACAAAACAAAACAACAATAACAACAAAGAAACAAAACCCAAAAAAAAAACCCAAAAAAAAAAAAACCCATTAATTTTTTGGCGAGAGATCATTGGTCAAAACTGGCTCAATGGTTCAGAACGTGATGCCTCCATCTGTGCAATTCTCGAGCATTGTTATGTTCTGGTTTTTATATTTTTTTCGAGATAATTAAAAAAAAATTTTTTTGAGCTTTTATATAGCGCAATATCCACTAAATGTGCTCAAAGCGCTTTACAAGGGGTCCCTGGCTAACAGCAACATTTAACATGAAGGACGGGACATGACGCCTGCTAGGCGGTATTACAATTTTTCGGACAGAGACAGCGCTGTTGGCGGCCAGGTACTCATTTTACACCCGAGTACTGTGAGAGAATGTGAGTAAAGAGCCTTCTCCAAGGACTCAACTATGCGCCGAGCGAGGCTCGAACCCAGGGCCTTCCGATCGGAAAGCGAGTGTCATACCACAAGACCAAATAGCCGCACATAAATAAATGAAATTCCCTTCAGGCATTAATCTCCAAGTGGAAATTTGTATTCATTTAGGGTCTTTTCCAAGAGAAGAATGGAACAATCCAGGCGTCAGCCGTAGTGTAAGTCCGCGCCTCAAAGTGAGCTATGGCGAGAAAGATGACTTGCTCAAGGCCACGCAGCGGGACGAG
>NC_088374.1:11549881-11599881 GCF_034508935.2 Berghia stephanieae
AGTTAACGAACTGGTTAAAATCTTTGATATTCGAGAAAATCAGCGCGCTATGTTGGAACAGTGGAAAAACTACATGACTAACATTCGTAGAATTGAGATCTTTAAGTTGTAAGCCAGAGGTCTTTTTCAGGTTTGAAAGGTTTAGCCTGAGAGGGTCCTTTAAATCGATCGATATAATTTGAAGGACGAGTTTTTTGGCCAAATTTTTAAAATACGCGTCCCTTCAGATTTCGGTAGTTAACTAGTAATCTCTGGCCATATTTTTAAAATACTTGTCTCTCCAGATTTCGGCAGTGAACTGGTAATCTTTGCTATTCGAGAAAGTCAGCGCGTTACGATGGAACAGTGGAAAAGCTACATGACTAACATTCTTAGAATTGAGATCTTCAAGTTGAAAGCCAAAGGTCTTGTTCAGGTTTGAGAGGTTTTTCCTAAGATGAGGGTCATTTAAATCGACGATATAATTTGAAGGACGAGTTTTCTGGCCAAATTTTTAAAATACGCGTCCCTTCAGATTTCGGTAGTTAACTAGTAATCTTTGCTATTCGAGAAAGTCAGCGTGTTATGTTGGCACAGTGGGAAAACTACACGACAAAAATTCTTAGAATTGACTTATTCAAGATTTAATCCAGAAGTCTATTTCAAACAAATTATAGACATGATAGACATGGTGATATTAAGCCGTTGGAAGATGTAGATTGTATAAAGTAAAGAAAAAAAATGAATATAGATGGAACGAACTTGACGTCACTAAATTCTTTGTTAATGTAATTAGACAGTCATTTTAATTTTTAATTCTCACTAAACTTTACCAATCAGTCTATTAACGTTTAAGATTACACATTATAGTGTGGTGTGTTGGTAGCCTACATCAAATCTGACTGGCGGATGTTGTGAGTATTTTACCTAATACCAACTTTTAAAAAATAACAAAATACTTTGTTTATCAATTATGATCATAGAAATCGTTGGTTATGATAGGCACGTTTAAAAATCGGCAACTCTGTTTTAAAGAAAATTCGAGATAAAATTATATGGACTTCGGACTCATAGGAAGTTATTATTATTATTATTATTATTATTATTATTATTATTATTATTATTATTATTATTATTATTATTATATTATTATTATTTAGAAATCTTAATTGTCTCTATTGAGCTAAAATGAAAAAAAAAAACCCACAAAAACCTTTCTATTAAAAAGGAAACGATTTTAAGTAACACTCCGGTTGGCCTGACTGCTATAAGAAAATAAAAACCCCAAACAAAACAAGCTCTCAAACTTGGAATCAAAGGAAGACCTCGCGGAGGTCCCAGGTTTGAGAGTTTTTGCCAAGGTGAAGGTTATTTAAATCAGACCTGCCTAGTACTACAGCTACAAAAGAATTCGTAAGAAATACGAATTTTTGGCTCCAGCTACAGAAAACGTTCGCTCCTTTGACTCAATAACGTTTGTTGAAAAAGAAAAGTTGAGTTCCTTAAAACCTATAACCAGGCCTTTGGAGCATTTTTGGATCATGCTAAGGGCAAATTATCTATTTATAAATCTATTTCAAGTCACTTTTTCTTTTTTTTTTTCCCTTGGAAACTACGAATTAAAAAAAAAAATCTCATTCGGTTTGTTATTTTATCATATTTAAACTTCAAATTCAGACAAATCTAGAGATTTTTTTTGTGCCAATTGATGCTTAAAATAAAATTTAAATTTCCATTTTATCTCATGGATGGAGAATCTCAAAAAGTAGAAATATCGACTTAACGAGTTTTGGACAACAAGCCCTCAATTGAATCTCGTGAGATGTGAGGTGAGAGTTCAATCAAAATCCCGCCTGAATGGATTAAACTTGCCCTTCAAAGCCATTAGGCCTATGAAGCCGGAGTTTATCCCGGTTTCTATAGCGTAAAAAATGACCATAGCAATTGTTTGCTAGCCTTAGGATAGGTCGCTAGTCTATCGGAAAGTACTTTCCGCCAGATCTAACAGATCCAGCTACCCAATCCCTGCTGGGTGGACAGGGGAGAGGGGGAAGGGGGGGGGGGGATTGTCAGAAAATACAAAAAAACTCGACCGCATTCGGAATCGATCTCGATCCCTTTGCGTGTGAAGCTATTGCTCTCCCAACTGAACTATCGGTAACCCCAAAAGGATTAAGACATGTTGGGAAATTCCCAGCCATAAAAGGGGTGGTAGTGGGGGGGGGGGGGGGGGTGGAGAGTGATAACCAATAAACAAAGCAAAATAACAAAACAAATAACAAACTCATTGACACTGAAAAACGTTATCATTTTATTTCATTGTCAATCTTTCGCAAAAGTAGGACTTGTCATATTTTACTTGTTTCTTATCCGTTTAAAATTGGGAGTTGTGGGGGGGGGGGTGTCCAATAGCTCAGTTGGTAGAGCACTCGCTTCACACGCAAACGATCCATGTTGCAGTCGAGCTTTTTTTCTGACCCCCCTCCCTCTCCACCCAGCAGTGAATGGGTAGCTAGGTCTGTTAGATTTGGCGGAAAGTACTTTGCGATAGACTAGCGTCCTATCCATAGGATAGGAAAGTAAGCAATTGTTATTGTCCGTTTCACGCTATACAAATACCAGGATAAACTCCGGCTCCATGAGCCTAATGACTCTGAAGGACTACTTTTATCCGTTTAAATTAGGCTATATTATTAAAGCAGATAAACTGTAGAGATTTGCTGGAGTTGCTGCGGCCATACTCGAGAAAAGGTACATCACGGAAAGAGTATGAAGACATATTTTCAAAATTAAAAAAATGAAATGTTTGGGTTACAGACTCTTGTAAAGCGCTTTGAGCAACTTAACTTTACAAAAGCTCAATTTCATTTCATCAACATAAGAAAAGAGGACGACGACAACGACGACGACGACGACAACAACAACAACAACAACAACAACAACAACAACAAAAATGAAAAACAGGATAGATTTGGGAGAGGTTAAAAAAGAAGTTCTTTGCAAACAGAAAATTAAATAGAAATACTATAGATACAAAATAAAACAAATCAAACTTTTAAAAACAGTTCGGATAAATAGCAAAACAAAACAAAACAAGACAAAAAAAAAAAAAAAGAAAAAGAGAGGCGGACAAAAACATAATAATATATAGTAATATATAAGTTTGTCACAAACATTATTTGTATTCTTCAGATTTGCAATGCAATATTATTATAATAAAGAATCATCGTTATAAATCTTTGAGAATCATCTTGTTATTGTAATCCAACGCGCTTGCCTTCTAGATCAAGATATAACTAGATCTATGACGAGTAATTATCATCATTATTGTTATTATTATTATTATATAAGACAGTATTTTTCATAATATTTACATTCGTGTTTTGAATTGACAGGCCACACTGAGCACCATAGACACGAATGGGGACTCGTCTTTTGTTTGATAAGGAAGAAACGTCGTGGAGATACATCTCTTGTCAAGTGTGTTTGTAACCAGTTTTTCGGAGGACTAATAATGAATATTGTTTTGTTTTTAAGGGGTTTACGGCGCTTGCAACACATTAAGGTCATATCAGCGCCAGTAAGTAAAAAGAAAGGGGAATGGTTCAAATAGCGAACAGATGGGGATTCCAAGAGCACACTATAAGTTTACTAAGTTTGAGATCGCCTAAAAGTCTCACCCAGACACCAGCACATCTCGCTAAGAGGAATACATTCAATGTCTACAAATCATATATAATATGTAAACAAAATATCATACAGTGCATAACAGAGAGATGATTTACAAGACAAAAAAATATAATCTCCCAAAACTCTAACTTTACATTTGACTGTTTCCCTCCCAGCAAAGGTATCCAGCCAGGGCCAGGACAAAACCAAGTAATCTCATCCCAAGACAAAGACAGAAAGCAAGTTGGAAAACAGATGTAAGGGGATAGAAGACATAGTAAAAGTACCTTCTTGTCCACTATGGGAGGTCAGGAAACGAGTTTCACAGTCCGTCCTGCAGTTTGAGATGAGGACCACATGTGAGCCGTGAACCTGGAATGGTGTGGGTGCACTCTGTTCCCGTGCTGAGAAGAAGAGTCGGGAAGAGAGGGCTCTAATAATGACTAGGGTTAGAGACGATTTTTTTTTTGGGGGGGGGGGGGGGGGGGGGGATCGTGGATAGCTCATACGGTAGAGTCACGCTCTCCCCGGCCAGAGTTGTCGTACCAGTAAGGTCGCGGGTTCAAACCCCCATTCTCTATTGTCTTCTGGCACTTTCCTACTCACTTCATCTATTGTTGTTATCAACATAAATGCCTGTTTCACTCATTTTTCTGAATTAAAAATTCACGTCAAATACCGGAGCATACTAAATGTCTCAATTGTTTCTATGTTATATGTTTGTGTTGAGAATATTGGCTATTTAGCTTAATTGCTGGCCAACTAACTTCGCGGAGGTTGTGTGTGTTGGACCCGCGATCTCAAGTAGTCGGGAAGAGAGGGCTCTAATAATGACTAGGGTTAGAGACGATCTTTTTGGGGGTCTTGGATAGCTCATACGGTAGAGTCACGCTCTCCCCGGCCAGGCGGAGTTGTCGAAACAGAAAGGTCGCGGGTTCAAACCCCCATCAACGCGAAATTTTTATTCTCTATTGTCTTCCTACTCACTTCACCTCTTGTTGTTATCAACATAAGTCCCTGCTTTTTTGAGAAGAAGAGTGAATTATGTTCATCCGTTGAGGAAGCAATGTGAACGAGTGAGAATGTCGTAGTGTGACGCTGTAAGAAACGTGGGCCCCCTCTGGCTCGGCTATGCTTGTAAGCATTTTATCAAAACCCTAACTATGACATAATAATATGTTATTTAATTCTTTAACACGACTTTTGTAATATCGCAATATTATTTATTATCTCATTTCCATAATTACAAAGCAGATATGAGACACTAACTTGATATCATCATGCCAATCATAATAAAGTTACGGATCGATGATGAAACCTCGGAAAAGCAGGAATAGAATAATGAATACGAATTGGGGGGGGGGGGGGGGGTGATATTATTATTATAGTTGAATCGAGTAAGGCAAACAATAAGGACATTATCTATCCACGGTACTTTCTTTCTATTTATTCTTTGATGTGCTTTTTCTATTTTTCGATCTTAAACAAAATTGGAACGTAGATAGATATTTTTATGTCGCACTATCTATCTGCATTTAATTGTGCAGGCGTTTTTGTAAAGAGTGTTTGACGTCACACTCATACAACAATTTGCTTTGTTTTGCTTCTTTGTCCATTTTTATTTCTGTATTATTATTATCATTATTATTCTTTTAAAGATGTATTCATAACTATAAGTTTTCTAATAGATAAAAATCAGCCTTAACTAAGAGCATAATGTAATAGAATTCCACGCATACGATTTGTTTTCAGGTTATAAATCTCACTAAAGCATAAAAATAATATTGCAAAGCATCTATAGTAGTAGGGAAGCATGACACAAACAAAACAAAACAAAACAAAACAAAACAAAAAATAAACCGACAAAAAACAAAATATCAGATGCCCCTCCAAAAAACAAAAACATCATCATCATTAACAATAACAACAACAACAACAACAACAACAACAATAACAACAAAAACAACAGCAACAACAACAACAGATGAATGTAAAGAACATAATTTTGTCCTGCCCGCATACGATTTGTTTTCAGGTTATGAATCTGAGATTAAAGCACAATAAAAAATATTGCAAAGCATCTGGTAGCAGGGAAGCATGACACAAACAAAACAAAACAACACAAAAAATAAACCAACATAAAACAAAATATCAGACGCCCCTTCAAAAAAAAAAAAACAAAAAAAAAAAAAAAAAAAAAAAAATAAAACATCATCATCATCATCATCAACAACAACATCATTAATAACAACAACAGATGGATTATGTAACATCCGGCAAAGAACATAATAATAAAGTGAGCCACCGCTTTCATCCAGTTTCATTAATAATTTGTCACAATTTAATAACTGACCTGACCGCGGTCAATTCTTCTTCACCTTGTCAGATATAGATATAATGTGTGACAAATCGTGTTAAAACGGAATTACATGACGTGACCAGTGAACCCAATGCTTGGGGTTCAATACGCGTCAACAGTCGTAACGTCACTTCCCTCGTAATGACGCATGGTAACTTAGTAACTGGCTCTAAACTATCGGAACAATGGCGGACGCCCTTATATTTCTTCGACGAGTACAAAGCGTATCCAGAGGGAAAAAAACACATTATAAATCTGATCCAGTTTTGACGCATTCTGATCACAAGACATATGAAAAGTTCTAGCCAGCATGAAGAATAAAAAGTACCGATTTTCTTTGTTTAGAACCACGATGGCCGCCGTTTCTGGGCGAAGTGACATCAGACTATTGAATCCAACTGAAACCGCCAGTTAACTGCCGTAGTTTGGTCGTAACAAATGTGACGATTTTGCTAATGTAGGTGGTAAAGAGAGGGTTAAACGACCCTCATCTTGGCAAAAAACAAAAACTCTCAAACCTGGGAATTAAGGAAGACCTCGCGAGGTCCCAAGTTTGAAAGTTTTTGCCAGAGTGAAAGTAATTTAAATCGATCGATATTTGAAGGACAGAATTTCGGCCAAATTTTTAATACATGTCTTTCCAGAGTACGGGAGTTAAACGGTTAAAAGATTAAGGGCTAACCCACACCGGAGACTGACTCCGACGACCCGGCACTGCCGTCTTCCGGATAAAGATGTCGGGCACAGACAAAATTATACTAAGAATAAAGAGAATAGCCCCTAGACTTACAACGCTGTTAATGAACAGGTACTCATTTTACACCTGAGTACGGTGAGAGAATCGCATGTGAATAAAGAGCCTTTTCCAAGAAGTCAACTATGAGCCGCTCGGTGCGTGACTCGAACCCAGGACCTTCCGATCCGAAAGTGAGTGTCATACCACTAGACCACATAGCCGTTATTGAGAAAAATAAGGCTATTTTCTTTTTTTAAAAACCCAAAAAATAAACCAAAACCCAACTGTAATTCGTCTAAAACTTTACTTTAAAATCTTCACTGAAATGTCAATGTTAGGCACCCGATTCCCCAAGCACTATGATACCTTATAAAGACGGCGGGCCACACCTATACCTGCTACCCGAAGTGTACTGTTTTACAGGTCTGATAACTTAATCTGTTATGATCTCATTGTAGTAGCGGCAATACACTCACACCAGCGCAAAATATTGTCCATTGCAACAACATTAAATCAGGCCCATAATTGCGCTCGGTTATCATCCCTGCAAATGGGAACACCTCGCTGCTACCCAGTTTGTTCATATTCAGTCAGTGGCACACTGTGTGGTAAAGGTAATATCAGAGTACGAGAGTTGTAAAACTATAAACAACGAATAAAGGTAAACAGATGTAAATTTCTCATGCATGACCGCATTGTTGTTGTATTTGTTCTCTCTCTCTCTCTCTCTCTCTCTCTCTCTCTCTCTCTCTCTCTCTCTCTCTCTATCTATCTATCTATCAATCTATATTTCTCCCTCTGACTATTTATCTTTCTCACACATACATTCTCTCGCTCCTTCGCTCTCTGTCTCACTCACACACCCACTCTCTCTCTCTCTCTCTCTCTCTCTCTCTCTCTCTCTCTCATATATATATATATATATATATATATATATATATATATATATATATTCTATTCATTAACCTATATATCTAACTATCTATCTATCTGTCTATCTACTTACCTACTTGTTTATCAATGTACCTATCTTTCTCACAAACACATTTACTCTCTATCTATATATCTATCTAACTATTTATCTATTTATCAATCCATCCAACAATCGATCTATCCGTCTATCTTTATAGCCAATCATACCTCTATCTATCGATCCATCCATCCATCCATCTATCTACCTGCCTACCTACGTACCTATCAATCTATCTATCTATCTATCTTTCTCTCTCTCTCTCTCTCTCTCTCTCTCTCTCTCTCTCTCTCTCTCTCTTTTCCACTCATGGTCATAATCGTAAGCGTTACGACAGTCGATTTGCTAAATAATAAGGGGAACATTTTCGAATGACTCCCCATAGAAATCAACAAAAATGGAATGTTTGGATCATGAATGAATGCATGAATGAAGCTCAATGAATGGGATAACAAACTGGCTAGAACCGGAAACAACGAAACTGCAACTATGGATAAATGTGACCAGTTATCTCAAAACAGTATTACGTAGGAAGGGACCTGACACCTACCGTAATATGGGGTAACTTGGCCACCAGAGGTTACTTGTGTCACTTTTATTGAAAAAAGATTAGTGCACCCAAAAACTTGTTTTCTAAATCTAACAATATTTAGTAATGTTTTCCCTCATTAAAGGATTTAAAAAAAGATTTTGGGTGCACTCATATTATAAAACAAAAGTGGCCCAAGTAATCCCAACATCGCCATAGCTTGCCGCTCCAACACCGAACCCACTCCATAGCATCTGTGGAGCAGACTCTTAGGTCATGGTCAGTGCAGCTGGGTCCATCCTGGCATTCTCTTAGGATGTGCTCCATCGTCTGCTCTGGACATCCACATATACACAAGCTAGTCTCAGCCAGCCCCCACTTTTTCATGCTTCCAGCTGTTATTCTCCCAATTTTTGCCCGTAAAGGGTCACTTCCAACGACAGCCCTGTCCTGGACAGCAGATGGGAAGAGAAAGCGGGGGAGACCCGGAGAAGGACCACGGAAAAGGAATAAGAGGAAGCAAGCATGTCCTGGAATACAGGCACCGCAAAAGCACCCGACCGCAAATGTCTGGTGGATGCCCTATGTGGCTCGTCCAGAAGACAATTAAGCAAGTAGGTAAGTTATATGATTTTTATTCTCTATTTTCTTCTGGCACTTTTTTACTCACTTCATCTCTTGATGATATATCTTGACAATGCGGCTATGTGGTCCTGTGGTATGACACTCGCTTTCGGATCGGCAGGTCCTGGGTTCGAGCCTCGCTCGGCGCATAATTGAGTCCTTGGATAAGACTCTTTACTCATATTCAACAAGAAATTAAGTGAGTAGAAAAGTGCCAGAAGACAATAGAGAATAAAAATTTCGCGGCGGCGATCGGGGCTCGAACCCGCGATTTTACTGGTACGACAACTCCGTCTGGCCGTGGAGAGCGTGGCTCTACTGTCTGAGAGCGGAGTGGTGGATAAGCTCTCCCCGCCAGGCGGTGTTGTAGTACCATACCAGTAAGGTCGCGGGTTCGAGCCCCCATTGCCGGCGCGAAATTTTTATTCTCTATTGTTTTATGGCTCATTTCCTACTCACTTAATTTCTTGTTATTATCAACACAAGTGCCTGCTCAACTCATTCTTCTGAAATAAAACATAGACGTTTACAGTCAACGGCTTCTAGAAGTTCAGCATTCACTTAGATTTATTACTGTGAGCTTTTTGAGCTTTATATTGAGCAACATTTAACATGTAGGACGTGACATGACGACGCCTGTCAGGCGATATTACAATTTTTGGACAAAGACAACGCTGTTAACGGCTAGGTACATTTTACACCCGAGTACGTTGAGAGAATGTGAGTAAAGAGCCTTTTCCAAGGACTCAAACTATGCGCCGAGCGCGAGGCTCGAACCCAGGACCTTCCGATCCGAAATCGAGTGTCATACCACAAGACCAAATAGCCGAACATAAATAAATGAAATTCCCTTCAGGCATTAATCCCCAAGTGGAAATTTGTATTCATTTAGGGTCTTTTCCAAGAGAAGAATAGAACAATCCAGGCGTCAGCCGTAGTGTAGTGCCGCGCCTCAAAGTGAGCTATGGCGAGATAGATGACTTGCTCAAGGCCACGCAGCGGGACGGGTAGTCAAACTCGATACCTTTCCAGTATGAAGCAAAGACCATACGTAGTACTGTGCACCTCAGGTTCATTGAACGGGGAACTACGCTTGCATTATTAATCATTATAATAATAATATGTTAACCATCTCCTTACCAGCCATTTTCAGGATTTTTCCCAAAACTTCACACCCAACTAACACAAAATAGACTTTTTATCACTCAGACATAATAGCAGTAAAATTATTGCGAAGGATAATATAATTTCTGTAGTAAAACATCCTACAAGGCACATTAAATTTTATGATGTATTAAAGAAATTTGAATAAGAAAAATGTTGGTTGTATCGTAACGAATGTGACGATTTTCCTATAGTTGGTGAGGAGAGGGTTAATGTCCTATTCATAATAAAGATGTGGAAAAGTGTGTATGAAACACTTAGATATGTCCCTGATAATTACACAATAATTCAAGGCTGAGTGAGTCACATAATATACAGTGTATATTATTGAATATCATCATGCCTATCTATTCATATTGCAAAGTGCAGTGCTTGGGCGAATTTTTAATTCAGAAAAGTGAGTGGAGCAGGCACTTATGTTGGTAACAACAAGATATGAAGTGAGTAGAAAAGTGCCAGAAGACAATAGAGAATAAACATTTTTTTCGCGGCGGTGGTGGGGTTTGAACCTGCGACCTTATTGGTACGACAACTCCGCCTGGCAGGTGAGAGCGTGGCTCTACCGTGTGAGCTATCCACGAACACAAAAATATTCGTTTCAAACCCAAAGTCATTTCTAGATCCCTCTCTCACCCACTTCTTGAGATCGCCGATTCGTTCACCACCATCGCGAAGTAATTTTGACCAGCAGTTAAGCTTAATAGCCAATATTCTCATCACAAACATATAACATAGAAACGATTGAGACATGGAGTATGCTCCGGTGTATGGGGTGAATTTTTAATTCAGAAAAGTGAGTGGAGCAGGCACTTATGTTGGTAACAACAAGATATGAAGTGAGTAGAAAAGTGCCAGAAGACAATAGAGAATAAACATTTTTTTCGCGGCGGTGGTGGGGTTTGAACCTGCGACCTTATTGGTACGACAACTCCGCCTGGCAGGTGAGAGCGTGGCTCTACCGTGTGAGCTATCCACGAACACAAAAATATTCGTTTCAAACCCAAAGTCATTTCTAGATCCCTCTCTCACCCACTTCTTGAGATCGCCGATTCGTTCACCACCATCGCGAAGTAATTTTGACCAGCAGTTAAGCTTAATAGCCAATATTCTCATCACAAACATATAACATAGAAACGATTGAGACATGGAGTATGCTCCGGTGTATGGGGTGAATTTTTAATTCAGAAAAGTGAGTGGAGCAGGCACTTATGTTGGTAACAACAAGATATGAAGTGAGTAGAAAAGTGCCAGAAGACAATAGAGAATAAAAATTTTTTTCGCGGCGGTGGTGGGGTTTGAAAATGTATTTATGTGTGTCTTAGAGAGAGAGATGAGAGAGAGAGAGAGAGAGAGAAGGAGAGAGAAGGGGAGAGGGAGAGAGGAGAAAGGAGAAAGAGAGAGAGAGACAGACAGAAGGAGAGAGAAGGGGAGAGGGAGAAAGGAGAGAAAGAGAGAGAGAGAGAGAGAGAGAGAGAGAGAGAGAGGAGAGAGAGAGAGAGAGAGAGGGGTAAGAGAGGAGAGAGAGAGAAGAAGAAGAGAAGAAGAAGAAGAGAAGAAGAGAGAAGAAGAAGAAGAGAGAAGAAGAAGAGAGAGAAGGAAGAAGAAAGAAGAAGAAGAAGAAGAAGGCAAATATTATCCATCTCCTCTCCTAATCATCAACATCATCATCATCATCTCCTGCCTTCACCGCGATTGTCTTTTTGTTCCTTTACAAAAACAAAAAACAAAACAAAACAAAACAAAACGAAACAAAAAGAAAGCCAAAAACAAACCCTCAAAAAATAACCCCCCCCCCCCCCCCCCCCACACACACACACACAAAAAAAAAAAAAAAAACATTAAAAGAAAACAAAACCACCTTTTACGTCAGAACTCCACTCCAATTTCAATACCAAAATAAAAAGAAAGCGTACCAATGCAAGCCATAAACTTTCAACAAAAATACCTAGACTGCCCTGCTCTGTAAAAACCCATATTTTAAAATTTGGCCAGAAAACTCGTTCTTCAAATATCGATCGATTTAAAAGACCCTCATCTTGGCAAACAAACAAACTCTCAAACATGAAAGCTTCGCGAAGTCTCAGGTTTGAGAGTTTTTGCTAAAGATGAGCGTCAAATAAATCGATCGATAATTTGAAGGTCGAGTTTTCTGGCCAAATGTTTAAATATGGGTTTTTACAGAGTATTGCAGAAGAGCACTAAAAACAGCTTTGCACCAGATTCATTCACTCAATTACTACTACAAATATTATTATCATCTTCTTTAGATAGATAGAATGTTTTTATTACCTATTATACAATAAACTTGTAACTGCATCTCACTGGTTCCCAAACCTGTTTAAACCTGATAGATTGATAAGACCTACTAACAATCTCGGCCAAATTATTAATAACAAAAGAAAAAAAAACAAAAAAAACAACCCATTATGGCCAAGAAAAAACGTTTATTTCAAAATACTCGTATAGACCTATTTAGACGACCCTCAGGTTGTCCATCGATTCTTAAATCTGATAATTCATAGAAGTCTTAGGTTTGAAGAGTTTCAATAAGTTAAGGATCATCTAAAACCGTCGTAATTTAAAATAAATAATAATAATAATTAAGGTAAAATGTTTTCCAGGGCAAAATGGGAAAAAAAGTGTTTTTGTCTCTTAGATATATCACGTCACAGGCACACACACACTAACACACACACACACACAAAAGCGGTTCCTGACCTCTTGTTCCTGGGTCAGTGGCCACGGATAACAACTCCCATGCATAAAAAGAAGACATTCAGAAGAAAAGTTCTGTTTCATAAAGAGATAACAATCTTGTAAGTTATTATCAACTTCTATTTTTCCCCCGGTGTTTTGTGTTGATATGAAAGCAATCCTATCATCTTGAATAAAACAAAAATATTATTATTATCATTATTATGTCTGAATAAACGTCGTAAAAAAAAAAAAGGTTGAGCTTTTATATAGCGCTAAACGTGTGGCTATGTGGTCTAGTCGTATGAAACTCGCTTTCGGATCAGAAGGTCCTGGGTTCGAGCCTCGCGCTCGGCGCATAGTTGAGTCCTTGAAAAATGTTCTTTACTTACATTCTCTCACCGTACTCAGGTGTAAAATGAGTACCTGGCCATTGACAGCGGTGTCTTTGTCCGAAAAATTGTAATATCGGCTTGCAGGCGGCATGTCTCGTCCTACATGTTAAATGTTGCTGTTGACCTGTGGCCCCTTGTAAAGCGCTTTGAGCACATTTAGTGGATATTGCGCTATCAAAAGCTCAATATTTTTATTTTTAAAAACAAATTTTAAAAACGTCCTCAAAGCACTTTACAAGAGGTCCCTGGCCAACGGCAACACTTAACTTAAGGACGAGACATGACGCCAGTTTGGTGATAGTACACCATTTTGTTCCCGACAGAGACAACGCTGTTAGCGACCAGGTACTCATTTTACACCCGAGCACGGTGAGAGAATGTGAGTAAAGAGCCTTTTCCAAAGACACAACTATGCGCTGTTCAAAGCGGGACTCGAACCCAGGACGTTCCGATCCGATGGCGAGTGTCATACCTCTAGACCTTTATAGCGCATGACCTTACAGAGAGAACGTCAACATAGCATTGCGCATGCGTCTCTCTTATCAACTGAGGAAATCTATCGTTTGGTTAATTTTCATAATGTGATTAAATACATACTTTTATTAAATAAAAAATATAACCAAAAAACGTATTTTGATGAAAAGTTCACAGTGATGTGTTGCAAAGAATGAAAAATAATAAGGAATACATCCAAGATTAAGATTACCCGCCGTGAAATCACTGACTTCACCGTTCAGTCCTAGATAAGACATTTAGCAATGTTAAGAACCATAAAAAGCAGGATAGATAGACGGCATATTATATCCACATATGAAGACTCATCTAGGCACAACAACACATAAATTAATGTAGAAAACAAATAAAATGAAATGCAAAACAACTTGTATCGTCTTGTACTCAATGGTGGTTGCAGTATACTTGTTGTGCTGACGTAGGGTTTGTACCCGAAACGTCCATTGTCTGTTTTGTTCCCATACGAAGCCTCTCCATTTTCACTCTTTCGTTAGTATTTTCACGATCATCGGCTTCAGGCAGCCCCTACCGTTTTCTATTTTAGAACTGGGACAAAAACATGGACAGCAGCAACACCTTGATATCTCCAGACCTTTTGGATGACCTAGGTCAGCGAGTGGTCTTTGATCACCAATTCTCCAATGAGATAAGCCATCGGCCCTTGTTGATGTCGCCGTTGCTGTTGCTGTTGTTGTTGTGACCAGGTTAAAGCTTATCGATCATTGTAAAACTTGATGTCTTTCACTTGTTAATTAGGTAACCCTCTCAGCCCGGCTACACCCAATTTCGTTCAGTTGGGGAGGGGGGGGGGGGGGGTAAAGGCGGTTCTGGAAAACCCCATTTAAACATATATTTTATCACCCCCCTCTGATGAAAACGGTTTAAAAAATTATATTTCTTCATAATTCAATAGCATTTAATATGTTACATCAAATTCGACTGTCAGCACGGGGGTTCACCTATTCCCTTCTTACGTACTTGCAATTTCTCTTTTCGTTGTTCAAAATATTTGTGATTGATTTTCATGAACTTCAGGACTGGCTGTTGGCTATGGATCCCAGGTATAGCGCTTTAAGCACGTGAAGTAGACGTTTCCCTATATAAATGCTCAATTTTTGTTTTGTATTGTTTGTTTGTCTGTTTGTTTAAAAAAATAACCGATTGACATGGTTCTGCCATGCCCAAACAAAGCCCCCTTTCACCCCCCCCCCCCCACCCCGGGTGACTTAGAAAAACTCACGAAGCTCTGAAATTGGGACTGAAATATCGTAATTTTACGAATGTTTCGTAATATTATGAAGGTCTGCTTTAAGGGCATTCCAGCGCCAGTGGTACTTAAATATCACTCTGAATGGATATCCTGCCTCAAGTATTGAATTTATATCACGCTGTTGACAAATGGCTTTGAGTGGGGGGTGATGATTGAGTATTACGTGGATTTGTATGTCATTCAAGTACCTGGTTTTCTTTGGTCAAGCCACTTAACCTTCGGGTTTACAGTGATCTGAGAGCGATACCTGCGATAAGAATTGTTTATTTGTGTGTGGTGTGTGTTGAGTATGTATGTGTGTGTGTGTTTGTATGTAGGTGTGTGTGTGTGTGTTTGTATGTACGTGAATGTGTTTTAGAGTATGTGTGTGATAAAGGCAGACAGACACGTAGACATTAGACAGTCAAGATAGATTGATAGATTGATAACTAAGATAGATAGATAGATAGATAGGTAGATAGATAGATAGATAGATAGATAGATAGATAGATAGATAGATAGATAGATAGATAGATAGATGTATTAGATAGAGCTGGGGTGTGTTTTGTTTGTTGGTTTTACGGCGCTTGTGACACATTTAGGTCATTTCAGTGCTAGTGAAAAGGAAGAAAATGGGACGGTCGAAAAGGATATAGATTTACAATTGAAAGGACACAAGAAAAAGTAAGACAAAGGAGAAGGGTTCAAATGAGGAAAAGATGTAGATTCCAAGAGCACACTAAATCAGTGTACCTACTTAGTTTAAGATCACCTTAAAATCTTATCCAGACAGAAGCAAAGGTCCCCGCTAAGACGAATACATTCAAATGTTAACAAACCATTATATATTTAAAACAAACAAAGGTAATAATACAGAGAGAAGATATACAAGGATAAAAAATATGACCTCCCAAAACTATAACTATACATTTGACTGCTTTCCTCCCAGTCAAGGATCCCGGCCAGGACAAGGAGAAAACTAAGTAATCATATTCCAAAGACAAATAGAGAATACAACTCGAAAAACAGCTATAGGGGATAGAAGAAGCCTCCCAAAGTGTATGTGTTTGTGTGTGTGTGTGTGTGAGAGAGAGAGAGAGAGAGAGAGAGATAGAAATGGAGAGAGAGAGAGAGAGAGAAAAAGAGAGAGAGAGAGAGAGAGAGAGAGAAGAGGGGAGAGAGGAGAGAGAGAGAGAGAGAGAGAGAGAGAGAGAGAGAGAGAGAGAGAGAGAGAGAGAGAGAGAGAGAGAGAGAGAGAGAGAGATATCAAAGTTAACTTTTTGGGCAACCTCACCTAAAATAAACACTTGATGTATTTACTTTATTCCCCAACAGAGATATGTATCATAATATTATGGTCGCGATCAACAACTAGCTTATTAAATCATTTGCTGTGCAAGAATAGACACTTCTTTGAGCGAAGATTCAGATTCGGCTTGAACTCTTTTAACTGTCGTGCTCTAAAAAGACACGTTTTTTTTTAAATGGCCAGAAAATTCGTACTTCAAAATTCGATCGATTTCAATGACTCTCATAATATTGGCAAAAACTCTAAAACTGGGACCCCGTGGGGTCTTCCTTAAGTCACCGGTTTGAGAATTTTTGCCAAGATAAGGGTCATTTGAATCGACCTATAATATTTATCGATAGTATGCACTTGGCTAAGAAGTTCACAACGTTGCCATCTGGAAGTATAAATAACCAACACACAAAACTATGTGTTACCTTGAACTTTTATAGTCTGGCTAATACAGTTTAGTGAGAATTACTCATAAACGTGGATGGCAATAAACAATAACAAAGACCCCCGAGTGACGTCATCTTCATTCTATTTATAGGATGAGTTTTCTGACCACCATCTTAAATCTGTGTGCTTTCAAGAGTGCTGCAGTTAACGACGGCTTAACAGATCAATGTTTTGTTGGCGTGTGCGTCAATTTGCTGTAAGCTTGCGCACTCCACCCAACCCCAATCCCTACCCCCATCCTTCCCTCCCATATTCCCCCTAAACAAACCCCCTTTGGTCTCAAGCCAGTTATAGTCAATAACGACACAATCCACTTATAATTGTATCGGACGTATTCTCCAGAAAGAGCAAATTTAAAAAAAAACATGACGCCCATCATTAGATATCGTCGTATTCCACGAAGGAATCATATAGATAACCCATCAAACAAGATGCTGATTTCAAGAGAAATCACCCATGTTGTCCAAAGAGCAAAGCCATTTGTTTTTTAAACAATACCAAGACGGGTCGGAGCGTAGCCAACGTGAACTTATAGCCAATAGCCTGACACTGACCTAAAAATAACGTCCAAAGACAAGACTTTGGCCGCAAAAGAAAACAAATCGTGACTTGTATTTAATAGTTTAACCACTGGAATCACTTGTTTCCTTGAGCACAACTAACAACTCACTAGACGCTGCACAAAAATAAAAAAATGACATCAAACTATAAGTCTTAGAGGTTCTAATGTCAGGCTATATTATGTTAAGGAAGGCTGCGGTCGGAGTCGCCCCGACAAAGACATATTACGGATCGAGTCGGAATTGGCATTAACCGCTGCCAATTATTTTTTTCTGCACCGTGGTCCTAGTATGTGTTTGGCTATGAAACTCACAACATTTCCATCTGGAAGTATAAGGACCAACACACAAACCTATGTGTAACGTTGATCGTTCATAGTCTGGTTAATACAGTTTAGTGAGAATTACTCATAAACGCGGATGGCAAAAAGCAATAACAAAGATCTGAGTGACGTCAACTTCATACTATCTATAGAAAAGTCTCACCTTGACTGATTTCCCACCGGAAACGGAACATTAATTCGAGATGTTCCCTCTTGGCATGGCAAGGTGCTTTGAGCTCCAAATCTTTATGAAACTGGTCTAGTTACCCATAACGGAAGTAAGGATATTGACTTGACTACTTGACTCGTATTGGACACACACTCTTTTCTCTTGAAGTACGTTTAAAAACCCCTGCAATGCCTTCAAAAATGTTTGGCCCGCCCGCCTTAAACAAACACTTGTAGCCCAATGATGTCAAGGTCCCATTTGGAATTCAATATCCTGATATTATAGTCTGCAAACATGCCAGAGGGTTCATTTCTTTGGCGGTGGTTGTTTTTGATAGAGGAGAACTGAATGGGTTTTTGGCTATATTAGGTGATCCAAACGTTAAAAAATAAAGATTTTTCTTCTTCTTCTTCTCCTCCCCCCCCCCCCTCCTTCTTCTTCTTCTTCTTCGTATAAAAAGAAGTAGTCTAAAGATTTGAACTAAATGTGTATGAAAGGTGCCAGACAAAGCAAGAAAGAAAAAATACAAGAATACAAAAGCAGCCCAAAAAATCAGTCGACCTCGACTGGGGATCGAACCTCAGACCTTATGATTACAGGTCTTAATTGGATAATTTCTTAATTGAAAACTACCGGTTGGTGTTCTTACTCGATTGTGACCTCGTCTTTTCTGTTCAAAAGTTTGATTGGGTCACTTTTACAGTTGCCTTTTCCTGGACCTTAATGATTGACTTGATTTCGCCAACTTCATAAACGTTTTTATCTTGTGTTTCCTCACATCCCATTTTGGCCCAATTGTCTGGTATTTCATTTTCTATGATGCGGTAATAATCAGAAGTGATTTTAATTTAAGCATTTGGCACTTAACTCTCTCCTTACCAATCCTTCTCAGTATTTTCCTAAAAAATGGCAGGCTTACCCAGCAGAACAAATTGATTTTTTAAAACTCAAACAATGTCTCCAAACAATTTTATGTTCTTATTAATTAAACAAAGAGCAATGTGATGTACAAAATAAATCTGAATAAGAAAAAAATGTATTCTGTGTCGTAACAAATGTGACGATTTTACTGTAGGTGGTAAGAAGAGGGTTAAAATAACTGAATCCCTTGTCCGCAGTAAAACAATCAATTCAATTTTCTTTTTTTAACGTGAGCTTTACTTTAACATTTGGTATCCGTTTTGCTCCGATATAATAAAAACTAAAACTCTGAGCATTTATAAAGTGCGATGCCCATTAAACATGCTCAAAGAATTTTGCAAGGGGCTCCTAGCAACACAAACGCTTAACATGTACAACGAGACATGACGCCTCTAAGACGATCGTACAATGTTCTCGATAGAGTCAACGATGTTATTGGTCAAGTACTCATTTTACACCTGAGTTACAGTGAGAGATTGTGATTAGAGAACCTTTTTCAATGACTCAACTATGCACCACTGAGAGCGGGACTCAAACCCTTGACCTTCCAGTCTGGAGACGAGTGTCATAACACAAGACCACATCGGCGTTGGGTCACATTTGTTTATCAATGTTCATCCAAGAGTGTGACGCTGGTAAAATGACGAATGCCCTTGCAACCTAAATGATAATACCAATATCATTTGAATAATAATATTATAAGTATTATAATAATATAGCAATTTGTGCCTTCATTGATAGAATATATTATGTCTATTTTGAAAAGAAAATGTGTGTGTGTGTGTGTGTGTGTGTGTGTGTGTGTGCGTGTGTGTATGTGTGTGTATGTGTGTGATGGATGAGAGGGAGGAAGATGGATACATATTTTCAATCAATCTATGAGTTAGTTTCACGGATTCAAACTCCTATTCGTTGAGATATCTCGCGTCCCATCTCAAAAGGCAATGATGTCAAAATGAACAATAACTTATAACGGTTGCCAGATAGTTTCGTAAAAGATTGCCATTAATTAGATACAAAAGAAATAATCCGTAAATGTATATGTGAAAGATAAAAAAAAGATGCAGATATTTTAGCTTAGCTTCGAGCAAGAAGAGGAGAGGGAGAAGAAGATGTCTGCTTTTGTTTTTAAGGGTTTTACGGCGCTTGCAACACATTAAGGTTATATCAGCGCCAGTAAAAAGGAAGAAAATGGGAAAGTAAAAAGTTCTAGAATTACAATTAAAGCACCCAAGAAAAGGTAAGACAAAGGGGAATTTGTTCAAATAAGAAACAGATGAAGATTCCAAGAGCACACTATCAAAGTACTTAGTTTGAAATAACTAAAAGTCTCATCCAGACACAAGCACAGGTCTCCACTAAGAGGAATACACTCAAATGTTTTACAAATAATATATAACATAAAGAAAACATTAGTGCATAATAGACATGATTTACAAGGGAAAAAAATATCATCTCCCAAAATCATTTGACTGTACCCCCCCCCAGCCAGGGTATCCGGCCAGGGCAAAACCAAGTAATCTCATTCCAATACAAAAACCGAAAGCATATTGGAAAACAGATATAGGGGGATAGACACAGAAGTGGCCTCCTGCCCACCATGGGAGGTCAAAGATCCCACCCAGTAGGAAGAAGAAGAAGAAGAAGAAGAAGAAGAAGAAGAAGAAGAAGAAGAAGAAGAAGAAGAAGAAGAAGAAGAAGAAGAAGAAGAAGAAGAAGAAGAAGAAGATGAAGAAGAAGAAGAAGAAGAAGAAGAAGAAGAAGAAGAAGAAGAAGAAGAAGAAGAAGAAGAAGAAGAAGAGATTATTATTTATTCAATTATTTATATTTCATGATGATTATTATTATCACTATCGTCATCATCATAATCATTATAATCATCATCACCATCGTCATCATCATAATCATTATAATCATCATCACCATCATCATTGTCAACATAATTATCATCATTTTTATTATTAATTACTATCATCATCATCATCATCATCATTATCCTCATTTTTATTGTTATATTATTATCATCATCATTATCACCACCACCACCATCATCATCTTAGCATTAAAAATGTAAATCGGACAAGATATGAAGTGAGTAGAAAAGTGCCAGAAGACAATAGAGAATAAAAATTTTTTCGCGATGGTGGTGAACGAATCGGCGATCTCAAGAAGTGGGTGAGAGAGGGATCTAGAAATGACTTTGGGTTTGAAACGAATATTTTTGTGTTCGTGGATAGCTCACACGGTAGAGCCACGCTCTCACCTGCCAGGCGGAGTTGTCGTACCAATAAGGTCGCAGGTTCAAACCCCACCACCGCCGCGAAAAAATTTTTTATTCTCTATTGTCTTCTGGCACTTTTCTACTCACTTCATATCTTGTTGTTACCAACATAAGTGCCTGCTCCACTCACTTTTCTGAATTAAAAATTCACCCCATACACCGGAGCATACTCCATGTCTCAATCGTTTCTATGTTATATGTTTGTGATGAGAATATTGGCTATTAAGCTTAACTGCTGGTCAAAATTACTTCGCGATGGTGGTGAACGAATCGGCGATCTCAAGAAGTGGGTGAGAGAGGGATCTAGAAATGACTTTGGGTTTGAAACGAATATTTTTGTGTTCGTGGATAGCTCACACGGTAGAGCCACGCTCTCACCTGCCAGGCGGAGTTGTCGTACCAATAAGGTCGCAGGTTCAAACCCCACCACCGCCGCGAAAAAATTTTTTATTCTCTATTGTCTTCTGGCACTTATCTACTCACTTCATATCTTGTTGTTACCAACATAAGTGCCTGCTCCACTCACTTTTCTGAATTAAAAATTCACCCCATACACCGGAGCATACTCCATGTCTCAATCGTTTCTATGTTATATGTTTGTGATGAGAATATTGGCTATTAAGCTTAACTGCTGGTCAAAATTACTTCGCGATGGTGGTGAACGAATCGGCGATCTCAAGAAGTGGGTGAGAGAGGGATCTAGAAATGACTTTGGGTTTGAAACGAATATTTTTGTGTTCGTGGATAGCTCACACGGTAGAGCCACGCTCTCACCTGCCAGGCGGAGTTGTCGTACCAATAAGGTCGTAGGTTCAAACCCCACCACCGCCGCGAAAAAATTTTTTATTCTCTATTGTCTTCTGGCACTTTTCTACTCACTTCATATCTTGTTAGTGCTTGGGCGAAAGAATGTTTATGTAAATACTTGGATCTTCAATTAATCATACAAATAATTGATCTCTCTCTCTCTCTCTCTCTCTCTCTCTCTCTCTCTCTCTCTCTCTCTCTTTCTCTTCCTCACGAGCCATGATTCATGGCTTTTTAAAACTTGAAAATGTATTTATGTGTGTCTTAGAGAGAGAGATGAGAGAGAGAGAGAGAGAGAGAAGAGAGAAGAGAGAGAGAGAAGAGGAGAGAGAGAGAGAGAGAGAGAGAGAAGAAGAAGAAGGAGAGAGGAGAGGAGAGAGAGAGAGAGAGAGAGAGAGGAGAGAAGAGAGAGAGAGAGAGGAGAGAGAGAGAAGAAGAAGAAGAAGAAGAAGAAGAAGAAGAAGAAGAAGAAGAAGAAGAAGAAGAAGAAGAAGAAAGAAGAAGAAGAAGAAGAAGAAGAAGAAGAAGAAGGCAAATCATTTATCCATCTCCTCCTCCTAATCATCAACATCATCATCATCATCCTGCCTTCACCGCGATTGTCTTTTTGTTCCTTTACAAAAACAAAAAACAAAACAAAACAAAACAAAACGAAACAAAAAGAAAGCCAAAAACAAACCCTCAAAAAATAACCCCCCCCCCCCCCCCCCCCACACACACACACACAAAAAAAAAAAAAAAAACATTAAAAGAAAACAAAACCACCTTTTACGTCAGAACTCCACTCCAATTTCAATACCAAAATAAAAAGAAAGCGTACCAATGCAAGCCATAAACTTTCAACAAAAATACCTAGACTGCCCTGCTCTGTAAAAACCCATATTTTAAAATTTGGCCAGAAAACTCGTTCTTCAAATATCGATCGATTTAAAAGACCCTCATCTTGGCAAACAAACAAACTCTCAAACATGAAAGCTTCGCGAAGTCTCAGGTTTGAGAGTTTTTGCTAAAGATGAGCGTCAAATAAATCGATCGATAATTTGAAGGTCGAGTTTTCTGGCCAAATGTTTAAATATGGGTTTTTACAGAGTATTGCAGAAGAGCACTAAAAACAGCTTTGCACCAGATTCATTCACTCAATTACTACTACAAATATTATTATCATCTTCTTTAGATAGATAGAATGTTTTTATTACCTATTATACAATAAACTTGTAACTGCATCTCACTGGTTCCCAAACCTGTTTAAACCTGATAGATTGATAAGACCTACTAACAATCTCGGCCAAATTATTAATAACAAAAGAAAAAAAAAAAAAAAAACAACCCATTATGGCCAAGAAAAAACGTTTATTTCAAAATACTCGTATAGACCTATTTAGACGACCCTCAGCTTGTCCATCGATTCTTAAATCTGATAATTCATAGAAGTCTTAGGTTTGAAGAGTTTCAATAAGTTAAGGATCATCTAAAACCGTCGTAATTTAAAATAAATAATAATAATAATTAAGGTAAAATGTTTTCCAGGGCAAAATGGGAAAAAAAGTGTTTTTGTCTCTTAGATATATCACGTCACAGGCACACACACACTAACACACACACACACACAAAAGCGGTTCCTGACCTCTTGTTCCTGGGTCAGTGGCCACGGATAACAACTCCCATGCATAAAAGAAGACATTCAGAAGAAAAGTTCTGTTTCATAAAGAGATAACAATCTTGTAAGTTATTATCAACTTCTATTTTTGCCCGGTGTTTTGTGTTGATATGAAAGCAATCCTATCATCTTGAATAAAACAAAAATATTATTATTATCATTATTATGTCTGAATAAACGTCGTAAAAAAAAAAAAAGGTTGAGCTTTTATATAGCGCTAAACGTGTGGCTATGTGGTCTAGTCGTATGAAACTCGCTTTCGGATCAGAAGGTCCTGGGTTCGAGCCTCGCGCTCGGCGCATAGTTGAGTCCTTGAAAAATGTTCTTTACTTACATTCTCTCACCGTACTCAGGTGTAAAATGAGTACCTGGCCATTGACAGCGGTGTCTTTGTCCGAAAAATTGTAATATCGGCTTGCAGGCGGCATGTCTCGTCCTACATGTTAAATGTTGCTGTTGACCTGTGGCCCCTTGTAAAGCGCTTTGAGCACATTTAGTGGATATTGCGCTATCAAAAGCTCAATATTTTTATTTTTAAAAACAAATTTTAAAAACGTCCTCAAAGCACTTTACAAGAGGTCCCTGGCCAACGGCAACACTTAACTTAAGGACGAGACATGACGCCAGTTTGGTGATAGTACACCATTTTGTTCCCGACAGAGACAACGCTGTTAGCGACCAGGTACTCATTTTACACCCGAGCACGGTGAGAGAATGTGAGTAAAGAGCCTTTTCCAAAGACACAACTATGCGCTGTTCAAAGCGGGACTCGAACCCAGGACGTTCCGATCCGATGGCGAGTGTCATACCTCTAGACCTTTATAGCGCATGACCTTACAGAGAGAACGTCAACATAGCATTGCGCATGCGTCTCTCTTATCAACTGAGGAAATCTATCGTTTGGTTAATTTTCATAATGTGATTAAATACATACTTTTATTAAATAAAAAATATAACCAAAAAACGTATTTTGATGAAAAGTTCACAGTGATGTGTTGCAAAGAATGAAAAATAATAAGGAATACATCCAAGATTAAGATTACCCGCCGTGAAATCACTGACTTCACCGTTCAGTCCTAGATAAGACATTTAGCAATGTTAAGAACCATAAAAAGCAGGATAGATAGACGGCATATTATATCCACATATGAAGACTCATCTAGGCACAACAACACATAAATTAATGTAGAAAACAAATAAAATGAAATGCAAAACAACTTGTATCGTCTTGTACTCAATGGTGGTTGCAGTATACTTGTTGTGCTGACGTAGGGTTTGTACCCGAAACGTCCATTGTCTGTTTTGTTCCCATACGAAGCCTCTCCATTTTCACTCTTTCGTTAGTATTTTCACGATCATCGGCTTCAGGCAGCCCCTACCGTTTTCTATTTAGAACTGGGACAAAAACATGGACAGCAGCAACACCTTGATATCTCCAGACCTTTTGGATGACCTAGGTCAGCGAGTGGTCTTTGATCACCAATTCTCCAATGAGATAAGCCATCGGCCCTTGTTGATGTCGCCGTTGCTGTTGCTGTTGTTGTTGTGACCAGGTTAAAGCTTATCGATCATTGTAAAACTTGATGTCTTTCACTTGTTAATTAGGTAACCCTCTCAGCCCGGCTACACCCAATTTCGTTCAGTTGGGGGGGGGGGGGGGGGGGGGGGAAAGGCGTATCTGGAAAACGCTATTTAAACATATATTTTATCACTCCTCTCTGATGAAAACGATGTAAAATATTATATTTCATCATAATTCAATAGCATTTAATATGTTACATCAAATTCGACTGTCAGCACGGGGGTTCACCTATTCCCTTCTTACGTACTTGCAATTTCTCTTTTCGTTGTTCAAAATATTTGTGATTGATTTTCATGAACTTCAGGACTGGCTGTTGGCTATGGATCCCAGGTATAGCGCTTTAAGCACGTGAAGTAGACGTTTCCCTATATAAATGCTCAATTTTTGTTTTGTATTGTTTGTTTGTCTGTTTGTTTAAAAAAATAACCGATTGACATAGTTCTGCCATGCGCAAACAAAGCGCCCTTTCACCCCCCCCCCCCCCACCCCGGGTGACTTAGAAAAACTCACGAAGCTCTGAAATTGGGACTGAAATATCGTAATTTTACGAATGTTTCGTAATATTATGAAGGTCTGCTTTAAGGGCATTCCAGCGCCAGTGGTACTTAAATATCACTCTGAATGGATATCCTGCCTCAAGTATTGAATTTATATCACGCTGTTGACAAATGGCTTTGAGTGGGGGGTGATGATTGAGTATTACGTGGATTTGTATGTCATTCAAGTACCTGGTTTTCTTTGGTCAAGCCACTTAACCTTCGGGTTTACAGTGATCTGAGAGCGATACCTGCGATAAGAATTGTTTATTTGTGTGTGTGTGTGTGTTGAGTATGTATGTGTGTGTGTGTTTGTATGTAGGTGTGTGTGTGTGTTTGTATGTACGTGAATGTGTTTTAGAGTATGTGTGTGATAAAGGCAGACAGACACGTAGACATTAGACAGTCAAGATAGATTGATAGATTGATAACTAGATAGATAGATAGATAGATAGGTAGATAGATAGATGATAGATAGATAGTTTAGATAGATAGATAGATAGATAGATAGATGTATTAGATAGAGCTGGGGTGTGTTTTGTTTGTTGGTTTTACGGCGCTTGTGACACATTTAGGTCATTTCAGTGCTAGTGAAAAGGAAGAAAATGGGACGGTCGAAAAGGATATAGATTTACAATTGAAAGGACACAAGAAAAAGTAAGACAAAGGAGAAGGGTTCAAATGAGGAAAAGATGTAGATTCCAAGAGCACACTAAATCAGTGTACCTACTTAGTTTAAGATCACCTTAAAATCTTATCCAGACAGAAGCAAAGGTCCCCGCTAAGACGAATACATTCAAATGTTAACAAACCATTATATATTTAAAACAAACAAAGGTAATAATACAGAGAGAAGATATACAAGGATAAAAAATATGACCTCCCAAAACTATAACTATACATTTGACTGCTTTCCTCCCAGTCAAGGATCCCGGCCAGGACAAGGAGAAAACTAAGTAATCATATTCCAAAGACAAATAGAGAATACAACTCGAAAAACAGCTATAGGGGATAGAAGAAGCCTCCCAAAGTGTATGTGTTTGTGTGTGTGTGTGTGTGAGAGAGAGAGAGAGAGAGAGAGAGAGAGAGAAATGGAGAGAGAGAGAGAGAGAAAAAGAGAGAGAGAGAGAGAGAGAGAAATGGAGAGAGAGAGAGAGAGAGAGAAAGAGAGAGAGAGAGAGAGAGAGAGAGAGAGAGAGAGAGAGAGAGAGAGAGAGAGAGAGAGATATCAAAGTTAACTTTTTGGGCAACCTCACCTAAAATAAACACTTGATGTATTTACTTTATTCCCCAACAGAGATATGTATCATAATATTATGGTCGCGATCAACAACTAGCTTATTAAATCATTTGCTGTGCAAGAATAGACACTTCTTTGAGCGAAGATTCAGATTCGGCTTGAACTCTTTTAACTGTCGTGCTCTAAAAAGACACGTTTTTTTTTAAATGGCCAGAAAATTCGTACTTCAAAATTCGATCGATTTCAATGACTCTCATAATATTGGCAAAAACTCTAAAACTGGGACCCCGTGGGGTCTTCCTTAAGTCACCGGTTTGAGAATTTTTGCCAAGATAAGGGTCATTTGAATCGACCTATAATATTTATCGATAGTATGCACTTGGCTAAGAAGTTCACAACGTTGCCATCTGGAAGTATAAATAACCAACACACAAAACTATGTGTTACCTTGAACTTTTATAGTCTGGCTAATACAGTTTAGTGAGAATTACTCATAAACGTGGATGGCAATAAACAATAACAAAGACCCCCGAGTGACGTCATCTTCATTCTATTTATAGGATGAGTTTTCTGACCACCATCTTAAATCTGTGTGCTTTCAAGAGTGCTGCAGTTAACGACGGCTTAACAGATCAATGTTTTGTTGGCGTGTGCGTCAATTTGCTGTAAGCTTGCGCACTCCACCCAACCCCAATCCCTACCCCCCATCCTTCCCTCCCATATTCCCCCTAAACAAACCCCCTTTGGTCTCAAGCCAGTTATAGTCAATAACGACACAATCCACTTATAATTGTATCGGACGTATTCTCCAGAAAGAGCAAATTTAAAAAAAAACATGACGCCCATCATTAGATATCGTCGTATTCCACGAAGGAATCATATAGATAACCCATCAAACAAGATGCTGATTTCAAGAGAAATCACCCATGTTGTCCAAAGAGCAAAGCCATTTGTTTTTTAAACAATACCAAGACGGGTCGGAGCGTAGCCAACGTGAACTTATAGCCAATAGCCTGACACTGACCTAAAAATAACGTCCAAAGACAAGACTTTGGCCGCAAAAGAAAACAAATCGTGACTTGTATTTAATAGTTTAACCACTGGAATCACTTGTTTCCTTGAGCACAACTAACAACTCACTAGACGCTGCACAAAAATAAAAAATGACATCAAACTATAAGTCTTAGAGGTTCTAATGTCAGGCTATATTATGTTAAGGAAGGCTGCGGTCGGAGTCGCCCCGACAAAGACATATTACGGATCGAGTCGGAATTGGCATTAACCGCTGCCAATTATTTTTTTCTGCACCGTGGTCCTAGTATGTGTTTGGCTATGAAACTCACAACATTTCCATCTGGAAGTATAAGGACCAACACACAAACCTATGTGTAACGTTGATCGTTCATAGTCTGGTTAATACAGTTTAGTGAGAATTACTCATAAACGCGGATGGCAAAAAGCAATAACAAAGATCTGAGTGACGTCAACTTCATACTATCTATAGAAAAGTCTCACCTTGACTGATTTCCCACCGGAAACGGAACATTAATTCGAGATGTTCCCTCTTGGCATGGCAAGGTGCTTTGAGCTCCAAATCTTTATGAAACTGGTCTAGTTACCCATAACGGAAGTAAGGATATTGACTTGACTACTTGACTCGTATTGGACACACACTCTTTTCTCTTGAAGTACGTTTAAAAACCCCTGCAATGCCTTCAAAAATGTTTGGCCCGCCCGCCTTAAACAAACACTTGTAGCCCAATGATGTCAAGGTCCCATTTGGAATTCAATATCCTGATATTATAGTCTGCAAACATGCCAGAGGGTTCATTTCTTTGGCGGTGGTTGTTTTTGATAGAGGAGAACTGAATGGGTTTTTGGCTATATTAGGTGATCCAAACGTTAAAAAATAAAGATTTTTCTTCTTCTTCTTCTCCTCCCCCCCCCCTCCTTCTTCTTCTTCTTCTTCGTATAAAAAGAAGTAGTCTAAAGATTTGAACTAAATGTGTATGAAAGGTGCCAGACAAAGCAAGAAAGAAAAAATACAAGAATACAAAAGCAGCCCAAAAAATCAGTCGACCTCGACTGGGGATCGAACCTCAGACCTTATGATTACAGGTCTTAATTGGATAATTTCTTAATTGAAAACTACCGGTTGGTGTTCTTACTCGATTGTGACCTCGTCTTTTCTGTTCAAAAGTTTGATTGGGTCACTTTTACAGTTGCCTTTTCCTGGACCTTAATGATTGACTTGATTTCGCCAACTTCATAAACGTTTTTATCTTGTGTTTCCTCACATCCCATTTTGGCCCAATTGTCTGGTATTTCATTTTCTATGATGCGGTAATAATCAGAAGTGATTTTAATTTAAGCATTTGGCACTTAACTCTCTCCTTACCAATCCTTCTCAGTATTTTCCTAAAAAATGGCAGGCTTACCCAGCAGAACAAATTGATTTTTTAAAACTCAAACAATGTCTCCAAACAATTTTATGTTCTTATTAATTAAACAAAGAGCAATGTGATGTACAAAATAAATCTGAATAAGAAAAAAATGTATTCTGTGTCGTAACAAATGTGACGATTTTACTGTAGGTGGTAAGAAGAGGGTTAAAATAACTGAATCCCTTGTCCGCAGTAAAACAATCAATTCAATTTTCTTTTTTTAACGTGAGCTTTACTTTAACATTTGGTATCCGTTTTGCTCCGATATAATAAAAACTAAAACTCTGAGCATTTATAAAGTGCGATGCCCATTAAACATGCTCAAAGAATTTTGCAAGGGGCTCCTAGCAACACAAACGCTTAACATGTACAACGAGACATGACGCCTCTAAGACGATCGTACAATGTTCTCGATAGAGTCAACGATGTTATTGGTCAAGTACTCATTTTACACCTGAGTTACAGTGAGAGATTGTGATTAGAGAACCTTTTTCAATGACTCAACTATGCACCACTGAGAGCGGGACTCAAACCCTTGACCTTCCAGTCTGGAGACGAGTGTCATAACACAAGACCACATCGGCGTTGGGTCACATTTGTTTATCAATGTTCATCCAAGAGTGTGACGCTGGTAAAATGACGAATGCCCTTGCAACCTAAATGATAATACCAATATCATTTGAATAATAATATTATAAGTATTATAATAATATAGCAATTTGTGCCTTCATTGATAGAATATATTATGTCTATTTTGAAAAGAAAATGTGTGTGTGTTGTTGGGGTTGTGTGTGTGTGCGTGTGTGTATGTGTGTGTATGTGTGTGATGGATGAGAGGGAGGAAGATGGATACATATTTTCAATCAATCTATGAGTTAGTTTCACGGATTCAAACTCCTATTCGTTGAGATATCTCGCGTCCCATCTCAAAAGGCAATGATGTCAAAATGAACAATAACTTATAACGGTTGCCAGATAGTTTCGTAAAAGATTGCCATTAATTAGATACAAAAGAAATAATCCGTAAATGTATATGTGAAAGATAAAAAAAAGATGCAGATATTTTAGCTTAGCTTCGAGCAAGAAGAGGAGAGGGAGAAGAAGATGTCTGCTTTTGTTTTTAAGGGTTTTACGGCGCTTGCAACACATTAAGGTTATATCAGCGCCAGTAAAAAGGAAGAAAATGGGAAAGTAAAAAGTTCTAGAATTACAATTAAAGCACCCAAGAAAAGGTAAGACAAAGGGGAATTTGTTCAAATAAGAAACAGATGAAGATTCCAAGAGCACACTATCAAAGTACTTAGTTTGAAATAACTAAAAGTCTCATCCAGACACAAGCACAGGTCTCCACTAAGAGGAATACACTCAAATGTTTTACAAATAATATAATAACAAAAGAAAACATTAGTGCATAATAGACATGATTTACAAGGGAAAAAATATCATCTCCCAAAATCATTTGACTGTACCCCCCCCAGCCAGGGTATCCGGCCAGGGCAAAACCAAGTAATCTCATTCCAATACAAAAACCGAAAGCATATTGGAAAACAGATATAGGGGGATAGACACAGAAGTGGCCTCCTGCCCACCATGGGAGGTCAAAGATCCCACCCAGTAGGAAGAAGAAGAAGAAGAAAGAAGAAGAAGAAGAAGAAGAAGAAGAAGAAGAAGAAGAAGAAGAAGAAGAAGAAGAAGAAGAAGAAGAAGAAGAAGAAGATGAAGAAGAAGAAGAAGAAGAAGAAGAAGAAGAAGAAGAAGAAGAAGAAGAAGAAGAAGAAGAAGAGATTATTATTTATTCAATTATTTATATTTCATGATGATTATTATTATCACTATCGTCATCATCATAATCATTATAATCATCATCACCATCGTCATCATCATAATCATTATAATCATCATCACCATCATCATTGTCAACATAATTATCATCATTTTTATTATTAATTACTATCATCATCATCATCATCATCATCATCATTATCCTCATTTTTATTGTTATATTATTATCATCATCATTATCACCACCACCACCATCATCATCTTAGCATTAAAAATGTAAATCGGACAACAGTGTAAAGAATGCTATGCCAATAACATTATCAATGATAATAACAATAATATTAATATCATTATTCCTGAGTTTTAGACTGTAACGAGGCATAACGATACGCACGGCAGGGTGGAAACGGTAGAATGTGACCATTTGTGTCAAAACGGTGTATGCAGACCTGTCTAATACATATTACGAAACATTGGTAGAATTACGAAATTTGGTCTCCAATTTCAGACATTCATGAGCATTTCAAAGTCGTTAAAAATCATTTAAAATGAAAGTTTGATGCTAGACTATAAAATTATTCTATGTCAATAGGATTCAAAAGTCTGACGTCACGTCCGTCCAGCAACCAGCAGGTTGGTTCAAAACAAAGAAAATTGGTACTTTTTATTTGTCATGCTGGCTAGAACTTTTTCACAGGTCATGTGATCATAATGTATATAGGTCAAAACATCAGATTTATAATGTTTTTCTCCTCGTCAGAGAAGTATTTCATAAGGGCATCCGCCATTGTTCCGATAGTTTAGAACCCGTTACTATGTTACTATGCGTCATTACGAGGGAAGTGACATCACGACTGTTGAAGCCGATTGTTGACCTAAAAGATAACTCATATTATATAAACTACTTACTTTACTATTAAAAACTACTAGTTTTTAGATTTTCAAGTAGTCATGTCTTTATTATGTCGGGTGAATCTAATGCTCTAATTCGTTAAAACGATTGGTGTCATGCGTTAAGGTAAAATACTCACATTCACCAGCCAAGTTAAACATACCAACACACAAAACAACAGTGTGTAACCTTTTGCGTTTATAGTCTGATTGATATAGTCTAATGGGAACACAGGTTGTATAAAAAGTAATAAATAGCTAAGTGACGTCAACTTCGTTCCTTCTATACGGTTTAAGTTGAAATACATGGCTGCATGCATTGTTGCACTGTGTTGAGTAGGTTCTGTATGGTTTTTTTTTTTTGTCTGTTTGTTTTTGAGAGTTTTACGGCCCTTGCAACACATTAAGGTCATAGCAGCGCAAGTAAAAAGAAAGAAAATGGGAAAGAAAAAAGTTCAAGAATTACAATTAAAGCACCCGAGAAAAAGTAAGACAAAGGGGAATTGATTCAAATAGGAAACAGATGTAGATTCTAAGAGCACACTATCAAAGTACTTAAATCACCTATAAGTCTTATCCAGACACAAGCGCAGGTCCCCACTAAGAGGTATACACTCAAATGTTTACAAAGTATTACATATAACACAAAAAAAAGTTATAGAGTGCATAACAACAGCAACACGTAACACACAGAATGAGACATGACCCCTGTTATGCGATAAAACAATTTATTTTCCGACAGATACAACGCTGTTAACGGCCAGTTACTCATTTTACACCTGAGTACGGTAAGAGAATTTGAGTAAAGAGTCTTTTCCAAGGACTCAACTATGCGCTGAGCAAGGCTCGAACCCAGGAGATTCCGATCCGAAAGCGAATGTCATACCACAAGACCACACAGTCGCGCAAAATACGCGTTACCACACCTGTAAATAAGTACACGCTGGTTTGTGAGTACTCCTATTACAACAATGATGACCAAAACAGTATGAATTACCGGACGTGTAAACGAGTACACGTTTGTGACACATGACATCTATTATTATTATATTTTTTAAATCTTTTTGTTGGGTGGGTGGGGGGGGGGGGGGGCATTCAAGACATATTACCAGTTTGATCCATGGGTCAGACATATATTTTAGGACCAAATTGACCTACCATTGACATTGCATTCGCCTACAAGGTGGTTTTTTTTTTTTATTAATTCGACACCAGAAATCGTTTTTTTTAAAATTTGGAACTTATTCTTCTCGTGTTATGATCTATGTCTGGGCCGGTTAGTAGATATTGCGCTATATAACTGCTTTAGTCTTTTTTCTTCATTTAAGACAATAACACCAGTTTGACATAGTGCTATACATATTTTTAGGGCCAAATCGACATTGCGTTCACTTACAATGAAATATTTTATTGGGAAATTATTTATCTTGTTAATATCAATATCTGGGTTGTGGAGTGGATGTTGCACTATGTCAATGCTCTAGCTTTTGGGGGTTGTTTTTGTCATTCAATATATTAACACCAGTTTGACACAGTGGTTCATATATTTTTAGGGCCAAATCAAAATTGCGTTCACCTACAATGTGTTTTTATTATTTTGACAGCAGAAATCTTTTTTTGGAAGTTATACTACTTGTGTTATTATCTGTGTCTGGGTCGTTTAGTGGATATTGCGCTATATAACTGCTCTCTTTTTTTCTGGGGGGGGGGGGGGTGCATTTTTTTTATTCATTCAAGACATTATTAACACCAGTTTGACAGAGTGGTTCAAATATTTTTTTCCGGCCAAATCGACATTGAGTCCACTTACAATGTGTGGCTTATTAATTCGACACCAGTTTTGCTATTATCAACCTCTGGGTTGTGGAGTGGATATTGCGCTATATAAATGCTCTAGGTGTTGTTGTTTTTAATTTTAATTCAAGACATTAACACAAGTTTGACACAGTGGGACACATTATATATTTAGGAACCAAATCGACCTGCCATTGACCTTGCATTCATCTACAACGTGTTATTATTATTATTATTATTATTATTATTATTATTATTATTATTATTATTATTATTATTATTATTATTATTATTATTATTATTATTATTATTATTATTATTATTATTATATTATTTTAATTATTACACCAGAATTTTTTATTTTATTTTGGAAGTTATTCATTTTGTTAATTACAAAAAAATGCAAAACGGCCAAAAGGGCGTCATGTCTCGTCTTAGATGTTTTAAGTGTTGTTGTTGTTGTCTAGAAACACCTTGTAAAGCGCTCTGAGCACGTTTAGTGGATATTGCGCTATATATATATATATATATATATATATATATATATATATATATATATATATATATATATGGTATGGAGCAGTAAGACACGTGTCATGAAATCAGGATCAAATTGACCTTAGTGGGGATACTGCGCTATATATATTATACATTTTCTATTTATTTTTGCTTGTTAGATTTTGTTCTGTTTTTTGTTGTTGTTGTTGTTGTTGTTGTTGTGTTTTTTCCATTCAAGACGTAATACTGGTATGGAGCAGTAAGAGACACGTGTTATGAATTCAGGGTCAAATTGACCTACCATTAACATTGCATTCAACCTCCAACGTGTTTTTACTATTTGACACCAGTCATTTTTTTTCTTTGAGTTACTCGTCTTGTGTTATCATCTTTCATTGTCTGGGTCGATTCTTTTCTTCTTTTTTATTTTTTGACTCTTAATCTTTATTTTTATCTGCTGGGCATATTATATAATGTGACCCGCCGAGTCAAAAGGGCGTTGGATCGAAGTGGACCAGATGAAATAAAAGTGGTAAAAGTAAAAAAAAAAAAAAAAGGCTATTTCCTGTTCATCAATGTTTTTGGTTATTCATCTCAACAACGCCACTACCACATTATCTTATTCGTCCTGTTTTGATGATAAAGGGGAAACCCGAAACGTCCATTTTACCTGTTTTCGTATATTAAATTGAAGCTTGCATTCAATTTCACATTGTTATTCATTTCTTCGAGGTTCGAGCAGCAACATTGACATTACAACAACGTCAACCCAAGTCGAGAATTGCCTTCGATTGTCCGAACTGCTAATAACTGATGACATACGTTTAGGTACAAATACTCACAACATCCGCCAACCGGATATAACTCGAGCTTTAATAATATAGCGCTTTATAAGGGGTCCCTGGCCAACAGCAACACGTCACGTGTAGAATGAGACATAACGTAAGAACAGACAAAACTATGTTTAAACTTGAACGTGTATAGTCTGGTTAAAATAACTTAGTGAGAACTAATCATTAAAATGGCGGTCTAAAAACAAAAACAAAGAGCTGAGTAACGTCAATACGCTTCAACAGTCGTCACGTCACTTCCCTCGTAATCACGCATGGAAACTTAGTAACTGGATCTAAGATATCGGAACAATGGCGGACGCCCTTATGAAATATATCTCCGACGAGCATAAAAGAGTATCCAGAAGTAAAAAACCCATTATAAATCTGATCATGTTATAACTTTTACACATTCTGACTACAAGACATATGAAAAGTCATAGCCAGCATGAAGAATAAAAAGTATCGATTTCCTTTGTTTAGAACCACGGTGGTCGCGGTTGCTGGGCGACGTGACATCAGACTATTGAATCCAATTTCGTTCCATCTACAATGTGCACAATATATAATATTATAATACCGTTTTGAGACGATATATCAAACATTATATATTTAAATTATTTTATTTATGGTAAAACTTTAAAAAAAAAAAAAGATTATGTTTTATCATTGTACGACATGCGATAGTATAGCAAAAGTAAGCGCCAAAAACGAGAACAGCGTGGGTGATGAGGAGTTAGTAGTAGTAGTATATCATTGAAGAGTCAAGAGATAACGCCTGCTCTTTGAACTCTGTATCAATAATAGATTTATATAGCAAAGAGATGCTCAACACATTTCTTTTTTTTTCTTCTCTCTCTCTCTCTCTGTCTCTCTCTCTCTCTCTCTCTCTCTCTCTCTCTCTGTGTGTGTGTGTGTCTCTCTCTCACACACACACACACACACACACACTCTCTCTCTTTCTTTCTATCTCTCTCTCTCTATCTCTATCCCCCCCCCCTCTCTCTATCTCTCTCTCTCTCTCTCTCTCTCTCTCTCTCTCTCTCTTTCTCTCTCCCCCGCTCTTTCATTTTTAATTTAAAGATTATAAAAAAAATCTAATTCAATTAATAATTTTAAGAATGCCATTGATAAAGATCTTACCAACATTATATTTGATTTTGACAAATAATGTAACATGACATTGGATATTATTGTCTTTTGTATAACAATTATATGAAACGCTCGAATGTACAGGTCGGACATGCCAAATGAATGTAAATAGAGTAAATTATACTACGGATATTGAATATGACAGTTATTTATGTACTAGATATTTAATTCTCAATATTATCAATTAATTTAAATTGAATACTTATTATATAATTGATAAATTGTATCTAAGCATAAAAGTTACACAGAGCATGTATAGGTTTGACGAACCACTCAATCCTAGAGACTTTTTCTACTTTTCAAAATCGGGAAAAATGTATTAAAATGAGCATGTACATGGATAGTTTTATTCAGCTACCATTAACATGTACAAACTAAAAACAATAGCTTTGATACTACGCCTATAATTGGTCTTAGGAAAACTGTAATAAATGGGCATTGGGTAAAAGTAACCCGGGTTAACTACGGATATAGTCGGGGTTAGGGTTGAGTGAGTTAAACGATACGATAAATTTCTCTCTAACCAGTAACTGTTATACTCTGGAAAAACTCGTATTTAAAAATTTGGCCAGAAAACTCGTCCTTCGAATATCGATCGATTTAAAATTTTAAATCTTGGCAAATACTCTCAAACCTGGGACTTCGCCAACGCTAAACCATGCTAACTACAACAACATTGTCCCATCATGCCTGAATTCGGTCATCCAATTTGCAAATTATTTATTATATAAGCATGGCACAGTTATCAAAATGTGGTGTCTACTGTCAGCGATTCGAATTTGCTAAATTCACGTTCAAATTCGGTGTGGCCATTTAATAAGCATGCCTAGCAGGGAGTGAAAATGCCAAGACACGGTGATTTCAAAAGAAAGAATTGAGCTTTTATAAAGAGTAATATCCACTAAACGTGCTCAAAGCGCTTTACAAGGGATCCCCGGCCAAAAGCAACATAATTTAACATTTAGGGCGGGACATGACGTTGTAAGGCGATATTATTTCATTTTTTTTCGGACAGAGACAACGCTGTTCACGGCCAGGTTCTCATTTTACAGCTGAGTACGGTGAGAGAATGTGAGTAAAGAGCCTTCTCCAATGACTCAACTATGCGCCGAGCGAGGCTCGAACCCAGGACCTTCCGATCCGAAAGCGAGTGTCATACCACTAGACCACATAGCCGCTCAAATGTGCATAAACTTATTGCACTTACTTACTTACTATCCAGCATCGTCCTCATTGATGTTGGCTGCCCGCACTCTGCGATGACAAATGTCAGCCGAGTCATCCCATCTGTTGACGGGATCGTACACCTCTCTTACATTCATAGTAATTGGATCTCGGTCTTCCTCTTCTTCGCTTGCCCTCCATTTTCCCCTGTACTACATCTTTCATTCGGGTGCATCACACAGCTTTTTTATTTTTATTTACTTGACTTATGCCTCTTTGCTCCTGGTGGAGCATAGGGCCTCAACAGCACTCTTCCATCTTCTTCTATCCTTGGCACAGACCTATGCCTCAATCCAGGTAAGAGTGGAAACACACAAATCTTGGTGAAGGCTTCTCCTCCAAGTCTGTTTTGGACGACCCCGTTTCCTCTTGCCCTGTGGGTTCCATTCGAGAGCATGCTTGGTTATACACAACTTATTTTAATAAAGACTTATTGTAATGCAATCTTCCACCATTGAGTAGATATGAAAATTCTCGCTTTGCGATTAAGATATTACTAGGGAGAAACGTCACCCGTCAGTCCCACCATTGGGATCCCCAAAGGACACGAAAGGTTGGGCGTCCGAAACAGACATGAAGACGCTCACTGTCTGACGAAATGAAGATGGAAGGCCTCACCTGGGAGGCTACCAAGAAGATGTCCAAAGACAGAAGCAGATGTCGGACGCTCTTAGAGGCCCGGTGTCTGTGTTCCAGACGGAGCGAAGACGATTTAGTCAAGTCAAATTAAAAAGCAACACTAGTTTAAAACGTGAGTTTTCCTTTAACGTAATATTCAATAAATGTGGTGAAAACGTCTTACAAGGGGTCCCAAAACAACAGTAACAATTATCCTGTAGGCCGAGACATGACGTCAGAGCCATCTGACAAATTTTCCGTTTTTTTTTTTTTTGTTTGTTTGTTTGGGGTTGTGTTTTTTTTTTTTTTTTGGTTCGTTTTGTTTTTGGGTGTGTTTGTTTTTCTTTTTGCTTCTTTTTTTTTTTTTTTTTGGACAGAAGCAACGGTGTTACCCGCCAGGTATGTTACATTTAGACCAGTGACCTTTCAGTTCAAAGATCAATGTCATACCACAAGATGACAAGTCTGCAGACTTTGTGTGCAGACTTGTGATCTTGTGGCATGACATTGACCTGATGATAAAATTAGTTTAAAATTATCATTATTATTTTTTAATTATTATTAGGTCAATGTCGTAACACAAGATTACACGTTTGTACACAAATCCTCATCAATTGGTTTAAATGAACGTTCAACGATAGACATTTTGAGTGCACAATTAAAAATCATAAATCCCTCCGTCAACTGATTGCATTGCTTGATAAAAAAGAAACAAAAAAAAAAAAAAAAACAAAAAAAAAAAAAAAACCCCAAAAAACCTTTAGCTTTTATATCTAGAGCTAACCATACGATAAATATGACCCGAACTATGCTGCAATTGACTCTTTAACCTCTTTCGAGTTCACCCTAATGGAAATTCGAACAAATTTGTTCGATTCTCCATGCATATGAACTCGAGAGAATGTCATAATATGGACCCAATCAACATTTTTCTTTACACATTGCTTAGCAGCAGACTGCCAACTATCAAAGATAATAAATAAATCTCCCTACCCCCACTCCAACCCCCCTCAATCTTTCACCCCTCCTTTCTCTCTGTCATCCCCCCCCCCCTCACCTTTCCCTTAGCAAAAAACAACATAAAGTCTTAAGTGGCGATAGAGGCTACAACCTTAAATCCGGTGAACAACACATGGTAACAGGGGTCCCTTGTCTTGTTCCTTTTCCAGTCGTGAGCAGGTATCCAGAGATCTAAATTTTGTTTCGAACTCGAAATATACTTTTATCAGGAAAGGGCGATAGTCAATTATATTATGATTAGGCTTGACTTTTGCCGCTTGAAAGTGGAGGTTGCTACGCAAATATGGGGATGTTTTTTTATTTTTTTATTTTTGTTGACATTCCAACCACTGGAGGGGTTTCTGTGTTTGTTTTTTTATGATTGACACACGTTCTTGATTGTAACTGTTACCAATCTTTAAAAAAAAACATCCATAAGATTATGAAAAGTGTGTTCTCTCAAAAAGAACCCGGATCAATGGGCATGATCTATATTAACTTTACATGTGGTCGAGGTCATTGGTCACATTGCAAAATGTGCTCAAAGTGACCCACTTAGTGAAAAGTGTTCACGGCTTTTTAAACATCTTACATCACAATTGGTCATTTGATTCAACTTGAAAAATGGGTATGTTTATAAATTTTTGTAAACAAAGCAGCGTGTTTACATTTGTTAAGAAATGTCCAATCGTTGGAAGCAACAAATCATGTGATTGATGACCTGGTTGGACGAAAACATGAATATAGATCGCTCCCATTATTGCATGAGTATGAAGCAGATTTGAGTGAAGGAAACGTCAACGTGAGAATCGGTGAGTGAAGCTAGATCTAGTGAGTATTACTCGAATTACGATGTGAACTGTAATGATTAAAACAAATCTACAAAGCATTCTAAAATTATGTGACATCCGGAAAGATATTACGGGTTATAACATTGTACCAAACCTTTACAATCGATACAAATTACAAACTCAAACATTGAAATTGAAATCGTTTGTATCGTTTGGTTTCGCGTTCGAGGCTGGTGTTTAGGAACTTTTGGAACAGGAGAACGTTGCGCACAAAATAGATCTCCCGTTTACTGTTTACATTGTAGATGATAAACTTTTAGTAAAATCAAACTTGGACAAAACATTTTTTATACTAGTTAAATTCATTATATAGCAAAATTACTCTTAAAATCAGGGCCCAAATAGTTCTTGTTTTGTTCACACAAGCGTATTAATTTTGATTTTTTTAACTTTAACGTGGTCTAAAAATAGATACACGGTAATTTTTGATAAATGTTATCATTTGATTCATAAAATATCAATATCTAGACAGTATTTGATGCGTAATCGAATATTTATGAATATGTGCTTCTTTTGTCACCTAACAACCACATCCTTATGGTTACTTTTCCCCCATATAATTTGTTAAGGAAAGTGGGCAGTCAAAGGTAGGAGCACGTGTTTTACCACGTGCTGCAAATCTTTATATTTTGACGGCATCATGCTATGATTAGCTCTATAGAACAATATCCACTAAACGTGTTCAAAGCGCTAAGATTGTGACAATGACATAAATTGCTTCTTTCCTTTACTATAAACGCACTCGGTAGAAAGATGTAATGTTTATTATAAAATTAAAAATCTGAAAATTGGAATCCCCCCCCCCCCCCCCCCCGAAATAATAATACATGAAAAAAAATCACACAATCACACACACACACACACACACAGACACAGACACACACACACACACACACACACAATAAATCCGCCATCTGCTTTTCATTCCTTTTCTTATCTCGCATGCTTTCAACATTTCACTTTTTAACTACGCAATTAAGTATGACTCTCAATGGATGTTTTTTATGCCTATCTTGCGTCTTTCTATATCAATTACCAAATCTCACATATTTAGTAAGAGATAGAAATTTAGAACAACACGGCAAAAAATGAATAACCATTCACATTATGTGACCCAACAGACGTGCACATAGGAACAATGGCGGACGCCCTTATGAAATATTTCTCCGGCGAGCATAAAAGTGAATCCAGAGGAGAAAAACATTATAAATATGATCATGTTTTGACTTTTATACATTCTGATCAAATTACATATGAAAAGTTCTGCTATTATTTGGAAATGAACAGGATCGAGAAAATTGAGTTGACAGTCAAAATTGATCATAATTATCTTTATTTTTTGAAGATGAACATCACTAACAACTTCAACAATTAAAACAACAACAACAACAATAACATCATCATCATCAACAACAACAACAACGACAATAACAACATGAAAAACAAAAAACAACAGAATTTTCCTCAATGAGGACATCTATGTTGAATAGACTTTATAAACGAAGCTTTAAAACTCAACTTTAAGACCAGGATTAGGTTTTTGGACCGCTTTGTGAGTGGTCAAGGAAACAAGTGATCCCATTGGTTGAACTATTGAATACAACTCACGATTTGTTTTCTTTTGTGACCAAAGACTTGTTTGTTTTTTGGGGTTCTTTTTGACGTCATTTGTTGATCAGTGTCAGGCCATGCATTAACTTATAGCCTGACACAATAACCCACTAGGACTTATGGTTTGACGTCATTTTTTTTAGGTTTTTGCACTGTCTAGTGAGTTGAAGTTAGTAAAGCTCAAGGGAATAAATGCTTCCATTGGTTGACCTAATGAATACAACTCACGATTTGTTTTCTTTTGTAGCCAAAGACTTGTCTTTTGACGTAATGTTTTTGGTCAGTGCGTCGCCATCGTTAACTTTTTGCCTTGACACTAATAGGACCCACTTGTGAGCAGATGTCGTTAGTAGTGCTCAAGGAGACAAGTGATCCCATTGGTCGAATGATTGAATGATTGTGGCCAAAGACGTCATTATTTGGTCAGTGCCAGGCTATAAGTTTTGGAAGGCTACGGTGAGTGTCAGGCTATGGTGAGTTTACGAAGGCTACAGACAGAATCGGTGACAAGCACAGTCTCTTAATTGTGTAAATAAAAATCGTTTGACATGGATGAAAACATTAGTAGTGCTAACCCTGACTAATATTGTTATCACGGACCATTAGAAATAATATTGTAATTATCAAACGCACACGTTTAATTACATCATCTTATTTATTATGCAATCAATCAGTTCCTGTCGGCTAGATAACCATCTCGCAAATTGCAACACGACTGGGTTTTTTAAAATTCCTTTTTGGTGTTTTTTATTTTTTATTTATTTATTTATTTTTTTTTGGTCTGTTTTCTTCTTCTTCTTCTTCTTCTTCTTCTTCTTCTTCTTCTTCTTCTTCTTCTTCTTCTTCTTCTTCTTCTTCTTCTTCTTCTTCTTCTTCTTATTATTATTATTATTATCATTATTATTATTATCATCATCATTATCTATTCTGATTTCTATCTTCCCACAATTGAGGTATCTAAGTAGTTAAAGACGGTCGGGTGAAGGTGAACTTAAAACCAGGTACTTAGTCCTCCTCTACCGATATAAAAGCCAATCAAAAACGAGCGTAAGTGAAATTATCAAAACAAATCGGGTTATGAGAAGAAAACAACAACATAAACAGAGACAAAGTACGATGACCTTAACTCAACCAAAATAAATAAATAAATAAATAAATAAATAAATAAATAAATAAATAAATAAATAAATAAATAAATAAAATTACCCTTATTCATCCCATAGGGGGAAATTTGTCTCTAGGGTCAATTCCAAGGGAAGACAAGAATAACCCAGGCGTCAGCCGCAGAGCAGCGCCGCAAATTGAGATAGGACAGCAGCTTCTAATGGTGCTCACACTATGTTATGACGATCGACCCAATAATTGAGATAGGGGAAGTGACTTGCTCAAGGCCACACAGCGCATGGTACGAAGCAAAGACAGTACCGCTGCCCCTATTAAGTATCTATCTAAAAAGCAAGCTAACCTTTACGTTCCCAACCTACAGCTGTAGTTATATATTACAAGGATTTTACGGCGCTTGCAGCACGTTTAGATATCAGCGCCAGTAAAACGGAAGAAAATGGGATACTAAAAAGTTCTAGAATTACAATTGAAGCAGCCAAGAAAAAGTAAGGCAAAGGGGATTTACGTAATTTAAATAGGGAGCAGCAGATGTGGATTCCAAGAGCATACTAATACTAACATCGCACTTCATTTGTAATTTAAATAGGGAGCAGCAGATGTGGATTCCAAGAGCATACTAATACTAACATCGCACTTCATTTGAGATTACGTAAATGTCTCATCCAGACACAAGCACAGGTCCCCACTAAGAGGAACACACTCAAATATTTACAAAATCACATATATAAATATTATTATAAAAGTTATTATATATTATATGTATGTATGTATGTATGTATGTATGTATGTATGTATGTATGTATGTATGTATGTATGTATGTATGTATGTATGTATGTATGTATGTATGTATATGTGTGAAACAAATAATACAGTATCTAACAGATTTACAAGACAAAAAATATATCATCTCCCAAAACTCTACCTTTACATTTGACTGTTTCCCTCCCAGCCAGAGTATCCGGCCAGGGCTAGGACAAAACCAAGTAATGTCGGAAAAACAGATATAAGGGGGGGGGGGGAATATAAGATGCAGTAAGTGCCACCCTACCCACAATGGGAAGTCAGGAACCTCACCCAGCCAACCTACAGCGATCGACCGAAGAAAACGAAGATTTGTCCATCTGAGTCCACTACTAACTACTAACTACTAACTACTAACTACTACTACTACTACTACTACTACTACTACTACTACTACTACTACTACTACTACTACTACTAATAATAATGAGACAAAAAAATCCTACCGTTGTCAGCTGACACCAGCGCCATTTCAGATTGGTTGTCAACGTATTGTTATCAATCCCTTTGTATATCTGGAGATGACAAGGAAAAATTGTGGTAACTTGAATGTGAGTCTGGATTTCAATTTGGGTCTTTAAATAACAATCTGTACGTCAAGGGCCAATGACGTATTGGATAAGATCTAAGAGAGCAGTGCACGCATAAAACGCCACAACTATCGGGTGACCTTTGTGGTGTCACGGTTAAACCAAAATCTAGAGCCTAAATGAGTCAATAAAATGGAGAGAAAGGTAAAGGGAGTAAATAAATGTGACTCATAAATAAGGGAACAACACAAAACAAACGACATTTCGGCCTTTGGCCTTTTTCAAGTAAGCACGATATATATATCTCAGTCTCGAACTCTTGTCCACAAGCATTCATTGGGTTGGATTTGACCTAAGGACATTTCCCAGATAAGATGCCTTTAACAGACCTGCAGACTGTTACGATAAATATGTATAAATACGACATTTTGGCTCTAATGTCTAAAGATAAAGGGAGTAAATGTGACTAGTAATATATTACTAGTCACATTTACTCCCTTTATCTTTAGACATTAGAGCCAAAATGTCGTATTTATACATATTTATCGTAACAGTCTGCAGGTCTGTTAAAGGCATCTTATCTGGGAAATGTCCTTAGGTCAAATTCAACCCAATGAATGCTTGTGGACAAGAGTTCGAGACTGAGTTGAGTTACCAAATGCAGATGTACATTTAATGACGTGCCTTCTCATATCTATTTTAAAACAGCTATCAGATTATGTGTAAAGAAGGACAGTCACAGTGTACCTGTTTTGGAATGGTTTTTTTAAAAAAGGAAAACAAACAAAAAGAAAGAAATCAAAAAAAGTGGTGGATTTATTTTGCTCGAATTTGTGATAGAAATGTCCTATGATAAGAAAGGAGGCGTAGTGACGAATTTTGATAAAAGGCCGAATTTAATTATATTCAGGCCACCACGGCTTTCGATTCTCGAAAGGTGTGAAAGAAAATGTATGCGGTCTTGGATTCCTCGCAAAGTATCCAACTATAGTCGTGTGCAGTGGCGTTTCATGCTTACAGTAGAAGGTGATCTCAGAATAAGAAGAAAATTACTTAAAACATGCTATATTTGTAAATACAAAAGAAAGAAAAAAGATTAAAGAAAAGACTTACTCAAAGAAGTCAGAGGCGGTATTTATCATTTCTCAGTTGTATCATTTTTATTAAATGCTGTAATCCATTTTAAAAAGATGGATGTGGTGCCAGGCACCAAATCAACCAATATAGCCACGCCCCTCAGTCTTGTGGTATGATACTCACCTTGGAACCCATTCGCATTCAGGGGTTACCATGTAGCTACTTACTACGCTACTAAATTTCTAACATCATAATTTACAGCATTTATTTCGTTGTTTGAGATATTTGTTGAATGAACAAACCATATCTTTCCGCATCCTACAACAATGAATGAGTTTTGAATTTATTACTTAATTTTTAAAACATTTATTTTGAGAAGAATTTTTTAGAATATGGATACTTTGCCGATATACATTTCTATAACAGCGTAAAAAGTTGAAGTTATAGTAAACTACTGATAAAATGGCTGGATAAAAACAATAATAAAAACATGAGTGACGTCAATTTCGATCCGTCTATAAATGTTGAAGGTTGTACATAGTTTTCAGCGGTGGTACGATTGCTCAAGCGTGTATCACGTACTATTGAGTATTTCCCTCAAACGCACACCATCGTATAGTTTAATTATTTAGCACTAACTGCCATTGTTTACATTATGACGACTTTCAAAGGTTATTGTCAAACGACTAAACAGTATTTTATGACTAACAATATGCGCAATACATTTCAGTCCGCATATAGAGCGTGTCACAGCACAGAAACTACACTGCTTCGCGTCCATAATGATCTGATCACCCATTTGGAACACAGTAGCAATGTTGCACTACTCCTCTTAGATTTGTGGCATTCGATACGGTCGACAACAAGATACTCTTAGACTGAATGGAGGATTCTTTTTGGAGTTACTGGCACATCATTTAAGTGGTTCTCTAATTACTTGAAGAATCGAACGCAACGAGTGTGCATAAATGGAACATCTTCGACAACAATCACACTTAATTTTGGCGTGCCGCAGGGGTCAGTTTTGGGTCCATTTATGTTTACTGTCTACACCACACTTCTTACTAGCCTACACCACACTTCTTACTAGCATCATTCAATCCTACAGCATCAGGCACCATCTTTATGCCGATGATACACAGCTATATTTCCCAATTTCTTCTTCAAAACATCTTTAACTGCATCTCTCACATCAAACTATGCATGACCCAAAACCAGCTAAAATTTAATTATGATAAAACTGAATTTATCGTTTTTAGGAAAGACCATACTAATGAAAAAAACGTTTGATTTGTGACTCTTTCATTGTAAAAAACCTTGGTTTTTATTTTGATAAAATTTCTGAATATGCATTGTCATATAACAAAACTGTCAATATCTACATTTTATGTTAAGGTCATACCAGCAATCTTTTAGCTAAAGAAATTTGTAAGATGCTCATTAATTCACTTTTTGCTAGCAGGCTAGACTATAGCAACTCCCTTCTCTATGGCTTCCAAAGGACTTGGTCACAAGACCGCAGTTGTTACAAATCAGGTCAGCACGAATTGTTACCCAGACAAAAAAGAATGAGCATATAACTCCCGTTTTGGAAAAACTTCATTGGCTGGCCATGGAGAGGAGAGTTGATTATAAACTAGCATGTCTTGCCTTTAAATGTCTTCACAACAATGCTCCAGATCATTTAAAATCACTTCTTACTGTCCCGATTCCAAATTGCTCACTCTGGTCCTCTAACTCGTATCATTTTAAAGGAAAATCCCTAAAACTAAATTCTCTGAACGATCTTTTGCTTTTTCTGCTCCAGCTGTGTGGAACTCGTTAACTACTTATGCAAAACTATCAGACCTTTGATACCTTTTTTAAAAATCCCTCTGAACTGAGTTATTTAGATCTACCTTCAAATGAATCGTTGACAAAATATGTGTGTATGTATGTGCGCATGTGTATATATGTGTATGTTTGTATACGAACATATGTCAATATGTGTGTACATATGTTTATAAATGCAAGCATATATGTATACATGTGTGTATGTATGTAAATGTGTGTGCGTGTAAATACACACACATACATATATATATATATATATATATATATATATATATATATATATATATTATATATATATATTGTGTGTGCGAGCGCGTGCGCGCGTGTGTGTATGTGTGCGTGTGTATGGATGTCTTTTTGTGTGTATATGTGTATGTGTATATTTATTAATTTGTTTACTTATTATTCGTTGTTGCCACTGTTAAATGCTATTGAGCACTGCAAATGGATAATAGCGCTATATAAATTTCCCATCACATTACATTACAAGGGGCGTTTTATAATATTATTCCGTTATACTAGATAGGTCCTGGTGTCTACTTTGATCATTTGTAGGGACAGCTACTTTGTTATTATAAGTACAAGGCGAAATTGAGCGCTTAAGACTGACTAACGGCCTAACGATCATGCCTAACAACACGTGTTTATTATCTTTTTATCAAGGATATAAATAGATAAATGAATAATCATTATTATTTAATGTGTATAGATAGTATGAGCTTGGCTAAGGAGCTCACAACATTGCCATCCGGAAATATAACGGACCAACACACAAAACTGTGTAACCATGATCGTTTATAGTCAGGTTAATACAGTTTAGTGAGAATTACTCATAAACGCGGATGGCAAAAAACAACCTGAGTGACGTCAACTTCGAACTATCTATAGAATTCCAACAATTGGAGTTGCCTGCTGTTTACTGATTTTAAAGAAGGCAGTATAATGAACAAAAAGTTGTATTGTGGATACTGCTGTGTTTTTGTTTTAAGAGACAGCGTGGCTCAGCGGTACGGTCTTTGCCCGGTACCCGACAGGTACCGAGTTCGACTACCCGCGACGTTGTGTGGCCTTGAGCAAGATATATATATATAAAATTATATTATAATATATATATATATATATAATATATATATTTATATATTTATTATATATATATATATATATATATATATATATATATAATATAATATATGTGACCCTCCGTCTCGAAACGGTATTAAGTCGGATTTTTCAATTTTGGATTTTTGGTACTCAATCATAGCTTATTTTATGCTTTAAAATTTGATATCAAATTTATAAAATTCTGATTATTCATTGCCGAGATATGACCGTTTGAAAAAGGGAGAGTGTAAAAACCAAGTTTTGGAAAAATCGACTTTGATGTGAGGCACCATTTTCACGCACAGTCAAATCAATGGGCAAAGATAACTCCTTAGATACGGGCATTGGAAAGTTGACGAGAATAGTAAAACCCTGCAGAGACGTCAATTTTCAATTTGACTCACAGGAATTTCAGGCACCACTCGGAGGAATCTCAATGCCGAAAAAGGAATTTCCGCACACAAAAAAAGGGAATTTGGATGGTATTTGGTATCGTGTTTAAATATTGTATAGATCTAAATAGATAACTGATTAGAACTATATTATGATATATAAACACATTGCCAAATACAGCCCAAAAGTTTCCTTATTTCAAATGAAGTAAAGCTCCAAATCCTAATGGTAGTGATTGTAATAATGGTGGTAGTGAGGATGATGTTGGGTTGGTGGTTGTAGTAGTAGTAGTAGTAGTAGTACTAGTAGTAGTAGTAGTAGTAGTAGTAGTAGTAGTAGTAGTAGTAGTAGTAGTAGTAGTAGTAGTAGTAGTAGTAGTAGTAGTAGTAGTAGTAGTAGTAGTAGTAGTAGTAGTAGTAGTAGTAGTAGTAGTAGTAGTAGTAGTAGTAGTAGTAGTAGTAGTAGTAGTAGTAGTAGTAGTAGTAGTAGTAGTAGTAGTAGTAGTAGTAGTAGTAGTAGTAGTAGTAGTAGTAGTAGTAGTAGTAGTAGTAGTCGTAGCAGTGATGACGATTTGTTGTTGTAGTAGTAGTAGTGGTAGGGATGATGATATAGTGGTGGTGGTGGTGGTTGTAGTTGTAGTAGTGGCTGTGGTTGTAGTAGTAGTGATGATGTGGTGTGGGTGGTTGTAGTAGCAGTAGTGATGATGTAGTGGTGGTTGAAGTAGTAATGATGATGTGGTGGTGGTGGTTGTAGTAGTAATAGTGGTAGTGATGATGATGTGGTGGTGGTGGTTGTAGCAGCAGTGGTAATAATAATGATGTGGTGGTGGTGGTGGTTGAAGTAGTAGTGGTAGTGATGATGTGGTGGTGGTGGTGGTGGTTGTAGTGGTAGTGGTCGTGATGAACATGTGTGTGTGTGTGTGTTTGAGAGAGAGAGAGAGAGAGAGAGAGAGAGAGAGAGAGAGAGAGAGAGAGAGAGAGAGAGAGAGAGAGAGTGCGTGTGTGCTAAAAGTGCATCTAGTGATAAGTAGAGCAACATGAATTTGAAAAACTAGCGAGGCTAAAGTCTGAGGCTAAAGTATTTGTAATTAGATATTATTGGCAAGTACAAGAAGGTGAACATGAAAATGAATCCAGTGAGCGCAATTTATTGATGTGTAAGTGTGTGTGCGCGCGCGCGTGTGTATGTGTGTTTGTGTGAAGAGGGAGAGAGGGAGAGAGAGAGAGAGAGAGAGGGAGAGAGAGAGAGAGAGAGGGAGAGAGAGAGAGAGAGAGAGAGAGAGAGAGAGAGAGAGAGAGAGAGAGAGAGAGAGAGAGAGAGAGAGAGAGAGAGAGAGAGAGAGAGAGAGAGAGAGAAATTTGAGCAAAATTTGTTTGAAAGGTTTTTACGGCTCCTGCAACATTGGTTACAGTAGTATTGGTGGTGGTAGGGGTGGCGTTGTGGTGGTTGTAATAGTAGTTGCATCGATGGTGATATGATGGTGGTAGTAGAGATGATGATGTAATGGTGGTTGTAGTTGTGGTGGCATGGATGGTGATGTGGTAGTTGTTGTAATAGTGGTGGTAGGGATGATGATGTGGTGATTGTTGCAGTCGTGGCGGGGACGGTGATAAGATTGTTGTTGTATTAGTGGTGATAGGGAAGGTGATGTGGTTCTAGTAGTGGTGGTAGTAATGATGATGTGGTGGTGATGGTGGTTGTAGTTGAAGTACTGGCAGTAGTGATTATGATGATGATGTGG
>NC_088374.1:11604881-11629881 GCF_034508935.2 Berghia stephanieae
GCCCCTCGGACAGTCGTCATAATGTAAACAATGGGTAGTGACTGATAAACATAGCATTACCATAGATGGTATTTGTGTAAGTAAAATACCTACTGATCCACCGCTTGATCAATAGAGAGAATGAAGATGACGTCACTCTGGTCATTGTTATTGTTGTTTTGCCATCCGCGTTTATGAGCAATTCTCACTAAACTGTATAAACCAGACTATAAACGTTCAAGGTTACACAAAGTTTTTGTGTTGGTCCGTTATACTTCCGGATGGCAATGTTGTGAGCTGCTTAGCCAAGCGCATACTATCTAGAATAAAACCAACACAGAAAACTGTGTTTAACGTCAAATGGCACTGTTTCATACACATTTTTTCATATCTTTATTTCACACCAGTGCCTGCTCCATAATATCTCAGGACGAGACATGACGCCTGTTAAACAACACAATGCTGTTGACAAGAAGGTACCATTTTACACTTGAGTACGACGAGATAAAGAGCTTATTTCCAAGGACTCAACTATGCGCCGCTCAGAGCTGGACTGGAACCCTGGACCCTCCATCCCTAGAGCGAGTGCCATACCACTAAACAATAGAGCCGGGTACCAAGCGTTTTGGGTCACAATACTTCAATTGGTAGAGCACTCGCTTTACAAGCAAATGGAACGAGATCGACCGAGATTTTATCTGACTTCTTGTCCATCAGCAGTGATTGGGTAGCTAGGTCTATTAGATCTGGAAAGTACTTTGCGATAGATAGTTATTGTCCGTTTCACGCTATAGAAACCGGGTTAAACTCCGAATCCATAGACTTGATGGCTCTGAAGGACTACTTTTTACATATCAAGCGTATAACGACGGTATGGCCTACTTTTGAATGGCATAGCCCGACGCATACATATATGCAGGTCTGACACCCGAACCAATTATGGGCCCAGTTTAAATTTAACATTGTTGTAATGGAAAAGTTTTTGCGTCATTTTTTAATTATTTTTTTTTTGGTTGAGATTTCCGTTACCGCAATGAGCCCATAATGAATTGGGTTATCAGACTTGAAAATAAGTGCACTTTGGCATAGCCTTATTCCGTCAAAGTCAAAGTCGTACCTAAAGTTTGGTTGTTTACTCATTTGCACGGGTTAACGAACTGTCCGTTATCTTTTTATGTAATGATTGTTGTTATCTTTTTAAAAATCTTGTTACTACTCGTATAGTTATTGCTATCATTATTATTGATATTGATTAGCTTTAGGCTGTGTGAATGGACCGGGTGTTATCGTTATTATTATTAGATCTATTATTATTATTATTATTATTATTATTATTATTATTATTATTATTATTATCATTATTACTATTATCATTATTATTATTATTATTATCATCATCATCATCATCATCATCATCATCGTCATCATCATCGTTATCACGATCACATTTACTCAAGCCCATGCTCCCAATAAGCCATGTGATCCAGACCTATTCAATACCCAACACACCGCTCACCCCGATCTAATAATGGATTTGATTGTGGTCGTTGGTCGAAAAGGAAATTCTGCTACCAAATGACCTGAAAGCATTTTGTTGCGCGATGATGCACGATGATGCGCAATGAGTGTGTAAAATCGTGGTGATACAAAACGACTAGAAGCTGGTAACTGTAAAAAAGTAGTGAACAAAAATGAATAATATAACAACTGAGCTTAGGGGAAAAAAAAAATAATAATAATAATAACAACAATAACAATAATAATAATAATAATAATAATAATAATAATAATAATAATAATAATAATAATAATAATAATAATAATAATAATAATAATACCACCAAATACAGGACGTTTCGGGCTAAAACACTTCTTCAGCCAATAACAAAAACCAACAACATTAACAATAAGGCTCCTAACAATAAAGACAATAATAATAATAATAACAACAATAACAATAATAATAATAATAATAATAATAATAATAATAATAATAATAATAATAATAATAATAATAATAATAATAATAATAATAATAATAATACCAAATACAGGACGTTTCGGGCTAAAACACTTCTTCAGCCAATAACAAAAACCAACAACATTAACAATAAGGCTCCTAACAATAAAGACATTAATACATCACTTAACATCGAGAGACAGAAGGCAGAGAATAATATTTTGGCACGGCTGTCCGCAAGAATTAATTTCCTTTAAGTATTGATTGTCTGAAGAAGGGTTTTGGGTACGAAACCTCCGTATTTTTTTTTTGGTATTTCGTTCTTTTTCAAAGCCGTTATATTTATTTTTTGTTCATTCCTTTTAAATAAAATCGCGGAAAATTCCATTGACCCAGTGATTTATCAAACGGTCTTTACAAAATCCAGTAGCCACCCCCAGGTCCTTGGAAGCGTGTCCTTAAGCACGTTCAAAGAAAGACGTTAAAAGAGAAGAACCCAAGCATATGCTGCTTGAACAACATTCCAAACAAATCTCTTTAGAACAAACAAATATATGTAAATATCTCGATATAAATAATATACAAACAAATAATTCTGCTTAGAACAAGACGTATCTATATGGCTAGACACAGTAAAACCTAGTTATACCGCCATCTTTATCACCTTCTCAAAATTGGCGGTATAGATAGAACGAAGTTGACGTCACTCAGGTCTTTGTTATTGTTTTTTGCCATCCATGTTTGTGAGGAATTCTCCCTAAACTGTATTGACCAGACAAAAGATAGTGTGCGCTTTGCTAAGAAACTCACAACATTGCCACCCGGAAGTATAACGGGCCAACACACAAAACTCTGTGTAACCATGAACTTTTATAGTATGGATAATACAGTCTAGTTAGAATTACTCATATGCGCAGATGGCAAAAAATAATGACAAAGACCTGAGTGACCTATCTTCATTCTTCCTATAAAAGTTCAAGATTACATAGTTCTGTGTGTTGGTCCGTTATAGATAGTATGCGCTTGGCTAAGAAGCTCATAACATTGCCATCCGGAAGTATAACGGACCAACACACAAAACTGTGTGTATCCATGAACGTTTATAGTCAGGTTAATACAGTTCAGTGAGCATTACTCATAAACGCGGATGGCAAAAAACAATAACAAAGACCTGAGTGACGTCATCTTCGAACTATCTATACTTCCAGATGGCAAAGTTACGAGTTTCCTAGGCAAGAGCAAACTATCTATAGATAGAATGCGCTAGGCCAAGGAGTTCACAACATTGCCATCCGGAAGTATCACGGACTAACACACAAACTCTGTGTAACCATGAACTTTTATAGTCTGGTTAATACAGTTTAGTGAGAACAACTCACAAACGCGGATGGCAAAAACAATAACAAAGGCCTGAGTGACGTCATCTGCATACTATCTATAGATAGAGCGAAGTTGAGGTATTGTGTGTTGGCCCGTTATGGCAATGTTGTGAGTTTCTTTGACAAGCGCAAAGAACAGCCATGATTAATTACTTATATAGAGAAGTTGGAAAGGTACTACAAGTGTATACACACGTAACAACGTTTACTTCATATATCGATAGAATCCATTCCAGGTAAATTGTTCGTTGATACTATTCGAAGTTGGAGATATAGCGGGTTTAGATAAGACGAGATGTCGCTGTAATTTTTCAGATCATAAATGAAATGAATAGAGCATTTCATGAATAAATTATACATAAACAAACCATATTCATTGTTTATCGAAAATAGAATAATGAATCAATAAATATGTGTTACTAAGACGAAAGCAACAACACGTATTTAAAATTTTGGCCAGATAATCGTCCTTCAAAAATCGATCTATTAAAATGACCCTATTGGCCTAAACTTTCAAACCCGAGACTTCACGGAAGTGTGGCTATGTGGTCTAGTGGTATGACACTCGCCTTCTGATCGGGAGGTCTAGGGTTCGAATCCCGCTCTGAGCGGCACGTAGTTGAGTCATTTAAAAAGCATCTTTACTCACATTCTCTCACAGTACTCAGGTGGTCGTGAACAGTGTTGTCTTTGTCGAAAAAAAAAACACAAAAAAAAAAAAACTTGTAATACCTGACAGGCACCGTGTATCGTACATGTTAAGTGTTACTGTTGGCTGGGGACCTATTGTAAAACGCTTTGAGCACGTTTAGTGGCTATTGCCCTATATAAATGTTCGAGTGTCGAAAGGTTGTAACAATGAGAGTCATTTTAATGATCGATCTTTGAAAGAAGAGGAATTTTCTGCTCACAATTTTAAACTATGAATGTTTTATCGAAGTACGGCACTGTCTATAGATGGAACGGAACTGACGTCACTCAGTTTTGTTATTGTTTTTAGACAGCCATTTAGTTCTCACTAAATTTAATCATATCCATCAGACTTTAAACATTAAAGTTTGCATTTAATAATTTTGTGTGTCGGTACGTTACATCTGGTAGGTGGACGTTGTCAGTATTTTAACTAAACGCATAGCTTCAATATGGGTTTTTTAAATTTCTAATCGAATTGCATCAACGCACATAATGTTATCAACGCTTCAGTCATTTGAGGTCACAGTGTTATGATTATGTTACAAGGTTACGCAAGACTACGGAAAAGTGAGAAAAATTTTCCATTGAGCCAGTGGCCCACTAAACCCTGTCCCTATTTTTAGACTTTTATCGCGGGAGTACTAGTGTTGCCAATTTAATATTTTTAATGCCAAACTCCAAAACATTTCGGTGTGAACGAATGTAACCGCTTTGAAAAAAGAACAAAATACCAAACAGAAAACGCTTCGGGCTCAAAACCTTTCTTCAGCCAATAGCAAAAATAAAAACATCGTGTTTGTTTTGTTTTGTTTTTGACCTTTTTCGGAAATGTTATATTCATTTTTGCCCTACTTTATACAGTCTACAGCTTCTAACATTTGACGTTTTGTGTGTGTGTGTGTGTGTGTGTGTGTGTGTGTGTGTGTGAGTGTGTGTGTTGCTTATACATCTATTTATCTGTTCTATTATGATTTTGTTTTGTTTTGTTCTGATTTAAAAAAAAAAATAATTTTTATAGACATCATGTCGTTGGCATCAAAAATTGGGTTTGGCATTTTCATATTTTTCTGTGTTTTGTTTGACATTTTTTATAAAAAATAATCTGGCCACCCTGGGGAGTTACGCGCCAACTATGTATACCGCCACTGCATATTTTCGCACGGAAAATTTCTACAAATCACTTATCTCCCACTGCTATACAGATAATAAACAAAATGTCACTATCCTTTTTGATATCGCACCAAAGCGGAGGGATTGGGGTCGGTGGTGGTGGTGGTGGTGGTAATGGTGGTGTGAGAGTGCGTGTGGGTGTTGTGCGCCGCGTGCTAAGTGGGAGCAGGGTTGCCAGTTTGGCATTTTAAATGCCAGATTCCAAAAATCTGGCATTTTTGAAAACCGTTTGGCATTAGAAAAATCATTTGGCATTTGGCATTTTCATTTGGCATTTTCTTTTCTTGTATATTATACTTCAAATGACACCTTTTCTCAACCGTGGTGTAGTGGTTTAGCACTCCACTTAGTAGTCAGTAGGTAAAAAAATACCCAACAGGAAATTTAGTATAATTCAAAAAAAAGAAAAGAAAAGAAAACATGCAAGCCACCAGGATATGATAGTAAATTGTCTATCAAAAGTGACTAGTTTTCTTAGTGGGGGTGGGAGTCAACAGACTTTGGCATTTTTTTTGGAGTGTTTTGGCATTTTTTGAGTCTTCCCTTGGCATTTTGTTGAAAAATAATCTGGCAACCCTGAGTGGGAGAGAGGAGGAAGGGGAGGGTGGTTGCACATGTACCATGTGGGGCTAGGTATATCGCATTATTCAATATATTGATAATCTGAATTCGAATTATGGATCATAACGTTAACTTTATTTAGCTAGAAATAAAAAAAATGTTAAACTCAATTCTACGAAACGTTTAACGATAATAAAATGGGTCTGGGTTGCCAATTTAGTATGTTTCTGTTGGTTTTTTTTTTATTTTTTAAATGAGCATTTATATAGCAAACTATCTACTAAGCGTGCTCAATGCGCTTTACAAGGGGTCCCTGGCCAATAGTAAAAATTAACATTTTGGACGGGACATGACACCTGTTAGGCGATATTACAATTTTTTTTCCGACAGAGACAACGCTGTTAACGGTCAGGTACTCGTTTTACACCTGAGTACGGTGAGAGGATGTGAGTAAAGAGTCTTTTCCAAGGATTCAACTATACGTCGAGCGAGTGCCAGACCACAAAACCACATAGCCGTTTGACCAGTTAACTGGAAAGACATGTATTTAAAAATTTGGCCAGAAAACTCGTCCTTTAAATATCGATCGATTTAAATGATCCTCATCTTGACAAAAACTCTAAAAGCTGGTACTTTAAGGAAGACTTCGCCGTAGTCCCGGGTTTGAGAGATTTTGCCAGGATGAGAGTCATTTAAATCGATCGATATTTGAAAGACGAGTTTTCTGGCCAAATTTTTAAAATACGTTTTTTTTCCAGAGTCCGGCATTTGACCGGTTAAATTATCCGAATCGACGTGCACTTATTTGCAGGTCTGATAACCCAATTCCTTATGGGCTCATTCTTGTAATGGAAGTCTAAACAAAAAAAAATGACGCAAATTATTGTCCATCACAACAATGTTAAACTAGGCACATAAGTGGGTTCGGATGTCAGGCCTGCATAGATGTATACGTCGATCCGAATCAATGTTCGATCACGTGACATGTGATCCATTGTCCCAAAATGGTACACGAGTTATTACGAGTTGTTTAAAATGCTAACATAATTGGATGTCAGAAATAATACAGGCCTGCCTACTGCTACAAAAATTTCGTAGAAATACGAATGAATTTTTTGGGTCCTTTTGACAATAATATAATGATCTTTAATTCAATAGACTTCTTTAAAACGAAGTTTTGTTGCGAGAGCTACTTGTATATAAAGGAGTTGAAAGCATTAATTTAATGTATTTAAACACAATTAGGTCATTTTTAATGGTAGTTATAATGTCTACTATGTTGTTACTACCCCTGAAAACTACGAATGTTTCCAATTCCTAGTAGGGATAATACGAGGCGTCAATTCAGTTTGTATGTTTGTTGAAGTGACGTATCGCCTCAAAACGGTAGTCTGTCAGAGAGAATCACATTCCAAAAGGGGTTGCTTAGCATTAAAGTACAAGAAATTAATGTATAATGTTAGAGTTAATTCTGTTTTTTACAAAAAGACATAATTGTTATTTTCATTATCATCACTATTATTTTATTTATTTGTTTATCTATTAATTTTGGGTAGTTTATAATGATAATAATTATAATAATAATAATAATAATAATAATAATAATAATAATAATAATAATAATAAAAATAATAATAACAATAATAACAACAACAACAACAACAACAACAACAACAACAACAATAATAATAATAATAATAATAATAATAATAATAATAATAATAATAATAATAATAATAAGAAGAAGAAGAAGAAGAAGAAGAAGAAGAAGAATAACAAGTATATTTCTCTAGCGCCTTTCGTCGAAACATCAAAGCGCTTATAATAATAAGAAATGAAGTGAGTAGAAATGTGGCGAGTGGTCAGGCGGAGTTGTCGAGTGGTCAGGCGGAGTTGTCGAGTGGTCAGGCGGAGTTGTCGTCAGTAAGATCGCGGGTTCGACTTCCTATCACCGCGAAGTTTTTTTTTATTCTCTTATTGTCTTCTGGCACTTATTACTCACTTCATTTCTTGTTATTATTAACATAAGTTCCTGCTCCACTCACTTTTCTCAATTACAAAGTTACATTATATTCTTTCCGACAAAGCATATAGATAGTATGCACTTGGCTAAGAACCTCACAACATTGCCATTCGGAAGTTTAACGGACCAAAACACAAAACTATGTGTAACCTTGAACGTTTATAGTCTGCTCACTTCATATCTTGTAGTCTGGATGACACAGTTTAGTGAGAATTACTCATAAACCAGGATGGCAAAAAGCAATAACAAAGACCCGAGTGACGTCAACTCCATATTATCTATAATTTTAACTCAAATCTCGAGAACAAAACTATAAATTCCATTTTTTGATTGATCTAAACCAACGTGTACTTATACGCAGGTCTAATACCCATTTTCTTATGGGCTCATTGTTGTAATGGAAATACCCTGAAACCGACGTAAAGTATTTGTCCACCAGAACAATGTTCAGTCGAGCCCATAACTGCGTCCGGTTATGAGACCTGCTGTTATATGCACCTTGATCTAATCCACCCCGGCATAATTCCGTTTTGAGACGATGGGTCACATTTCTGAAAGTGGGAAAAACCTAATTGTACGGCTATGTGGTCTTGTGCTATGACACTCGCTTTCGAATCGGAAGATCCTGGGTTCGAGCCTCGCTCGGCGCATAGTTGAGTCCTTAGAAAATGCTATTTACTCTCAGTCTCTCACCGTACTCAGGTATAAAACTAGAACCTGGACGTTCACAGCGTTGTCTCTGTCAGGAAGAAAAAAATGTAATGTCGCCTCACAGGCGTCATGTCTCATTCTATATTATGTTACGTGTTGCTGTTGGCAATGGACACTTTGTAAAGCGCTTCGAGCACATTTAGTGGATATTGCACCATATAAAAGCAAGTTTTTTTTTGAGTTTTTTTGTTTTTTTTTTTGTTAATCGGGAAGGGGGGGGGGGGGGGGGGGGGGGTTAAATTCTCACATTTCAAGTCGTTATAACTTTAATTTTATTAAATTTATTTGGCCGCTGGTTCTCCCTGACTTAACACCGTTTTTGGGAATATGAGTCACACATTTTTTTAAAAATGACTTTTCATTCAACATAACATAACATAACACGGTTAAAGGCTTAATGTAGGCTTGTATCCTACTAATGCCTTTGATATGAAAGATACAACATGATCAATACATAATATAATCAATGAATCTTTAAACCAATGAGTAAGAGAGAACAGATGAATGAAATACTACAGCCGAATGAGATAATAACATGATCTCATTCGTCTGTAGTGTTTCATTCATCCTGTTTTGTTGATAAAGGGGGAACCCGAAATGTCCACATTATTGTTTTCGTTTATTAAATTGAAGCTTACATTCAATGCCACATTGTTTTTTGTATTTCTCATTCATGAAATGGTCATCGATAGACAAAACAAAACAAAAAGATTTAATAATAATAATAATAATAATTAATAATAATAATAATAATAATAATAATAATAATAATAATAATAATAATAATAATAATAATAATAATAATGATAGGCAGCTTCACATTTTTATTTTTAAAACAAAACAAAATAAAAAAAGCAGTGGAATTTGTATAATATGTGAGCCAACGTTTCGAAACGGTATAAAGTCCAAGTGAATCTTGGTGATTCAAACTATATTTCGGGCTTATGTTATAACATCTGAGTTAAAGTGATACCAAGCTGCTACAAGCTGTGAACTGTAAAAGGTAATCAACAAAAAATGAATATAACAGCTTCATTTAAAAAAACAAAAAACATACCAAACACGGAATGTTTCGGGTTCAAAGCCACTATTCAGCCAATTACAAAAGTAAACGATTACAACATAAATACATTACATTTGAGTTGAAGCCATTAACCAGTAGATTTTTGACCAATCAAGACATGGTATTTGTGACACGTGCTCGGACAAACTGAGTTGGTTGTTTATCAACAATAAAGTGAATGAATACCACCTTTCTCTGATCACTGTTATTGTTTTTATACCGCTAAGTGGGTGTCTAGTTATCACACGATTTTCTAGATTAGATTATAAACGTTTAAATTTATACAAAGTTTTATGTCGGTTTTATTCATCAAGCGGTAGAACAGTGAGTATTTTACATAGACACATACCATCGATATTAACACCTGTGTAGTTTGCTATGTTTACCAATCACTGTCATTGTTTACATTATGACGACTGTCCGAGAGGCGTGGTTATCTATGTGTCTATTGTCTTCATTGCTGGGACTGAATTTTATGTCTTAGACCTTAAATTTTTATTTCTATATTTTTTTCAACTTTTTACTATTTTGACTTTAAATTTAATTTGATTCACCAAATTCTTTCCGACATAAAACTCACTGACGTGATGAGTATGTTTTGTTTGTTTTTTTTTAAAAGAAAGCAAATAAAAATAAAAAGACAACAGCAAAAAAAAAACAACAACAATAAAACAACAAGAAACAAAAAAAAAAAAAAATAAATTAAAAAAATTAAAAAAAACCCCGAAGTCCCAGTTTTCAGAGTTTTGGGGGTTTTTTTTGCCAAGAGGGTCATTTTAATCGATCGATATTTGGAAGTCTTTGGCAATACTTTTTTCTTTTAATACGAGTTTTTCCAGAGTACGACCTTTTACTAAGTTAATGTAATACATGTAAATGTAATCTGAATATTGAATATCATCCAAGAAAACAAAAACCAGATAGCATTTAAATTTATCATCCAAGAAAACAAAAACCAGATTGTATTGGAGACAGGGCTAGAGTGATGTGACCTTGAACCTCTTCAATTACCGCGAGCCAAATATAAATTCTGGATGGTAAAAAATAAACAACTTCTACTCTAACGATAGGGGGAAAAAACCCACAAAGAGTCATTATCCCCCCCCCCCCCCCCCCCCCCCCCCTCTCTCTCTCTCTCTCTCTCTCTCTCTCTCTCTCTCTCTCTCTCTCTCTCTCCCTGCCCATTTATTGTTTTATTTTTATTTCATTGTATTTTATCACTTGCTCTACGCATGCTTAAGATAAGGAATAAATAAAGAGTGCGGCTATGTGGTCTTGTGGTAAGACACTCGCCTTCGGTCCGGAAAGTCAGGGGTTCAAATCCCGCCCTGAACGGGCGCATAATTTAATTCTTGGAAAAGGCTCTTAACTCCCATTATCTCACCGTACTTGGGTGTAAAATGAGGAGCTAGTCGTGAACAGCGTTGTCTCTGTCGGAAAATAAATTGTAAAATCGCCTAACAGGCGACGACATGTCTCGTCCTACCTTTTTAAGTGTTGGTTGGGAATCCCTTTGTTAAACGTATTAAGCATGTTAAGTGGATATTGCGTTGTATAAATGCTCGATTTCCCTTTATTCGAGAACAATTAAAAGCATGCATAAACAAACGGAGTGAACTGAGATTAAGATAAAAGAAAACGGAGAGGAAATACACAAAGCTGCCAAGTTATAAATTTTATTTCCAATGTCGATTAACACTTACATAATTAACACTGAAGAAAGCGAATGATTAACGTCTCGTGTGCAAAAATAGAGCCTTGCCCAAATCTATTCTTCTTTCCTGGCCTTGTGGATTCGTAATATACAATTTATATAGTGCAAATCAGCATTTATCATCATCATCATGAGTAATTTTTTAAAATGAGCTTTATATAGCGCAATATCCACTAAATGTGCTCAAAGCCCTTTACAAGAGGTCCCTGACTAACAGCAACATTTAACATGTAGGACGGGACATGACGCCTGTTAGGTGATATTACAACTTTTTTCTAACAGAGACAACGCTGTTAACGGCCAGGCACTCATTTTACACCTGAGTACGGTGAGAGAAGGTGAGTAAGAGCCTTTTCCAATGACTCAACGATGCCCCTAGCGAGGCTCGAACCCAGGACCTTCCGATTCGAAAGCGATGTCGTACCACAAGACCACATAGCCGCACAATTAACACTGAAGAAAGCGAATGATTAACTTCTCACGAGCATAAATAGAGCCTTGCCCAAATCTATTCTTCTTTCCTGGCCTTGTGGATTCGTAATATACAATCTATACAGTCAAATCTCCATTTATTATTATTATTATTATTATTATTATTATTATTATTATTATTATTATTATTATTATTATTATTATTATTATTATTATTATAGTCGAGACCACGGAAAAGGCTCTTTATTCACTTTATATCACAGCACTCAGGTGTAATATGAGTACCTGGCCGTTAACAGCGTTCTCTCTGTCGGAAAAAGAAATCATGTCTCGTCCTACATGTGAAGTGTTGCTGTTGGCTAGGGACCCCATATAAAGCACTTCGAGCACGTTGAGTGAATATTACGCTAAATAAAGGCTCAAGTTATAATATTATGACAAATAGGAAAATAATCTGAACAAGTGTGTATGAAATGTGCCAGACAAAGCAAGAAAGAAAAATATAAGGAAAGAAAAAAAAAACGATCCCAAAAAATCAGTTTACCTCTGACTGGGGATCGAACCTCAGACCTTCTGATTACCGTAAAACGCGTACCCTTGTGAAGAATATAAGTATTGATGCTTGATTACAAATAGGAATAAAATGCGAGCGGCTAACGCGTGACTCGTCTGGTGACTCATAATCATAAAACCTGAGATATCCAATGGTTGAAACAACAAATCGATGGATCGAATAAAATAATCACAAATAACTCGAGCTTACTGGGTCATATTACAAATGACTGTGACTCATCGTCTCAAAGAACGATAGTGCGGCTATGTGGTCTAGTGGTATGACACTCGCTTTCGGATCGGAAGGTCCTGGGTTCGAGCCTAGCTGATTCGTCGTCTCAAAGAACGATAGTGCGACTATGTCATCTAGTGGTCTGACACTAGCTTCCGAATCGGAAGGTCCTGGGTTCGAGCGAGCCTCGCTTGGCGCATAGTTGAGTCCTTGGAAAAGACTCTTTACACGTATTATCTCACCGTACTCAGGTGTAAAATGAGTACCTGTCCGTTTACAGCGTTGTCTCTGCCCGAAAAAAAATTGTAAAATCGCCTAACAGGCGTCATGTAACGTCCTACATGCCACGTGTTGCTGTTGGCCAGGGACTCCTTGTAAAACGCTTTGAGCATGTTTAGTGGATATTGCGCTATATGAAGAGCTCAAATTTAAAGGTCAATTTTAAGGATCGAAAATGCAAAACGGACAGAGGAAGACAGCGCTGTTTACGGCCAGGTACTCATTTTACACCTGAATACGATGAGAGAATGTGAGTAAAGAGCCTTCTCCAAGGATTTAACTATGCGCCGATCTCATACGGTAGAGTCACGATCTCCTCGCCAGGCGGCGTTGTCGTACTAGGAAGGTCGCGGGTTTGAGCCCCCATCGCCACCGCGAAGTTTTTATTCTCTGTTGTCTTCTGGCACTTTCCTACTCACTTCATTTCTTGTTATTATCAACATAAGTGCCTGCTCAATTCAATTTTCTGAATTAACAGACATATGCTCATTTCTTTTTTACACTTGAGTACGGTGAGAGAATGTGAGTAGATAGGGGTTTTTTTTTCCCAAGGACTCAACTATGCGCCGCTCATACTCAAAGCGGGACTACAACCCTGGCAATTTGGCATAACACTGACACCATGTCTCTGTCCGAAAAAATAATTTGTAATATCGCCTAACAGGCGCCATGTCTCATCCTAAATGTTAAATGTTGCTGGTTGAAAGGGACCCCTTGTAAAGCGATCTGAGAACGTTTAGTGGATATTCATCATCATCATTAGTGAGAATTACTCATAAACACGGGTGGAAAAAACAAAACAAAATAATAACAAAGACCTGAGTGGCGTCAACTTCGAACTATCTATAGATAGTTCGAAGATGACGTCATTCAAGCCTTTGTTGTTATATTTTGCCATCCGCGTTTGTGAGTTATTCTCACTGAACTGTATTAACCAGACTATAAAAGTTCGTGGTTACACATAGTTTTGTGTGTTCGTCCGTTATACTTCCGGATGGCAATGTTATGAGCTTCTTAGCCAAGCGCATACTATCAATAGATGGATGGGACGTATGCATTTTAATGCAATCAGAGAGGAGGATAATAAGATGTAAGAGTACATGGAGACAGGTGGATTTTTCAACATGGGCGTGTGCACTGCAACAAAAAAACGTCCTAACACACATATTATGCATATTGATGATATGCGCTTATTCAAAATACTCAAAACATCTGCCAGTCGGATATAACTTACCAACACACAAAACTATGTGTACCCCAAAACGTTTAATTGTATGCGCTTGGCTAATAATTCACAACATTGCCATCCCGAAGTATAACGGACCAACACACAAAACTCTGTGTAACCTTGAACTTTTATAGTCCGGATAAAACAGTTCAGTGAGAATTACTCATAAACGCGGATGGCAAAAAACAAAACAAAAAACAAACAATAATAAAGACCTGAGTGACGTCAACTTCGATCTATCTATAGATAGTATGCAGATGACGTCACTCAGGCCTTTGTTATTGTTTTTGCCATCCGCGTTTGTGAGTTGTTCTCACTAAACTGTGTTAACTAGACTATAAAAGTTCATGGTTACACAGAGTTTGTGTGTTGGTCCGTTATACTTCCGGATGGCAATGTTGTGAACTCCTTGGCCAAGCGCATTCTATCTATAGATAGTTCGAAGATGACGTCACACATGTCTTTGTTATTCTTTTTTGCCATCCGCGTTTATGAGTAATGCTCACTGAATTGTATTAACCCGACTATAAACGTTCATGGATACACACAGTTTTGTGTGTTCATGGTCCTTTATTATGGCAATGTTATGAGCTTCTTCGCCAAGCGCATTCTATCTATAGATAGTTCGAAGATGACGTCACACATGTCTTTGTTATTCTTTTTTGCCATCCGCGTTTATGAGTAATGCTCACTGAATTGTATTAACCCGACTATAAACGTTCATGGATACACACAGTTTTGTGTGTTCATGGTCCTTTATTATGGCAATGTTATGAGCTTCTTCGCCAAGCGCATACTATCTCTAGATAGTTCGAAGATGACGTCACTCAGGTCTTTGTTTTTGTTTTTTGCTATCCGCGTTTATGAGTAATGCTCACTGAATTGTATTAACCTGACTATAAACGTTCGTGGATACACACAGTTTTGTGTGTTGGTCCGTTATACTTCCGGATGGCAATGTTATGAGCTTCTTCGCCAAGTCACATTAGGCCTACTCATGCTGCAAAAGACGTGGGACAAACTGTAGAGACGATCGCGGCTTGTTATTCAAAACAATGGTGGTCACGTGGAGCTTTAAATCGGGCGATTGCGCGAACACACGATCACAAGGAAGATATCAGACAAAAAATACTTTATCAATTTGGATGACTATGTTAAAAACCAAATCGATATTGTTGCAGCTGTTCTCGAGTTATTCCAACCTGAAATGTGGCAATGATTAAAATCAAACACACTGTAAATTACGATGTATGTCAAAATGACCATTTTCTACTGACGACGTCATAGCTAAGTTACCAAATGGCGCACAGTGTTAAACTTTGTTAAAACGTATATCAATCAAAACTTTATTTATTTTTTTTTAAACTGTTTGATGAAATCTTACATACCTTTGTAGCTATTCAAACCTAAAATGTGTCAGTAATAAAAAAAAAAAAAAAATAATAATAAAAATAAAAAGCACAAAAAAAAAAAACACTGTCGAGCTCTCCCATTGACCACTGCATTCATCCATTTGTTTATCCATCCCTCTACTTATTCTTACATCTATCCATCCATCCATCCATCCATCAGGCTATCCATCCACCCATCCATTCATCCATCCATCTATCACTTTGTGGCGATGTGCGAGGCTGATTCCGAGCAGTTTGAAACTTAAAACTAAAAAGTCCACTCAACCTACTCTATACAACGCTTTACAAGGGGTCCCAAGCCAACAGCGGCACGAGACATGACGATTATTTTTTTCCGACAAAGACAACGGTGTTAACGGAAAAAAGTACTTATTTTACACCTGAGTACTGTGAGATAGTGTGAGCAATGAGCGTTTTTCGAATAATCAACTATGCACCGCTCAAAACGGGACTCGAACCCAGGACCTTCCGATCCGAAGGCGAGTGGCTTACTACAAGACAACAAGTTATACATAGTTTTGTGTGTGTTGGTCCGTTATACTTCCGGATGGCAATGTGATGAGCTTCTTAGCCAAGCGCATACTATCTATATGAGCTATATATTAATAGGTGTAACAAGGGGGACACGGACAGATATGATTTAAGTGAATGGAATTTTCCAATAATAACAGCTGCACAATTCACACAATAAGTCGGGCAGTAGCACAATGACAACAAGAATACGACATGATCCATAGCTTAAACTTGCTCACCCGCCGTCGTGGGTGTAAGGCCAGTCCTTGACCTCTCTCCTCTTATCGCGCGCAATCGGAAGTACAATAAACGCGCTCAAAACTCTCTCTCTCTCTCACTCTCTCTCTCTCTCTCTCTCTCTCTCTCTCTCTCTCTCTCTCTCTCTCTCTCTCTCTCTCTCTCTCTCTCTCTCTCTGCTTATCCGTCTGTCTAAGTATATCTGTCTGTGAATGTGTGTGTGTGTATCCATCAGTCTCTCTCTCTCTCTCTCTCTCTCTCTCTCTCTCTCTCTCTCTCTCTCTCTCTCTCTCTGCTTATCCGCTTATCCGTCTGTCTAAGTATATCTGTCTGTGTACGTGTGTGTATCCACCACTCTCTCTCTCTCTCTCTCTCTCTCTCTCTCTCTCTCTCTTCCTAGCCATCCTTCTATCTATCTAAGTCTCTCTCTCTCTCCCTCCCTCTCTCTTTCTCTCAAGGCACACACTCACACACATACACACGAAGACACTCATATATGATATCTATCGTATACCAGTATATTAATGAAATGTAATTCTTACTTCCAATGATATTTCACTGTGTGGTCATGTGGTATGACACTCACTTTCGGATCGGAAGGTCCTGGGCTCGATCCTCGCTCGGCGCATAGTTGAGTCCTTGGAAAATACTCTTTGCTCACATTCTCTCACCGTACTCAGGTGTAAAATGAGTACATGGCCGTTTACAGCGTTGTCTCCGTCCGAAAAAATTGTAATATCGCCTAACCGGCGTCATGTCACGTCCTACATGTTGCATGTTGCTGTTGACCAGGGGACCCCTTGTAAAGCGCTTTGAACACGTATAGTGGCTATTGCTCTATATAAAAGCTCGTTTTAATACGGCTTTAAATCATTAACACACACACACACACACACACACACACACACATATATATATATATATATATATATATATATATATATATATATATATATATATATATATATATATATATATATATAATATGAAGGACAACTATACTGAAAGGACAATCATATGGAATCTTCAGGCAACGCTAGTGGGGGCCAACAAAAAATATAGAAAATTTACACCAAAATAACAGCAGGGGAATTATTATATGGCAAGATCTACCTTTCTAGAGAGTGATTGTGAATTCTGGGTCCAAAAAAATATTTAATGATTATTATTATCAGCAGTGAATAGGAGTAGCCAAGAAACGGAAAGGATGAGTAGTTAGATATTCTAAAAACTGACCTTATAGTGATTGATTCAGGATGATTTCTTTAGAAGCTTGATTAATGAATGTACATGTAAAATGATGATGAAGATGAAGGTGAACAATTAGATGAAGGGGAAAGGAGATGTAAAATATCAACAAAGGGAGGTAATCTGCGTAGGATGATCCCAAGAAAAAGATGAATACCAAAATATCTACTAAGGGATACAATAGTTGGATTTTTAATAAGGGGCGCACCTTTGTCTTCTTTTTCTCAACTGTTCACAATGTACAGCTGCAAAAATTTGTATGAACCTCTGGATCATTTTGTCCTAGTAAAATATATTATTTCACGAATTTTAAAACAATAGGAAAGAATTTCGCTTATTACAGCTATATTAAAATCGATAACTAGTAAGTATTGGAATCTAAATATGATTATAGTGTCAAAAATATGATTTTCCGCTTATCCATTTTGAAAGAATTTGTTAAAATGGAATGTTCGGTTAATTGAAACTTATATGATGTTCGTACAGAATCCGAATATGAAGGAACGACAGACATGTTTACATTTTATAACAATCAATATACGTTATTGATGAATACAAATGAAAGTGAACATTACGCGCTTCCAACATTATTTTGAGTATAGTTGTCCTTGATATAATATATATATATATATATATATATATATATATATATATATATATATATATATATATATATATATATATATATATATCGGCAAATTTGTGACCCATCGACACCAACCGGTATCATGTCGGGGTGAAATATATACCTACCAAAAAGTGAATCAAGAGAAACATGGCTCAAAATCTGATTTAAAAAATAATTATGTTAATTGAAAAAAAAAAAAAAACCCCGACAGAAAAATAAAAATAAACTGTATCCATTCTTCTCTATAAAACATAAACTTACAAGAAGCACCGAGAATAATATATAAATAGTGACCCCATCAAACATCTCAAAAGACAAGATCAAGTTGCCGTTTTCAGACTTCCTAGCGGATATAATCGTCTCCGATACCACGACATGCTCAAAACATTAATGATTGGAGAAATAGACATAATACGCTTCAACAGTCGTAACGTCACTTCCCTCGTAATGACGCATGTTAACTTAGTAACTGGCTCTAAACTATCGGAACAATGGCGGACGTCCTTATGAAATATTTCTCCGACGAGCATAAAAGTGTATCCAGAGGAGCAAAAAAACATAAATCTGATCATGTTTTGACTTTTACACATTCTGATCACAAAACATATGAAAAGTTCTAGTCAGCATGAAGAATAAAAAGTACCGATTTTCTTTGCTTAGAACCACGATGGCCGCCGTTGCTGGGCGACGTGACATCAGACTATTGAATCCAATGTGTGAATGTAGAGATGGGAAGACACACATGTTCAGCAATACAATAAGCAAAGGGCGGCCATTTGCCCGAGAGGACGGCGCTAACGTCGAAGATCTATGGGTCTCAGCACGAGCTTGGGAAGACCATAGCGTTCCTGCATCTTGTTGATCTTCAGCCACAAATACATTATGTGAAGAAGAAGAAGAAGAAGAAGAAGAAGAAGAAGAAGAAGAAGAAGAAGAAGAAGAAGAAGAAGAAGAAGAAGAAGAAGAAGAAGAAGAAGAAGAAGAAGGAGAAGAAGAAGAAGAAGAAGAAGAAAACATAAACTTAACCCCAGTGTCATATTAACGTCTTTAAGTTTAGTTTTAGCATCAATCCGACGTGCACCTATTCGCAGGTCTGATTACCCAAATTGTTATGGGTCTGTTTTTGTTATAATGGAAATTAATATTTTCAATTCAACGCAAACTATTGTCCATTCTGGTTCTCAGACCTGCGATTAAGTCCACGTCGCATCTGATCCAACCGGACATAATACCGTTTTGAGACGATGGGATGGGTCACATATATATTTATATTCTTTATTCCTGATGAAACAAGACTACATAGACGCACAAAACAACAAGAGATGAAGTGAGTAGGAAAGTGTCAGAAGACAATAATAGAGAATACAAATTTCGTGGCGGTGATGGGGTTTGAACCCGCGACCTTACTGGTACGATACCTGGCCGGGGAGAGCGTGACTCTACCGTATGAGCTATCCACGATCCCCCCCAAAAAGATCGTCTCTAACCCTAGTCATTATTAGAGCTACATAGACGCACATAGCGTGATGGCTCTGAAGTACGCCAAGAAATAGGGAATGAGATTAGCGGAAGAGTAGCTCCCTTGATTGGACGTAACCCATAGTCTGTGACGTCACCGGCAGAACAATCATTAGAGAGAGAACGCCATGTTGGTTCTGCGCATGCGTCTCTCGTCCTTCCGCTAATCTCATTCCCTATATGAGTGACCGACAGAAATCCATTCAGACAGACAGTCAGATAATATGAGAAAACATCATAATGATACTATTACGCGTTTAGGTAAAATGACAACATCCGCCAGACGGATATAAATGTCCCAACACATATTATCCATTCTGGTTTTCAGACCTGCGATTAAGTCCACGTCGCATCTGAACCCAACCCGACACAATACCGTTTTGAGAAGGTGTGGATGGGTCACATATATTTATATTCTTTATTCCTGACGAAAAGTTAATTTGGCACAAGTGTTTTTTGTTGTTTTGTTTTGTGTTTTTTCTTCGTTTTTCTGTTCTCTGGTTACAGCATAAATGTTTACAATGAAATGTCACAAATTGAATCATCCTATTAAACAATTAATCTATTAATTAAATATTTAGATGATCCGCCTACATTATTATTATTATTATTATTATTATTATTATTATTATTATTATTATTATTATTATTATTATTATTATTATTATTATTATTATATTATAATTATTATTATTATTATTATTATTATTATTATTATTATTATATTATTATTATTATTATTATTATTATTATTATTATTATTATTATTATTATTATTATTATTATTATTATTATTATTATTATTATTATTATTGTTTGCTTTGCTTCATTATTGATTTTACTTACTTGATTTGTTGACTGGAAATTTTATATTCTAATATGAGTTATATAAATTGGCAATTGGCTAAAAATAAACCTTTGAATTGAATTGATAATCATAAGGTGGCAAAACTAGTTGAGTAGCAGAATGTATTGGCAGACGTCAAAGAGCGAGGATAGATGATCTTCATAGACGACCAGCATATTTGTTACAGTGAATGACATAATCAGTCGGATGGTGAAAAGGTTTGAACTGAGATATTGCCAAGTTTAGTTAGAAGGTCAATTTTTATCAAAAATGAGTTCTTGTCATAAATGATTAAATCAACCCTTTTGTACATCTTCGGGAAATATCAAAGCTTAATTTCACTTCTAAATATTTTTTACAGCTAGTCAAGCTGAAAAAGTATGAAATTTAAGAAAAGTTGCTGGATACCTTTCCTATACATCTGACCATAACTTCATGAAAAATCATCCGATTCACTTCAAATAAAGATTAAAATGCTCTGGGGAGCACATCTTTTCAGAAAATGAAACAAAAAAAAAACCCAATATATATATAGTAATAATAATAATAATAATAATAATAATAATAATAATAATAATAATAATAATAATAATAATAATAGATCTTTATTGTCCATAAATATGGCAATTTGTCATTTAGTTACACTTGTTATAACGTTATATGATAACTATAACATTGAACAGATATTTCACTCCTACTTATTCTCTCTCTCTCTCTCTCTCTCTCTCTCTCTCTCTCTCTCTCACTCTCTCTCTCTCTCTTCCTCTCTTTCTTTCACGCGTGCGATATACACAACATAAACATATTCATTTCATTTTCAATTCGTTACGTTTTAGGCAATTCAGCACCAAATATTATCATCATTATAAATTGGTCACTTAATCTAACATTAAATAAATTAATCAGTCAATCAGTCAACGTATCTATCCTTGGTTTTGCTGTATAAAAATAAATGCAATTCCTGAATTTTCATCTTTCGACTGACACATATTTAGGCTAGAAAATAAGATGCCATCACTCTGAAACAAGAAGATCAATTACACGAGCTATGTATCCAGTCCTCCGGAAGAGTGTTTTTACACTTCCAATGAGATTGGGACCAGCTTTTTGACATCCCACGTGTGTTTTCTATAGAAGTCACTCAGCTCATTTATTATTTTTAGACAGCCGTTGTCACCAAATCATAACATTCAAGGTTACACGCAGTGTTGTGGGTTGCTTAGTACGTTATATCCGACTGGCGGATTGTCGTGAATACTTCACCTACACGCATCTAAATCATCCCGAAGTAGTACCGTTTTAAGACGACAGGCCACAAATCAATGGGCAGCGTGGCTCAGCGGTACGGTCTTTGCTTCGTAACCGAAAGTCACCTCGCCCTAGCTCAATTTGCCGCGCTGCATTGCGGCTGACGCCTGGGTTATTCAAGTCTTCCCTTGGATAGACCCTAGAGGCAAATTTCCGCTATGGGATGAATAAGGGAATGTTATGTTATTTATGTTATTGTTATTTATACGTTAAAATACTGAGTTTGCGCGACAGGGCGCCAACGGGTCCCGTTAGAGATAGACGACGATTGGGATTGTTTGGAAGCTTTAACCCTTTGCCCACTAGTCATTATGACATCCGAAATGCTATCGCCGTCTACATCTACGCCAGAATAGAAATAGAGGGTGGAGCCTACCATGATATAACATTTTATGGATCCCTAATTTCATCATATCAGTTCTGTCCACTGACAGGTGGGTGGATATCGCTTTCAAGAACTTATGTCCTTATATGAAATCCTGAGTTTTTGACCAATCAACGGATTGCTCTTTTGATAGCTCGCTTGTCAACATGAGTCAGCTCAGCCCTTGATTTATGTAAAGGCATCACAGGCGGTATATGTTGTGTAACTTCAAAGACCACGGTTGACCGAAAGCGATGAATGGAAGCCCTACTGTGGCGTGGAGAACGAGGTCTTGTATGTATAGTTACGTCATATCTCAACGCTCGTGAATTCTTAGTACGGCTGGACTCACAATCAAAACTCGAAATCTGTGTTTTAAACTCTTGAATCAATCGAGTTACATCAGTGCGTTCGTCTCATTGAGAAATGAAAAACGATATATAAATCAAGAACATCGACCGGAAAATAAGGAAATTATCATAAAATTATAAAATTTGAGAAAGCTATTTTCAAAATCAAATATATTACAAAAAAGGTTATTTCTAGACCGATTTTTATGAGACAAAGACAATTTTTCTCCACTTTTCAAGCTGATTCCAACAATGAGGTTTTCAAATTTATCGTGATAAGATTATTTGTCATTATTTTTTTAAATACCCAATTGACTGCTCAGGAAATGAATACGTAATCCTTGGCGGCTAGCGAGTAGGTGTTAAATTTTGCTTACCCTTTCCCACGCAGACGCACATACACACACACACACACACACACATACACACACACAGAGACTGAACACACAATGTATGTCTTTCACTTCTGGCCAAAGTTGCCTTATTACAACTTAGACTCGAATGATAACAGCGAGTAGGGTGTCAGATTAAACTTCAGTTTTAAAGGTCTAATTCAATTCACACCGTAATAAATCATAATAATGATCATTCTTGATATATTAGAGCATTAAAATATTTAATTCACATTACTATAAATATATTTTAAATATATGTATTTTGTAATTATTTTAGCGACGATACGAACCCCTTTTAATCGTCGAGCCGAACGATAGGATGCTAGACGACGATAAGTCTGTGTGTGTGTGTGTGTGTGTGTGTGTGTGTGTGTGTGTGTGTGCGTCTACGTGGGAAGGGTAAGCAAAATTTAACACCTACTCGCTAGCCGCCAAGGATTACGTATTCATTTCCTGAGCAGTCAATTGGGTATTTAAAAAAAATAATGACAAATAATCTTATCGCGATAAATTTGAAAACGTCATTGTTGGAATCAGCTTGAAAAGTGGAGAAAAATTATCTTTGTCTTATAAAAATCGGTCTAGAAATAACCTTTTTTGTAATAGATTTGATTTTGAAAACAGCTTTCTCAAATTTTATAATTTTATGATAATTTCCTTGTTTTCCGGTCGATGTTCTTGATTTATATATCGTTTTTCATTTCTCAATGAGACGAACGCACTGATGTAACTCGATTGATTCAAGAGTTTAAAACACAGATTTCGGTTTTTGATTGTGAGTCCAGCCGTACTAAGAATTCACGAGCGTTGAGATATGACGTAACTATACATACAAGACCTCGTTCTCCACGCCACGGTAGGGCTTCCATCTAGGACTTCATATACTATAGATGTCGCTGGCTTCCATTCATCGCTTTCGGTCAACCGTGGTCTTTGAAGTTACACAACATATACCGCCTGTGATGCCTTTACATAAATCAAGGGTTGAGTTGAGCTGACTCATTTTGACAAGCGAGCTATCAAAAGAGCAATCGTTGATTGGTCAAAAACTCAGAATTTCATATAAGGACACAAGTTCTGGAAAGCGATATCCACCCACCTGTCAGTGGACAGAACTGATATGACGAAATTAGGGCTCCATAAAATGTTATATCATGGTTGGCTCCACCCTCTATTTCTGTTCTGGCGTAGATGTATAAGGCGATAGCATTTCGGATGTCATAATGACTAGTGGGCAAAGGGTTAAAGCTTCCAAACAATCCCAATCGTCGTCTATCTCTAAGCGGCCCCGTTAGCGCCCTGATGCGCAATCTGTCTAATGTCTTACAGTCACGGTCACACGTCTCGTCATTGATCCAACTGAGCAATCGTTTTACGTTGATACGAGAGGAGACGCCGTCTATATCAGTCTCTCATCGGCATTAGCAAACTGACGTACATCAAAACAATTTTAACCAAAATGAAAAACAACTACTTTTTCAAAAATCGAGCGATTAAAATGACACTAATCTTGTCAAAACTCTCATATCTGGGATTTCGTTGAAGTTTATTTTTGACAAGACGTGGGTCATTCTCTGGTGCGGCTATAATTAAATTAAATTGAGCTTTTATATAGCGCAATATCCACTAAATGTGCTCAAAGCGCTTTACAAGGGGTCCCTGGTCAACAGCAACATTTAACATGTAGGACGGGACATAACGCCTATTAGGCGATATTACAATTTTTCAGACAAAGACAACGCTGTTAACGGCCAGGTACTCATTTTACACCTGAGTACGGTGAGAGAATGTGAGTAAAGAGTCTTTTCCAAGGACTCAACTATGCGCCGAGCGCGAGGCTCGAACCCAGGACCTTCCGATCCGAAAGCGAGTGTCATACCACTAGACCACATAGCCGTAATGTGGTCTTGTGGTATGACACTCGCTTTTGGATCGGAAGGTCCTGGGATCGAGCCTCGCTCGGCGCATAGTCAATTGAGTCCTTGGAAAATGCTCTTTACTCACATTCTCTCATCGTACTCAGGTGTAAAATGAGTACCTGGCCGGTGACAGCGTTGTCTCTGTCAGAAAAAAAAAGTGAAATATCGCCTAACAGGTGTCATGTTTCGTTCTACATGTTAAGTGTTGCTGTTGGTGAGGGACCAATTGTAAAGCGCTTTGAGCACATTTAGTGGATATTGCGCTATAAAAAAGCTCAATAATTA
>NC_088374.1:11632381-11754881 GCF_034508935.2 Berghia stephanieae
TTCCAACTTTAAACATAATGGCAGCACTTTCAGACAAACCAATTCATCAGCTCACTGCCTGCAGTATATCATTATTTTTACTCGTTTATTTCATTTCTTGTAAAAATAGTTGCGGAGTTTTTTTTTCGCAAATAAATCCATGAAAAAAAAATTAAGAAAAGTCTTATGATGTCTTAAAATGAAATGTAATATGTACAAGCTTTACCGCAGGGCTAAAGTGACCTTTGGACAAAAATCCCTCCAGATTGAGATGTATAACTGGGTTTTGTCATTTTTATTTTCAATGGTATTTTGCTCCTCGTGCTAGCATTTCTTTCAATTTGTATTTTCACCGTGGATTTTTTGTCATGCGTTTATTTATTCAAGTTGTCAATATATTATAGTACCATTAATTAAAACTCTAGAATAAACCTTGGGAGATTAGTGAAAGTTTAAACTTTCCTAATACGACTATTTCTTGGGTTTTCCGTCGCCATTTTGTTTTGTGAAGTATTAAAAGCAGTCCTAGGTTGTTGTTTTTTTTCCTATTAGGGTTAGTCATAAGTCTTAGTAAAGGTGCTAGGCTGTTTGTTTTTCCAATTTGGGTTAGTTAAAGGTACTAAGTTTTATTTTTGCTTTGGGTTAGTTGTGGGGATTTTTGAGTTGTTTGCCTTAGCACGAGGAGCTTTCGGAAGGCCTCCCATTTTTTTTTTCAACGGTATTGCACTTAATCTATGTGGTTCAGTCTACATGATGTGTAAAGAGATTTTGGTAGTTGGGTCGTGATGATCGGAATCATGCAAACCAATTTTGTATTATGTCGGGGTTAACTGGAAATTGAATGCAATCTGTACGTATTCAAAAGTATGAAAATTGTGTAAAGTTTATTATTTAAAGCTAAGGAGAATGGATAGACTTTTTAAGGAGGCAAAATGCTAAAAATTACGATTTTCTGATAGGTTTACCGTTTGATATGCGTTATTATATTTGTTTATCTAACATAATACAAGGCGGTGGATCACAAATGTTTATTTTAATAAACAAAGCCCTTCACTCTCACACTGGAAGAAACGTCTTGAAGAAAGGTTTTTGTCGTTGTATCCGATAATTGAATTAACAACATCCCTATCAGTATCAGAGACCAAACATAAACTTAAACATTATTCACAGTCACAGCTATTATCTAAAACATCTGAGTCAGTCGTTTTCACTCAAACATTCTATGAGAAGACTATAGTTTGCTTCCTTTTTTTTTTTTTTTTGTTTATTTGTTTGTTTGTTTTGATGTTGTGTTTGGTTTCTGTTTTCATTGGGTTTTTTTTTTTGTTTTTTTTTTTAGATTTTTATTTTTATTTGTTTTATTCACAATTGGAGAAAAATTCATGAGTTGAACTTCAAATTTAAAACATACTTCACAACCGGGTCAAGTTGGTCCTCAGTAAAATATCTATTTGATTTGTTTTTTAATTACGAGTCAAAAATTGTATTGATGCTGTGACTGTGTGCTTTTTGCGGAAATGGCGAAATCAAAATGACTTTCGCGATCTACCTTGTCTTACCTTATAAATCCAAATTCCTGGCTGAAATTGATGATTGTCGCCCATTTTGTTGATTCTTGGGAAAGATCTTTTGATGATTAATGAAATATAAATCAGTGCTTGATTGATTTCCTCACAGAAATCTTAGAAATTTCATAAGCCTCCATTGTCACCGGTCGTAAGGGTTGACGTTTAGCAGACGACGCAGACGACGAAGTTTACAAGTCGTGCTGCCGGCGGCAAACAAAAAATCTGGTCTTCCGATTGGTCACTAAAACTTTCGTAGTTGTGGTCTATGTCCATTTCGTTTTATTCATTTTTATCTTGCATGTTTGCCACCTTCTTTTTTTATTCCTGCTTAAAATCATAAACAATTAACGCTATTTTTGTACCAGTATAACGTAATGTCGTCATAGCCTGACGATGATAAAGTATCTATGACATTTATGAATTAATAATATTTTTTCTTATTCATCTCGAATGATTTCAGAATCGAAACAGTATAGTCAATGAAAGAGATTTAAATTTGTAATTTTCTTAATACCAAAAAAGAAAATAAATGATAATTTTAACATAAACATGATAAAATTTTAACTTTAAAGAAACAAAACACGTGGACGTAATGATGTAAAGGAATAAATTGTATCAAATTTACAATACAAACGAAATATAAATAATATTATGGTAGAGAAGTTTTTCACAAGCGGCCAATTCGACGTGGACCCTAAAATTTTCAGATCTGACAATCAAACACAATTAGGGGTTTTATATTAGCATTGTTGAAATGGACAATATCTTTCGTTTGTTTGAGAATATTTCCATTACAACAATGAGCCCATAATAATTTGGGTTATGAGTTATCTTCTAGGACTTTCCTACTCACTTCATTTCTTGTTATTATTGTTATAAGTGCCTGCTCCACTCACTTTTCTGAAAGAAAACGTAGTGTGTGAGTATGAATCTATAATGATTAAACACATCTAGAGAGAGAAGGGGGGCGGGGGAGAAAGACGGAGGTATATATAAGAGAGAGGGAGAGAGAGAGAGAGAGAGAGAGAGGGAGAGAGAGAGAGAGAGATAGAGAGAGAGATGAGAGAGAGAGAGATGAGAGAGAGAGAGAGAATGAGAGAGAGTCAGAGAGAGAATGAACGTGTGAGTGAGAAAAAACAAATGGAGAGAGAGAAAAGAAAAAGAATAAGGAAACAGAGGAAAAGAGACAGATGGAGAGAAAGAGAGAGGAAAAAAAAAAGAGAGAGAGAGAGAGAGAGAGAGGGAGAGAGAGAGAGAGAGAGAGAGAGAGAGAGAGAGAGAGAGAGAGAGAGAGAGAGAGAGAGAGAGAGATATTCAATATCTTTGCTTGATTTTGTCGTGGATAGAAGCAGCTTAACTCGAAGCTCCACGGATTGTTGCTAAAAGCGTCGGTACCGTATTGTCTGTGGTTTGGTACATTTTATTGGTGCTCAAATCAATAGGCTATTTACTCACATTCTCTCATCGTACTCAGTTTAAAATGAATACCTGGCCGTTAACAGCGTTGCCTCTGTTTTTTAAAAAATGTAATATCGCTTAACAGGAATCATGTCTCGTTCTACATATCGGGTGTTGCTGTTGTCCAACGACCCATAGTGTTTTGAGCACGTTTCGTGGATATTGCACTATATAAAAGTTCATCTTTATTTATGTTTATCATCATCATGGATGCCTGGCCGTTAACAGCATTGTCTCTCTGTTTTCTCGCCTAACAGGCGTCGTGTTTCGTTCTTCATGTTACTTGTTGCTGTTGTTCAAGGACCCCTTTGTAAAGCGCCTTGATCACGTTTAGAAGGTATTGAGCTAAATTTTAAACATCTCAAAAGCTGGAGTACTATTTTTGAAATAAATAATAGACTAGAATCGCCGTACGAGCTACATGTTGTCTAAAGCTGTCATTGCATTTGTAAAATTTAGATTCTTTAATACAAATACCTTCATTATTGGCGGTCTCCACAGCTCAGTTGGTAGAGCACTCGCTTCACAATCAAAGGGACCGAGATTGATCCCGGGTACAGTCGAATTTTTTTTTCTTCTGACACCCCTATGTACCCAGCAGTGATTGGGTGACTGCGTCTGTTAGATTTGGCGGAAGTATTTTGCGATAGACTAGCTTCCTATCCAAAGGGTAGCAAGCAATTTACTATTGTTCGTTTCACGCTATAGAAACCGGGATAAACTCCGGCTCCACGGGGCTAGTGGTTCTGAAGGACTTCTTTGTTTACCTTCATTATAGACAAGTTTTCTTTGGGTTCTAGAATGTTGATACACGTCAACGTTATCTATCGATTGGTACAAAAAAAGGACGTGCACAGTTCTGGACACGTGATTATGCGGACGCATTTATGGGCTTCCCTCGTGTGGTGTCCGGGGTCCTCAACAGAGAGGGTGCAAGAATTACGGGTCCTACTAATTGCCGTCCGGAGCCGTCCGAAGGCCTGGGGAAGTCGTCTGGAGGTCATATAAAGCATTCTCAAGCCATCCGGAGGCCCTCAGAGCTGTGCGAAGCTTTCCAGAAGTCGTACGAAAGGGAGGTCTTCCGAAAGCTCCTCGTGCTGGCATTTCTTTCAATTTTTATTTTCACTGTGGATCTTTTGTCGTGCGTTTATTTATTACAAAGAGATTATTGATAGTGAACGATAAATAGTACATTGACCATTCAGAAAAAGGTTATTGTAACCGATATAAATGCCTTCCGAAAGCTACTCGTGCTAAGGGAAACAACTCAAATATTCCCTCAACTAACACTAGGAAAAAATAAAACCTAGTACCTTTAACTAACCCTAATAGGAAAAAAAAACAAACACCCTAGCACCTTTACTAAGACGTATGACTAACCCTTATATTTTATTTTAATCCCCTGACCTCGAGCTAACCTTAAAACCTCTGACTGCTTTCAATACTTCACAAAACAAAATGACGACGGAAAACCAAAACAACGGTCGAATTAGAAAAGTTTTAACTTTCACTTATCTATCAAGTCTTGATTTAGAATTTTTAAAATGCTTCTATATTGACTCCCAGAAGGCCTCCCTTTCTGACGACTCCTGGTTTGAGAGTATTTCCATTCCATCACTTAACGAAATGAAAGCCATCTCACCAGAACAACAAGACATACAACGCATTTCACGCATTCAAAACAAAAACCCCACTCAAAAACTCTAAAACACCAATCTACAAATTCAAACATCTTAAAATATTCATTTGCACCCCGCACTATCAAAGACTGTGAACATCTGTGAACACAACAGATTTAGAAGCCTTCAAACGAAGATGATCACAATTCTTCGACTTAACACCAACAATGGCTGCCAAATTCAACAACTCTCCGCCCTCGAATACTAATACTCAGAATAACAGAATCAGATCTGAATATATTCAGACAAATTCAGACTAGAAATCTGAATGAAGCCTTCGTAACGTCATAGCCTAACACCGGAGACTAAAATGATGGAGACATGAAACGAAGGGGCTCCTTCCGTACGTGGAAGTTCAATGTCAAGTCGGTAAACATGGCATTTGTGTATTGATGGTATGTGTTTAAATAAAATACACACCATTTCTGCCCGGTATATCAATCTTACAAATGCACAAAAAATTTAGTCAGAGAGCATTTACTGAGAAGAAATCACATCGGAATATAATATATCTAGAAAGCTGTGAAAACCCGTGCCAAATTTCAATTATGTTACATAATATTATAAACATTATGAGCGAGAGGATGTTTACCGACTTGACACTTCAGCAGTTTTGCGTCTCTTTATAGATAGAACGAAGTTGACGTCACTCAGGTCTTTGTTATTGTTTTTTGCCATCCGCGTTTATGAGTAATTTTCACTAAACTATAGATAGTATGCGCTTGGCTAAGAAGCTCATAACATTGCCATCCGGAAGTATAACGGACCAACACACAAAACTGTGTGTATCTATGAACATTTATAGTCGGGTTAATACAGTTCAGTGAGCATTACTCATAAACGCGGATGGCAAAAAACAATAACAAAGACCTGAGTGACGTCATCTTCGAACTATCTATATTAACCAGACTATAAACTTTTAAGGTTACAGCTAATGTTCTGTGTTGATATGTTATATCCGGTAGCATGGGTTATTTTATAAAGCAAACGCATAGCATCATTTTCTCAATCAGACCGTAGCCATCGTTTACTTTTTGTCTGACACTGACCACAAAAGAAAATAAATCGTGAGTTGTATTCAAGAGTTCAACCAATGGAATCACTTGTTTCCTTGAGCTCTACTAACGACAACTCACTGGACGCTACACAAACCTTAAAAATGACGTCAAACTATAAGTCCTAGTGGGTTCTAGCGTAGCCATCGTTATGTTATAGCCTGATACTGAAATCCAAAAGGACTGGCAGTTTGACGTCATTATTCGTTTTTTGCACCGCCTAGTGAGTTGTCGTTAGTAGAGCTCATGGAAACAAGTCATTTCATTGGTTGAACTATTGAATACAACTAACGATTTGTTTTCTTTTGTGGCAAAAGACTGGCATTTTGACGTCATTTTTTTGGTCAGTATCAGCGTATCCATCGTTAAGTTAACGATATATATATCTATAGCCTGATACTGAAATCCAAAAGGACTGGCAGTTTGACGTCATTATTTGTTTTTTGCACCGCCTAGTGAGTTGTCGTTAGTAGAGCTCATATAACAAATCATTTCATTTGGTTGAACTATTATACCTGGATACCTCTGTATAGAGCTTTTAGACTTGGTGTAGTCTCCTTCGCTCCTCCTCATCTATTAATGATTGGACCAATTTTTATAATTGAACTTGTTTCCTAGGGTGTTGCTTATCTCCAACTCTGCTTTAAATTTATTCAAATTTTTTGCTGATACTGTGGTTTCTTGTAGTTTATTACAGTTATTTACAATTCTAGATGAAAAAAAGTTCCTTCTTTCATTTGTTTTAAAACGTTCTTTTTTCAGTTTCTTGCTGTTTCCTCGTGTCTGAATGTTCTTGTTTGGTTTAAGGAATCCTGCCTCTACCCTGTCTATTCCCTTTACTATTTTATATGTTTGGATCATATCTCCCCTTCTTCTCCTGTAATCTAAGGTCGGGAGATTTAATTCTTTCAATCTCTCACAGTAGGTTTTGTCTTTCAGGTGTGTGATAAGTTTTGTTGCTCTCCTTTGCACTCTTTCCAAACAGTCTTTGTCTCCCTCAATCTTCGGATACCATATGCAGTTAGCATATTCCAGCTTTGATCTAACCATAGTCTTGTAGATGGTAGTCATGTGTTTTGTTTTCAGATTCTTGAAATTTCTTTTCACTATTCCGAGTGTTTTACTAGCCTTAGATTGAACATCTTGAATTTGCTTCTTGAAGTTTAGCTTCCTATCAATAAATACTCCTAGGTCTTTTTCCCCATTGGATTTCTGCAGGGGTTTTTCTTTCATTATATAGTTTGCTTCTCTGTTGTTTTTTCCTAGGTGAAGAACTGCACATTTATCTACATTGAACTCCATCTGCCATATTTCGGACCATTCTTCAAGCTTTTTCAAATCTTGTTGTAAGGTGTTTCTTTCTTCTTCTGTATTAGCTACTCCATAGAGCTTAGTATCATCGGCAAAGATTTTACATTTAGATGATAGATTGTCTGGCAAGTCATTGATATAAATCAGGAAGAGAACTGGTCCCAGTACACTTCCTTGTGGAACTCCACTTGTTACCAGTCTCTCCGTTGATGCTGTTCCATTCACTATCACTTTTTGTCTTCTATCTTTGAGGAAATCTCGGACCCATTTGACTGTCTGATATTACTTCTTTTAGCAATATCTGGCAAGTTTTTCTGGTTCTCCACTGTAAAGACACTTGCAAAGAAGAGATTTAGCACCTCTGCCTTGTCTTCATCTTCAGATGCCCAAGTGCCATCTTCTTTTTTTATGTCACAGGTTCCCTGTCTTATCTTCATTTTACTGTTTACATAACTCCAGAATACTTTAGGATTTTCTTTCGTTTCCTCTGCTATCTTGTTCTCATACTTTTGATGCGCTTGTCGGACTATTTTAGTAGTTGCGTTTCTCACTCTTTTGTATTTGTCCCAATCCTCTTCCTTTTTGCTTCTAGAGTATCTTCTGTTTACTGCCTTCTTCTTCCGTAATGCCTCTCTCACTTCCTGCGTCATCCAAGGTTGATTTCTTCTCCCAACCCGGTTCCCTCTGCTTTTCGGGATGTTTTTCTCGAAGCATTGGTTAAGTACTCTGGTAAATCTACTCCAGTTGTTTCCTACGGTGTCCTCGATTAGTATTTCCTCCCATTTGATATGCCCCAGTTCCTCTTTCATACTCTCTAGATCAGCCTTCCTATATCTGAGTGTCAGTTTTTCATCTACAGTCTCTGATGTCGCCCTCAGTTTTAGGAATATGGTCGCATGGTCGCTTTTTCCCAGTGGGTGGCTCAGTCTTAGGTCGATTATGTCATTTTCTTCCTCCATCAATATCAAGTCCAATACGTTGGGCTTCTGTTTTTTTCTCTGTCTTGTGGGTTCTTTTATTATCTGTTGTAGGTAGCAATCTTCAATGGTTTCTATGAAACTTTCCTCCAGGCTTCCCTCTTTGGGTTCGTCCATCCCTTTCCACTCCAGTTCCGGCATGTTGAAGTCTCCCATAATAATTATCTCTGAATGCTTTTTTTGTGATGCTCTCCTTATCATCTCCAACATTCTCTCATTATTTTCTCCTGTGCTATTTGGGCTCCGATAAATCACTCCTACTAGTATCTGACTTTGTCCAGTTACTCCAATCGAGCACCAAGCGCTCTCCCTAAAGTCGTGATCTGTGAGTTCCTCTATGGGGTTAACCTTGAGGTTCTCCCTCACCAATAAGTATACTCCTCTGCCGGAAGTTTCAAAATCTCTGCTAGCTATTATAGTGTATCCCTCAATACCTAACTCTGCTATGGTTGGGTGTGTTGTTGCATTCTTTGGCTTAGCTTCTGTTATTGCTATCACATCTGGATCTTCTTCTTCTGCCATAGCCTTTAGCTCCTCTCTCTTATTCATCACACTGTCTGCGTTCGTGTACATGAACTTCAGAGTATTTTTCATTTTCACGTGCTGCCCCTCCTTATCATTTACTGGTACTTCTCTTTTTTGAATTTTCTTGTTGTCTTCGAGTCCTTGCTCAGAAACATTTTGGGCAATTGGACTGACACGTTTCCAATATAGTCATTCCTCATCCCAGTCCCAGTCATTTCCTCCAACATCGCTGTCTCTCTTTCTTATTTGTTCACTAAACTTTTCCCTGAAAATGACCCTTTTCTTATATATGACCACATCTTCCCCTGCTTCTCGTCTTCTCTTCAGCTCCTCTCTTAACTCCTTGGCCTGCTCTCTTTGCATAATTGTTTGGTCAGCTCCAATATACACCTTCTGTAAGCATTCCCGTTTATGGTCTTTCAACTGTTTGCTGTTCCTAAGAGCAGTGTTACGCTGATCCGTTGACATCAGACTTATTTTCATGGGTCTTGGTCTATCTTCTCTTCTGCCCAATCTGATCACTTGCTCTATAGGGTTTAGGCTGTCTTTGTCTCCATGAACCTGCAACTCTTTGAGTACCATTTGGGCTTTTCTTATATCTTCTTTGTTGTCGCCATCTTTTGCTTCTGGTATGCCGTACATAATTACATTCTTCACTCTCTTAGCCCTTTCATTTCTCTCTTCTTCTAGTTCCAGGTTCTTTTTCACCATTGCCTGCTTCTTCTCCTCAGTTTCATTAATTTTCCTCATTTCATTTATATCTTGTCTTACTCTATCTGACTTTTCTTCTGTACTTCTCTTGAGTCTCTCCTTAATCTCACTCGCCTCAGACATAGGGTAGGCCTCTATCTCATCCTTTGCTGTTGATTTCACTGTTTCTATCATCTCCTCTGTGAATTCACCTTTTTGAATGATATTCACACTTTTATCTACGTCTTCTACTTTTTTCCTGAGTTTATCTACTTCCTTTTCAAGCTGCATGAAATTGCCCAAGATCTTTGAGGCCACTTTGTTGCAGGACTTAGAGCAGTAGTAAAGCAGCAGCGGACATTCTTTTTCTGAGTCTTTCTTCAACAGTTGATAGGTGTCATCATCTATCTTTTCGCACAAAATATGAAACCACTGGTCACAGAGCTCGCACTGTAAGCATTTCTCAATCTCTTTGCATACATATTCACATTTTCCGCAAGTCTCAGTCTCAGCTTTTGTTTTTGCCTTATTTGTACTCCTCGGTGCAGGGCTTTCTTTCCTACTACTGCCACTACTAGTACTGGCACTGCCAGATCTACCTTTCCTACTACTGCTGTTTAAGCTCATCTTCTTACTTGTTAAATGACTAGATCTATCTAAGTCTTAGCTGTACTGTATCACTGTATCTTGTTGTTCACTCCAATCTGATAAGTATCTAACTAATCTCAACTAGATATCTCAATACACACAAGCCGGAATCCTCTCGAAGGCAGAAATTACACAAATCTAATTCGAAAATGAACAAGTTTTGATGTCCGATATTTCATTCAAGTTTTGTGTTTCTGGTGAGGGGAGCGAGAAGATTCAATATCAATATTAAATAATAATATTGAGTACTCTTGTCACTGCCTAAATATTTCTAGAATTTAGATCAAGAAGATTGAATCAGGAGAGAAATGTAAACACGTCCGCCATCTTGGATTTCCCGCCAACACCCGGCATCACTGAATAGACTATTGAATTCAACTTACGATTTGTTTTCTTTTGTGGCAAAAGACTGGCATTTTGACGTCATTTTTTGGTCAGTATCAGGCCATAACTTTACGAAGGCCACGGTATCAGGCCATAACTTTACGAAGGCCACGGTTCTAGTGCCAGGCTATATTATGCTAACGATGGCTACTATCAGACTGTGTTTTGGTACGCTGTTGTTAGTATTTTACCTAAACGCATAGCATCTATATGTTAACAAATGTTACGGAAGCAGCCCCTGCGTTCCGTGTCTTGATTTTTATCATATTTTAATCTCGGATACTGCTTATCGATCTATGCGTTTAGGTAAAATACAACACCCACCAGCCGGATATAAAGTACCAATAACACACAAAACATGTGTAACCTTAAACGTGTATAGTCGGATTGATATGATTTAATGAGAACTAGAAGGCTGTTTAAAAATAATAACGATATAAAGATAATATAGAAGGAACGAATGTGACGTCATGCAGCTCTTGGTTATTATCTTTATAGAAGGAACGAAGTTGACGTCACTCAACTCTTTGCTATTATTTTTAGGCAGTCGTTTTGGTGGTTACCTCTCACTAAATTTTATATCAATCCGACCATAAACGTTCAAGATCACACGTTATATCCGGCTAATGATATTTTACTTAAACGCATAGCATCAACAGACAGAAGGTCATATCAAAATAATATGGGTGTTCCTGGGGGAGGGAGGGACTGAGAGAGGGAGTGTGTGTGTGTGTGTGTGTGTGTGTGTGTGTGTGTGAGTGTGTGTGTGGTGTCGTGCGTGTGTGTGGGGTCATAACCTAGAAAGAGGAGAGCTAACGTCGTAGCTCCTCTTTCTAGGGTCATAATCATCATCGTCGTCGTCGTCATATTTTTTATTATTATTATTATTATTATTATTATTATTATTATTATTATTATTATTATCATCATTATTATTATTATTGTCATTACTAATATCGATATTGGTCTCTTTGCGTGTGAAGGGAGTGCTCTACCAACTGAGTTATCGGGACACCCAACCTATTAAATAGGTGCTGAAATATATGCCATCACTGAGGACAGTTAGTTATGTTTTTAAAAAACGAACAGTTTATTATTATGATCATTTGACTACAAACATAGAAAGTAGAAGGTACTGATACAATCTAATTTTTTTTCCGACAGAATTCCAGACAAGGGCTGTCAGATGACCAGAGTTCCTCGTGGCCGAATTCGACTTCGAAAATGTCGAAATGGAATTTCACGTGGCCAAAAACTACATACACTTACTTAACGACCATGGAAAAATCACCGGTTTTGTTACTAAAAAATCGACTAAACTATTGTTAGTCTAAAAAAAAAAATAAATAAATAAATGAATAAAAATTTGGCAAGGCCAATGGCCATTTACCCACCTGACACGGTGGATCTAAGATTTAAATTGTTAACTTTATAAGAGTACTAAAGCCAGATAATACTGTTGTGCGCATAGAGAATACAGCTCCTAGTCTGTGGTTGTGCGTGCCCACACCTCACAGTCACAAGTTGGCAGATGGTTAATTGTTTCATTTACAGTGAAAATAAAATGTCTTCCAACTTTTATATTGGATGGACGGAAACGGAAACGGAAATGTATTATTTACGTTTGGAACCATAGCTGCCGGTATCTCCACGTCAGTCTAAACATATTTGTTGTTTGTAAATTTATTTTGACATTTCCCTTCATAATTCAGTCACATATAAAGTAAACAAATAGACACTGACCAGATAATAAAATGCTAAAATCACTATTATTCACCGTCGCATCACTATGCGTTTTCAAATTGTCTCTTGCTGGAGAGCTTACTTTTGAGCTTCCAGACAACGAAAGGATGTGTTTTTATGAGCAAGTAGATAAAGGTACAAGCGCAACTATTGAATTTCAGGTGAGAATTTACGTTAATTAAATCGCTCAATATGTCCGTATTATTCGGGAGAAATTCCACATGCGTCCACCGTTTACAATACAAACCGTAGGCTAAAAGTTGTAGGGAACATTTGTTTGTGTTGTTTCTTGTTACCGGTTACTCAACACTGTAGACTGTGTAGTGTAGTGTAAGTAGGGAGTTTAATAGAAATTCTAAATGTACCTCGCACACTTGAAACCAATGTCATATGAAAGAGCTGGCAACACAGATTACAAAACAGTTTGAATTTTGTTTCTATCATGATTAGAAATGTAGTTACGGCAGTTCAAAGTCTGAAATTTCAGACCGATTTTTACCCCAAAATTACCATTGCAAAGTTGTGACCGAAATCGCGTGAAAAACATTTCAAATTAACACATTATTACATAATATGACGCAAATGTTACATAATCAAAAACTCTGCAAGACGTAAGAAACAATTTGCTTTATCACTTTTGGATTTATCCCCAATATCTCACTGAAACAATTGCAAATAATTCCCCTCTTTGAATTAATACATAGAGAATAAAAAAGGGTTTGAGAGTATTTAAATGAAAAGATATAAACATGTTGTGTAATAACTTTCCTATGGGCGAGTTGGGTCAAAATTTGACTGCCACTGCTGCTGCTCACTAAACTGCCTTGTGTAAGTCTGTTGTCGTTGTGTAAGTGTAAGTAGGGAGTTTAGTTTAACAAAAATTCTAAATGTAACTCACACACTTGAAACCAATGTCAAACGAAAGAGCAGGCAAGACTGATTACAAAACAGTTTGAATTTTGTTTCTATCTTGATTAGAAAAGCAGTTCAAAGTTTCAAAGTAGTCTGAAATTTCAGAGTCAGAGTCTGACTCTGATCAGCAGAGTCAGAGACTGATCTTTACCCCAACATTACCATTGGAAAGTTGTGACCAAAATCGCGTGCTGTTAGTTAATAAAAATGGACTGACTATTTTCACCATACGGTGAAAATAGAATTTTAGTCTATTTCCACCGTACGGTGATAATAGCCTGACAGACTATTTTCACCGTATGTATTAGCCAATCAGAAGCCAGGATACTAACTGTGATGTAGGTGCCTCTGCATCCAGCAGACCATTAGAATTCGACCCGACACTGAATATAGCCTTCCACACCATTATCACCATACGGTGAAGGCTATTTTCACCGCAGACCAGTTTAAAAAAAAAAAAGAAAAAGTTTGCCGAGAACAAGGGAGGCCTCCTGAAAGCTCCTCGTTATAGCATTTCTTTCAATTTGTATTTTTCACTTTGGACCTTTTGTCAGACGTTTATTTATTTAATTTGTCATCAAGTTAAAAATTTCCTAATTTGACCATTGTTTTGATTATCGGCCGCCATTTTGATTTGTGAGGTATTGAAAGGCAGTGCAAAGCAGTCCTTGGGTTTTTTTTTTTTTTTTTTTTCCTATTAGGGGTAGTTAAAGGACTAGGTTGTATTTTTTCTTAGGAGCGAATATTTGGCATGATGAGCTTTCGGAAGGCCTCCCAAAGCTATAATAATACAGGCGGGATGGCGGATTCAGAATTGGTTACAGTTACAGATGAAGCTTTGTAATTTCGTGGCGGCGATGGGGTGTCGAACCTGCAACCTTTCTGGTACAACAACACCTGGCCGGGGAGGGCGTGGCTCTACTGTATGAGTATGAGCTATTCACAACTCGAGAAATAGTGATTTCAATCTCTATGTCTATCTTGAGCCGCTACCCCCGACTTCTTAAGGTCATGGGTTCAACACAGACAACCACCGCGAAGTTTGTTTTTGTTAACTACCAAGATACCATTATCACTGTACGGTGAAAATAGTGTGTCAGGCTATTATCACCGTACGCTGAAAATCGTCCACCAGAATATTACGGGATGCTGAAAAAAGTCTCCCACAGTATTATCACCGTCCGTACGGTGAAAATCGTCCACCAAAATATTACGGGATGGTGAAACAAGTCTCCCACATATATCACCGTACGGTGAAAATCGTCCACCAAGATATGACCGTACGGTGAAAATAGTCTCCCACACTATTATCACCGTACGGTGAAAATCGTCCACCAAAATATTACGGGATGGTGAAAAAAGTCTCCCACATATATCACCATACGGTGAAAATCGTCCACCAAGATGTTGCCGTTCGGTGAAAATACACAGTCTCCCACACTATTATCACCAAGATATTACCGAACAGTGAAAATAGTCTCCCACACTATTATCACCAAGATATTACCGTACGGTGAAAATTGTCGGCCCCACTATTATCACAGTACAGTGAATAATAATAATATAGCCTTACCGTACGGTGAAAATAGTGTGTCAGGCTATTTTCACCGCAAGATGAAAATCGTCTCCCACACTATTACTATTATCACCGTACGATGAATATAGCTTCCCACGCCATTATAATGAATATATGTAGTCTCCCGCACTGTTATCACCATACACTGCCTGAATATAGCCTTCCACACCATTATCATCGTACGGTGAAAATCGTCCACCAAGATATTGCCGTGTGAAAATAGTCTCCCACACTATTAACACTGTACAGTGAATATAGCCTGCCACACCGTTATAGTGAATATAGTCTCCCACACTATTATCACCGTACACTGAATATAGCCTTCCACACCATTATCACCATACGGTGAAGGCTATTTTCACCGTAAGATGAAAATCGTCTCCCACACTATTATCACTGTACGATGAATATAGCTTTCTACACAATTATAATGAATATATGTACTCTCTCGCACGATTATCACCGTGCACTGAATATAGCCTTCCACACCATTATCATCGTACGGTGAAAATCGTCCACCAAGATATTGCCGTACGATGAAAAAAGCCTTCTACACCATTATCATTCTACGGTGAAAATCGTCCACCAAGATATTGTCGTACGGTGAAAAAAGTCTCTTACACTATTATCACCGCACGGTGAAATTCGTCCACCAAAATATTACCACACGGTGATAAAAGTCTCCCACACTATTATCACCGTACGGTAAAAATCGTCCACATAGATATTACTCGTACAGTGAAAAAAGTCTCCCACACTATTATCACCGTATGGTGAAAATCGTCCACCAAAATATTACGGGACAGTGAAAAAAAGTCTCCCAATTTATTATCACCGTACGGTGAAAATCGTCCACCAAGATATTACGGTACGATGAACAAAGTCTCCCACACTATTATCACCGTACACTGAAAATCGTCCACCATAATATTACGGGTGAAAATCACCAAGCTATCACCGTACGGTGTAATAGCTTCCTACACACGGTCAGGCTATTATCACCGTACAGTGAAAATAGCATGACAGACTATTTTCACCGTACGGTGAAAATAGCGGCTTCCTAATAAAAAATGGTTAAAACAGTCAATATGAATTATCAACAGATTATATACCAAAGTGTTCGTCTTATCGAAGACAATGCATTTACTACATTAACAAAGAGGAAGATACAAATTTCAAAATAACACATTATTCATTATTACATAATATGACACAAATGTTACATAATTAAACAATCGACTAAACATAAGAAACAATTTGCTATATCACTTTGGATTTATGCCCAATGAAACAATGCAAATAATTCCCCTCTGTGATTTAATATAAAGAAGGGTTTGAGACAGAGTTTAAATGAAACATATGGCGTAGTGACATAATGAGTTTATTTTTACCTCTGGCATTTTAATTGCATAAATAAAATGGCAGAATGAAAAAGTTCAAATAAATTGAAACGGATTCACAGACTCTTGAGGTATGGTCAATACAGAGAAGGGAAACTAACATATCACTCGCGAGGCAGTTTGTTGACGAGCAGCAGAAGGAGTCAAATTTTGAATCACCTAAGCATAATAAGAATATTGTGACTGGTGGAAATTGCCCTTCGTATTAAAAGAGAAAAGGGGGGGGGGGGAGTCAGTAAAAGATGCATAACTTTGTTATGAAGAGGAATATTGCAGGTATTTTGGTACGTAAGCTCTTTTAAGTTTTTCAATTTCCTTTTAACTCAAGTGACGCGGCCTTGCATTCCGGAAGTTACACTGGACAGTGCCTAGCTGCTACAGCTGATCAGTTGAAACAATGGCAGCTCGCCTAGCAGTTTTTCAATATTTACACCCATCCCAGAAAATATACTTTTTTGAGCTAATAGCAATAATTTATTTATTAATTATTCGCGATGGTGGTGTACGAACGAATCGGCGGTCTCAAGAAGTGGGTGAGAGAGGGATCTAGTAATGACTTTGAGTTTGAAACGAATATTTTTGTGTTCGTGGATAGCTCACACGGTAGAGCCACGCTCTCACCTGCCAGGCGGAGTTGTCGTACCAATAAGGTCGCAGGTTCAAACCCCACCACCGCCGCGAAAAATTTTTATTCTCTATTGTCTTCTGGCACTTTTCTATTCACTTCATATCTTGTTGTTACCAACATAAGTGCCTGCTCCACTCACTTTTCTGAATTAAAAATTCACCCCATACACCGGAGCATACTCAATGTCTCAATCGTTTCTGTTATATGTTTGTGTTGAGAATATTGGCTATTAAGCTTAACTGCTGGTCAAAATTATTCGCGATGGTGGTGTACGAACGAATCGGCGGTCTCAAGAAGTGGGTGAGAGAGGGATCTAGTAATGACTTTGAGTTTGAAACGAATATTTTTGTGTTCGTGGATAGCTCACACGGTAGAGCCACGCTCTCACCTGCCAGGCGGAGTTGTCGTACCAATAAGGTCGCAGGTTCAAACCCCACCACCGCCGCGAAAAATTTTTATTCTCTATTGTCTTCTGGCACTTTTCTATTCACTTCATATCTTGTTGTTACCAACATAAGTGCCTGCTCCACTCACTTTTCTGAATTAAAAATTCACCCCATACACCGGAGCATACTCAATGTCTCAATCGTTTCTGTTATATGTTTGTGTTGAGAATATTGGCTATTAAGCTTAACTGCTGGTCAAAATTATTCGCGATGGTGGTGTACGAACGAATCGGCGGTCTCAAGAAGTGGGTGAGAGAGGGATCTAGTAATGACTTTGAGTTTGAAACGAATATTTTTGTGTTCGTGGATAGCTCACACGGTAGAGCCACGCTCTCACCTGCCAGGTGGAGTTGTCGTACCAATAAGGTCGCAGGTTCAAACCCCACCACCGCCGCGAAAAATTTTTATTCTCTATTGTCTTCTGGCACTTTTCTATTCACTTCATATCTTGTTGTTACCAACATAAGTGCCTGCTCCACTCACTTTTCTGAATTAAAAATTCACCCCATACACCGGAGCATACTCAATGTCTCAATCGTTTCTGTTATATGTTTGTGTTGAGAATATTGGCTATTAAGCTTAACTGCTGGTCAAAATTATTCGCGATGGTGGTGTACGAACGAATCGGCGGTCTCAAGAAGTGGGTGAGAGAGGGATCTAGTAATGACTTTGAGTTTGAAACGAATATTTTTGTGTTCGTGGATAGCTCACACGGTAGAGCCACGCTCTCACCTGCCAGGCGGAGTTGTCGTACCAATAAGGTCGCAGGTTCAAACCCCACCACCGCCGCAAAAAATTTTTATTCTCTATTGTCTTCTGGCACTTTTCTATTCACTTCATATCTTGTAATTTATGGTACAACCTTTACATTTTCTTAAAGGGAAATAAGATATTTATTGAGAGAGAGCAAACTTAGTAAGAATTTATGAAACCTGTAACAGTCATCTTTCTATTTCGAATAGTTGAGTGGTGGAATGATAGGGATTAAGGCTTTACACCTTATTGCTACACACATTAGCCTAGTTTTCGTCTAACACACGCATATACACACAAAGAGCCCACGTACAGATGCACACATGTAATAAAGGGATTTTCTACAAATACACACACACGTGGGTAACATTATTTCTTTGTGTCCTTTGTTTGAGATGTAACAGATGACCAGAGCATGCAAAACAGCGTGGTAGGGGCAGGGGGGGGGGGGGGGGCTCTTTGTTGGCTTCGTTTATGACTTGAAAGGCCACTAACTTGCCTTCAACAAGTTGAAGGACATAGCTAAACTATTGACCAATCAGAATCAATTAAATTTTTACTGCATTCTAAATATAGAAAGGTTAACATTAATAAACGGGGTTGATCTTGTCCTCAATAATGGACTGGCACGCTCAGTGTCAAAGCCAACTCGTCCTCAATACTGGACCGTCGCCCCACTGACTCAGTTATGCTCGTCCTCAATAATGGACCTGCGCGCTACTAGACTTAATTGGTGCGAAATGTTGAAGACAAATGGGTAGCAAGCAATTGTTTGATTATCCGTTTAAAACTATAGAAACAAGGATAAGGAAATAAAGTCGGGCTCCGTGGACTCATGGCTCTCAAGGACTTCCATGTTTGTTTTTTTTTCTTTAGTCACTTAGCCAATAATGCAGTAGTTAGAATTCAAACTTGGTGGGGTTTCTGACCTCCCATAGTGGGCAAGGAGGCACTTACTGTGTCACCTATCCCCCTACATCTGTTTTCCAACACGCTTTTTGTCTTTGTCTTGGAACGATATTACTTGGTTTTATCCTGGCCCTGGCTGGGAAGGAAACAGTCAAATGTATGGTTAGAGTTTTGGGAGATGATATTTTTTGTCTTGAAAATCATCTCTCTATTATGCACTGTATTATTTATGTTTTACATATATATGATTTGTAAACATGTATTCCTCTAAGTGGGATCTTGTGCTGGTGTCTGGGTGAGACTTTTAGGTGATCTCAAACTAAGTACACTGGTAGTCTGCTCTTGGAATCTACATCTGCTCCCTATTTGTACCATCCCCTTTTACTTTTTCCTTTTAATTATACATCTAGAATGTTTTAACTACCCCATTTTCTTCCTTTTTACTGACGCTGATATGACCTGTGGTTTTACAGAACGATGATGAGGATTAGCTGGAGGAAAAGAAGAACAAATAACAGCATATTGGAAGAGCTGGAAGTCATTAAAAGGAGAAAACTCAGTTTTTTCCATCACAAATGCCGAAACCCATGCACTCTAATGAAAGATGTGGTACAGGGGAAGATGGAGGGCTTATGAAGAAGAGGAAGACCTAGGCCTAGTTGAATTAAAAATATCCTAGAATGGACATATATGAATGGAAGAGAGTTGTACGATACTGTCAACAGACAAGAGGAATGGGCAGACAATAGTCATTTCAAGCAAGATATCACCTAAATGTGTTGCAAGGGCCAACAACCCTTAAAAAAAAAAGTCAAACCAAAATTCAATCCAACATAAGGGGATTGTCTGGTTCCCATTCTTTACTTTTTAAGTCTTGATTTTCTTTATCTATTTTCAGGTCATCACTGGAGGGAACTATGATGTCGACCTAGAAGTTGCAGCTCCAAATGGCCAGGTATGTGATGACTTTGTTGTTTGGATAGAGGTGGTATGCAGTTTGGTGAAATGCTGAATGTGCTGCATGCAATACTTCAATTATTATTATTGTTATCATTATTACTAATTCTTCTTCTTCTTCTTCTTCTTCTTCTTATTATTATTCAGGGTGTCCAGCAAGTTCAGTACAAAGCAATGACCATTCCTCTGAGCCCCTCTGCTTTATGTTGTTATTGAAAATTATGCCATTTTCATCAATCTTAAAAAAAAATTTTTTTCATCTCTTAAATGTCCAGATTCTGTTTAAAGATGTTAAAAAAGAAAAACGAGTTTTACATGGACCATTCTGAATAGAAAAAAAAAAAAAGAACACATTGCATTATTTATTAACATTTTATAGCTTTCAAATTGAGTTCTTTTTTTTTCTTCCTTTTTTTTCTGCTGTTTTATCTGCTATATTGTTATTGACAATGTTAATTTTTCATTAATCTTTGTTATTATTATTATTTAAAATTTTTTTTTTTTCCATCTCCCAAATATCCAGATTCTTTACAAAGATGTTAAAAAGCAATACGACAGTTTTACATGGACGGCTCAGAATAGCGGTATCCATACCTTCTGCTTTTCCAACGAGTTCTCTACCTTTACACATAAGGTGGTCTACTTTGACCTCCAGGTCGGCGAAGAGAAACCAGCGGTAGAGGAAATGAATGATCATCACACGGCCATGACTATGGTGAGTAGGTTGTTGGCTGAGAAAGTCCTTGTAATAGGGGCTAAGTGTGCATGGGTGCAAGAGTGCCGGCTACAGTTGGCCTGCCGGCCGATTGGATTACCGAAAAAAACGTCGCCGACTTTTTGCGATTTGGATTTGATTGATTTTTTTTTTTTTTTTTTTTTTTTTTTTGTTTGTTTAGGTCCCAACAATCGGGTTGGGTATGTCCATATGATGAAGCGAAACTTTTGAATCACGATGCTACTGTGACCCGGAAGTGATAGTTATATTATTAAATTTGATTGTTGATTAGGGAAGAACTGAAAGTTGACCCAGACAAAAACACAGTCCGTGAATCTTGCAGGCTTTTTCAGATTATATGTCTGGTCATAAGTAGACTTGCAGGCTTTTTGAGGTCCAGTTGCTTGCACCCATGAGTATGTAACTTGGTATAGAATTAGAAAATATACAAAGCAGCAGACCACACGATATTCACATCATTTTATTTTTCACTATAAAGACAAAACTGCAAATGCTGAATATTCATATCATAATATTAGTAGTAAATCACATTCTAAGTTATCATTCCACAACAGGCTGTGCCAAAAAATCGTTTTTTTTTTTTTGTTTTTTTTTTGTAACATTGAACTTGAATTTCAAAATGGAATTGCTTTAGGAACCCTATCATACGGTAGAGTCACGTTCTACCCAGGCAGGGGGGATTGTTGTACCAGTAAAGTCGTGGGTTCGAGCCCCCATCACTGCTGCAAAATTTTTCTCTTATTGTCTTCTGGCACTTACCTACTCGCTTCATTTCTTGTTAATATCAAGGTCGACTTATTTTTTGGGATGTTTTTTTTTTTTCTTGTATTTTTCTTTCTTGCTTTGTCTGGCACCTTTCATGCACACTTGTTCAGTTCTTTATCTATCTAAACTCTGTTTTAGGTGTGGCAAGTGTTATAAAACCCTTGGCAACAAAAGCAAAAATACCCCCCAAAAAACTGTGTGTATATAAATAGTCCATATCTGGTTTGTGTACTTGTTATGTGTAGCATGTATGATTTTCTCTCTTGTTTATGTGTGCCTAGAGTTGCAGCAACATGGGATTGGTGCTATATAAATATATTATTATTGTTGTTGAAACAAAATAATATGGGTCGGGCTAAATTCGTTTTAATAATTAAAAAAAAAAAGTAGTTTGTTCCTATATTATTATTATTATTATATTATTATTATTATTATTTATTATTATTATATTATTATTATTATATTATTATTATATTATTATTATTATTATTATTATTATTATTATTATTATTATTATAATTATTATTATTATTAATGATATTATTTTTGCTTTTTTTTACATCTATAAACCAATGCCGATGGTTTTCCTCGGATCCGCGGAACTCCTCGATTTTTGAGTCAGAAGAGGAATTTCCTCTTTTTAAAAAAAGTTACATTTCCCTCAATCAAATGTACTGGCAGTGAGAGATTTGATGTGTGGTGGAACAAATAGGTGCAGTTTCCCACTCTCTAGAAGTTAGCTAGAGTATCGATGATAGTTTATCATCTCAATTGCTCTAAAAATGTGTGTGTGTGTGTGTGTGTGGGGGGGGGGGGGGGGGGGGGGGGGGGGGGGGGGGGGGGGGGATGCTGTAAAAATAATGGGGCTTTAAGGCAATCATTCAAAATTTTCCTCCCTTTTCAGATTTTGGCACCGTCAGTACTGATAAACAATTACTAAAAGACTTATCCCTTTATTATTATAATTGTTAGAACAATTTGTTCAGAGTGATGTTATGACTATTGGCCAATGGCCTAAAATCTAAAATAAACATTTTGAGTATTTTTTTTATTTTTTATTTCAGATGGAGACTTCAAGTGTGACCATTTTTGAGAATAACAAAGCTGTGCTGGACCACCAGACCCACTTCAGACTGAGGGAGGCACAGGGCCGTGGATTTGCCGAGAATCTCAACGAACGTGTCCTCTACTGGTCCATCGGGGAGTCTGTAGTCGTCATCATTGTAGGAATCGGACAAATCCTCGTACTCCGAAGCTTCTTTTCCAATACATCTAAGACGAGTACAAGGACGTGATTTTAACAGCCATTTTCAGAGAGAGATAGAGAGAGAGAGTGTATGTGTGTGTGTGTGTGTGTATAGGATGTTATGTTAGTTTGTTGCTGTGTAAGGTTTTCATCAGTGCTTACTGTTTCATGAGCATCTCAAAGTCATTGAAACTTATTGAAAATGAAAGGTGATGCCAGACTACATAATTTTAAGAGTTTTGAAGTGTTATTTATTCCTTGTTAAAGTAAATTGATTCCGTAGATAAGGGTAGGCAGCCCTGATGAGGAGATAGCAGATTGTTTTTGAGGATTGAAGAATGCAGCCATGCCTGGTATTACAAACAATTAGTAGAAATATAAATTTTGGCTCCAGCTACAGGACTGTATTCACTTCTTTGACTCGATAAATCTTGTTGAAAAGGAAAGTTTAGTTCCTTGGATTGTTGTAAAAGGACTTTGGAGCATTTTTGGGTCATGCTGAGGGCAAATAAGTTATTTATAAAGATATTTAAGGTGACTCTTGCAGCTCGGAGAATGTCTGTTAGTCATCATAGGTAGATATTAGTTAAATGTAAATTCCACTGTTTTGGATGAATTAAATAAATAGGATGATAAGGTATAAATACTGTATAAATCTTGTGCGTTAGAAATTTTCGTGGTTTGTGAGTGTGTGTGTGTATGCGAGAGAGAGTGAGGGGAGATTACTATGAAAAAAAAATGAGATTTGATTTTGTGTGTTATGAGGTTTGTTTTGCTGTGATGTGGGGACGGGATGATGTTGAAATTTCTATTGTTTTTTTTTCGTTTTTTTTTTCTCCATCTTGTGTTTTTTTAGCAGCTTACGTGACCCATGACTTCTGAACTGAATCATTTAGGTGGGAATTTAGATGCTGAAAAAACAAAATAATTGAATTTTTAACCAACAATGATGAGGTTTGGGATTTAATTTAATTGTTAATTTCCACAATTAAGTAAAATATTATAATTATCAATTAAGATGAGTGCCTGTTTGTAATAATAGCCTTTATTTCTCTGCTGACCTTGCAGGCTCTCCACGTGTAACTTACAATTTTCAGTATCTGATTCGGCCTGACATGATACAATATCAGTGCTGCCAATCTTAAGTAAAAAAAATAAATCGTATTCTTACGCATTTTTGTTCATTGTACGCTTTGGGCCGATCTTATGCATTGTTCAATTTCTTTAATTTAAACACTTAAAAAAAAACAAACAAGTTATCCACTCTTTTAGTGTACTTAATCACTTTGATTTATTATAATACGACCCGGAAGTTCATGTTGGGAGTTCAATAAATGAAATATTATCTGGCTGGGTCATATCTGATTTATACATGGATTTTGGAAGTCGATACTGTTTGTATCGTGTTTGAAGAGTAAGTTTATCCATTAAAAAAAATATCAATTCTAATATTGCCATTAGCTTTGACGATTTTGTTGCCCATCATCGGAATTATAGATTGTTGTGGTTTTCAAGATTGTATGTGCTTCTTTCAAAATTTGACTCATTTTGGCTCTCCATCCATTGTACAGATTTACATGGGGTAAGGGTTGGCAGCTCTGTAAGACTGAGGTAGTGGATCATGTGTGATGATTATTTATTATGACTAGGACATATTGTTGTTGTTACAGTGATAATAATAATAATAATAATAATAATAATAAAAAGTAATAATAATAATAATAAAAGTAATAATAATAATAATAATAATAATAATAACAATGTCATTATTTGTCATATTCTGTGTTGGTAAATGGGTCAAAGGTTTAACCTTTAAAATGCATGGCTTTGTTTGTGGATGGGGTATCTTCTTTATCATTCTAACTGCTTTTTATTTTTTTATTGTTACTGTTATCATCGATAATGACCTTACTATTATTATTATTATTATTATCATCATCATCATCATCCCGATAATGAAATAATCTAATGTGGTGTGGATTATTCTTCTCCCTAACTTGTAAAAAAAATCTTGGTTTTGTTATCTTTAGATGACATTTCTGCAGAGCGATAGTAAAAAATATACTTTGAACGTAATTGAATTTACAGTCCGTTCTTTCAATTACAGAAAAATATAATAATTGAATTGGGGACATTTTTCTCTGAGTGATTTGATAAGAAGCGCCTTCGGTTGTCGTGAGAACAGATCCCCGGAAGTCATGGGGAGGTGAATTGAATTGGATATAACAGCTTCAAAAAAGAACAAGATGCCAAACACTTGACGTTTTGAGCTCAAAACCCTTCTTCAGCCCGAAACGTTCAAGGTTTTTTTTTTTTTTTTTTTAAGCTGTTATAGTCAATTTTGTTTATTACTAGCAGATTACTGTCACTTGGGCTCAGTAGGGAACATTTATCGCTTCTTAAGGTAGATATAATAGTGATACTTAAGTCTTTGGGTGATAATTTAATTAATCTTTATAAATTGGACTTTTTTTTTTTGTTTTTGGACTTTTCTTCCATTTGATTGTGCTATATTTCATTATGTATATTTTATTATTATAGTCTTTATAATTATAAATCGTATTGTATTGTTTGAATGTGTGTGTATTTAAAATTTGTTTTTTTTTTTTTGGTCATTCCAGTTCTCCACTCAAATGTAAATCATGTGTGATGTTTCTTTTTAAATTTTATTATTATTTTTTTAAAATGCCGTTCTCCATTCTAAGTCATTTGTGATGGTTACAGGAATCCATGATGGATTATATGAATTCGATTCGACACCTATCGTCTTATTATGGTTAATAATTTCACTTTGTATGTTTTCACCATTAGTTTATGAAAGTTGTATTTATAAGCAATAGATGATATTTTAAGTTTATCATGAGGTTATATCAGTTTATGTTTCATCATTAATTTTCTTATTTGAATTTAAAATCAGTTGACTGGGAGGGGTTCCTGACCTCCCATAGTGGGCAGGGAGGTACTTGCTGTGTCTTCTATCCCCCCTCTACCTGAACCTGTGTGGGGTTCCTGACCTCCCATAGTGGGCAGGGAGGTACTTGCTGTGTCTTCCATCCCCCTGTATCTGTTTTCCAACTTGCTTTGTGTTTTTGTCTTGGAATGAGATTACTTGGTTTTGTCCTGACCTTGGCTGGGAGGAAAACAGTCGAATGTATAGTTAGAGTTTTGGGAGATGATGTGTTTTTCCTTGTATATCATCTCTGTGTTATGTATTGTTATATTTGTTATTTTGAATTTATAATGTAAACATTTGAGTGTATCCCTCTTAGTGTGATCTTGTGCTGGTGTCTGGGTGAGACTTTGAGGTGATCTCAAACTAAGTACATTAACAGTGTGCTCTTGGATTCTACATCAGTTCCCTGTCTTATTTGTACCATTCCCCTTTGTCTTACTTTTTCCTGATGTCCTTTTAATTGTACGATCTAGAATGTTATTACTATCCCATTTTCTTCCTTTTTACTGGCACTGATATGACTGAAATGTGTTGCAAGCGCAGTAAAACCCTTAAAAATGAAACAAACAAACATTATCATAAGGTTATATCAGCCTAGGTTTCATCATCAATTTTTTTATTTGAATTAAAAACTCGTTGAGCTGAATGTTTTGAGAGGTAAACTTGTTAAATTTGTTGCAAGTGCTGAAAGACTCCTATAACCCCCCCCCCCCCCCCCCCCCCCCCCCCCGCTCTGATAACTAAAACAATGGATAAAAGAGAGGAATTAAGCATGCGCTAGTTGTTATAGAAGGAATGAAATCGACGACACTCAATTCTTTGTTGTTGTTTTTAGGCCACCATTTTGGTGATCGATTCTCACTAAAATGATATCAATCAGGCCTTAAACGTTCAAGGTTACATATTAGTTTTGTGTGCTGGTACGTTTTATCTGGCTTGTGGGTGTTGTGAGTATTTTACCTAAATGCATAGCATCAATAGGCTATGGTTTGTATCATTGACATCACTTCACTTATCCATCCATTCATTTGTTATTATTATTTTTTTTAAATAATAAAATTGTTTAAATTTTGAAAATCCAATATCGAAGTGAAAACGAGAGATTTCACAATATCAGCTTTAAATTTGATTCATTGTTAATCCTCAAATCTTTGGTGGCACGATATCAGAAAATTCTTTTAACTTCAGCTATTCTGGGCTATAGAAAGGTTAAAAAAAGCATAAGTTTTATTGTTAAATTGACTCGAGTTGTGTTGAAGGCATCTGGTTAGAACACTTAAATTTCTGAAAAACTGTGCCAGATAAAGCAAGAAAGAAAAATACAAAAAAAAAAAAAACAATCCCGAAAAAATGTCTTCCTCAACCCAATCGAGGTAAATTGATTTCTTGGGATGTTTTTAAATTTTTTTTCTATTTTTCTTTCATGCTTTGTCTGGCTCTTGTTTCATGCACACTTTTTCAGATCTTTATCTTATCATCCCAGTGCCTGCTCCCTACATTTGTCACTTTGATATTAGAGCACTTCGTGTTAACTTACTTGAGTTTCAAATTTAAAGAACAAAACTAAAAGATTTCCAACACCAGTTGATTCATTTCGCAGTGAAAACGAATAGCTGGGTTTCTTTTAGATCTGGCAGCGTGGAAGAAATGAGTTATCCGATTATATGTGTGAATTCAAGACCTGAACCTCAGAATGAGTGCTCATTAAAATTTAACATTAAAAAAAATCCATTTATTCATTCCCAAGGGAAATTTTACTTTATGATCTATTCCAAGGGAAGACTGGAATAACCCAGGCGTTAGCCTCAGTGCAGTGCTGCAAAGTGAGCTAAGGCTAGGTGACTTGCTCAAGGCCACACTGCGATGGGTAGTCGGAACTCAGTACCTTTCGGGCACGAAGCAAAGACTACCGTTGAGCCACGCTGTCCCATCTTTAGGTTTGCTTTAGAAATGGGTCTCATGGCTATAAAAATAGAATTGATAGTGACAAATTAGGGAGAGGCACCAGTGGACGATAAAAGATCTGAAGAATTGTGTATGAAACAGTGTCAACGAGGACAACTCATTTTTTGGATGGTTTAAAAAAAAGTATTTTTCATTCTTGCAATGTTTTATACACAATCAGGTATTTAAAAATAGAATCTAATGAATTTTTACAAATCTTAAAATAAATGTTCAAAACAAATGTTCGTTTTGTTTTGTTAAAATGACTCCTGGAATGTTTACATTCAATTTCTGTTATGAAAACTAAAATCAAATATTTGTGACCTCAAGATGTTTTGTTACCTACAGTGTAGCAGGTATTCCTCGTCTAAATCTGTACAAAGAAATTTATAAGTTTCAGATTTTAAGATGAGTATGAGGAAGAATCTGTGAAAACGAGGAATGCATACTGCACTGTATTGATGCTGTAAATTTCTTTCCTTTTTTGTTTGTTTTGTATTATATGTTTAGTTTGCAGGGATGAACGGATAAGTGGTGTTTGAATTCTTAAAATTATTGTTGTTATATTTTTATTATTATTATTATTATTTATAATTTTATTCATTTCTTTTCATTATTAGTCAGGATTCGTTTTCATCCATATAGGAGATGTATATGATCCATTAAAAGATATTAAAATCATGATGAATAAAAAATATATGAAATAATCTAGATTTATGTTCGTTTCAGCGTTTATCTCTTTTTGTAGGTTTTTTGATCTAGTGATGGGTGATAATGATGATTGTGTTTTGCGGATGGGGTACCTTGTAGAAGTGGAAGGGCAATACCATACGCCACAAAGTCCAGCCTCCCTGATGACCAGTGGGAGATGACACCTGGCGCTGGCATGACGAAATAAAAGCGGGAACTGGGAAATCCCCCTGAGAGGCATAATAGGTAGTGCCCCTGTTTTGAGCCAAAATAAGTCCCGACAAAGGGTTTTACAGCGCTTGCAACACATTTAGGTCATATCAACGCCAGTAAAAAGGAAGAAAATGGATATTAAAAGTTCTTCTTCTCAAAGTACTTGGTTTGAGATCACTAAATGTCTCATCCAGATACAAGCACAGGTCCCCGCCAAGAGGAACACACTGAATTGTTTACAAATCATACATATGTAAAAGGGAAAAAAAATACAGTGCATAACAGCGAGATGATTTACAAGACAAAAAAATATAATCTCCAAAAACTCTTAACTATACATTTGACTGTTTCCCTCCCAGCCAGGGTATCTGGCTACGACCAGGACAAAACCAAGTAATCTCATTCCAAGACAAAGACGGAAAGCATGTTGGAAAACAGATATAGGGGGATAGAAGACAGTATGTGCCTCCCTGCCCACAATGGGAGATCAGGAACCCCACCCAGCCACTGAGAGGAATACACGGGCTAATTTTTACAAATCATATGTTAAATTTTTTTTTTAATTGATGATTTACAACGAAAAAAATATCTCCCAAAACTATAACTATAAATTTAACTGTTTCCCTCTCAGCCAATGCATCCGGCCAGTGCCAGGACAAAACCAAATAGTCTCATTCCAAGACAAAGACAGCATATTGGAAAACAGATATGAGGATAAAAGACAGTAGGTACCTCCCTGCCCACTATGGGGGGTCAGGAATCCCACCCAGGATGATAAATTACACAAGTTATCCAGTTCCCAAGAAGAGTGGTTTTACACTTCATGTGAAATTGGAACCAGTTTTTTTACTTCGCACTTTTCTTCCTTATTAAATATGCCCCATGCACAGACTAGGAAAGAGAGCCATCAGTAAAGGACCACAAAAAAAAAAAAAAAAAGAAAAGAAAAGAGTTTTAAAAAAGTGCAAAACCGTCGTCCATAGTTCTGACGATGTAAATTTACAAGTACTTTATTATTCTCATGTACACTTAGCACAATAATAAAAGACTTATAATGATAAAAAACAGCTACACAGGGGGTAACAAGGGTAATCTTGATAAGAAAACTTAACTAAAACTAAATAGATTTAACTATACTATTTTACGATAGTATTAGAACTACACACAGTGTGTTATACAAGCCAAAGAAAAAAAAAAAAAAAAGGAACATTTTTCAAATATTCACATATTATTAGCAGAATAAAACAATAAAAGCCGAATACACACATCATCTTATTTACCGCCGTCCTCTGGAAAAAAGGTGTATTTAAAAATTTGGCCAGAAAACTCGTCCTTCAAATATCGATAAATTTAAATGACTCTCATCTTGGCAAAAAATTCTCAACGTTTTCCTTAAAGTCACAGGTTTGAGAGCTTTAACCAAAGATGATGGTCATGTAAATTGATCGATATTTGAAGGACAATTTTTCTCACCAAAAAAAAAATACACATTTTTCCGGAGTACGGCAGTTAACTGGTCAATTAGAATAAAAAAAAAAATAATTTGGTGGGAATAAATAATGAATTCTACATGTCCCTTGTCCCGATATTCCTATTTCAATGACGACTTATACAATATTTACAAAACATTAACATTAACATTGTAAAACACGCGTGCATCAAATTTTTACTCAAATGGACGACATCACAATAACACACCTGCCTAGTTGATAATTTTAAACATTCGTAATTTTTAGGAGATAACTAATGCAGTCGCTCCAGATAACTTTTACAAATCAACAATTTACCCTCACAAGGATCGAATAAAACTTCAAAATCCTATAAAATTCCGTAGTCTGGCATCAACTTTTAATTCCAATAAGTTTTAATGACTCAGAGATGCTCATGAAGCTCTGAAAGTGGAGCCAAAATTTGGAAATTCTACGAATTTTCTGTAACGGAACACACTCAGATAAAGAACAGAAAATTTGGGACCAGTAAGAGTAAGAGGTGTTGTTGAATTTTTTAAAGCAGAAGTTGACTTTCATAAAAAGTTCCACACATAGAGAGAAGCAAAAATGACAAAACGGATAGTCAGACACAATAAATAGCAGATAGAGTCTTGTGACGTCACATATTATAATATAATCTCAATTAAAAAAACAAAACAAAAACACACACACACAAGAAACCTTTTGCATTTATCTATATCGCAAAAATAAAACATATAAAATCATATTTTAAAAATCCTGTTTTTTTGTCTAATCAGATTAAAAAAAAAAAAACTGTTGAAAAAATTAAAAAAACAAAACAAATTCAAATAAATCAAACGTTTTTTTTTTCTCGCCATATTCTGATGACTTTCAAAGTTTTAAATTTAAAGATTGAAGAAGATGCATTGATGCCGTTATTAACGAGTACATATAAAAATAATGCCAAAGTGTACATAATGCACACGAGTGAAATGGAGAGAAAAATCAACACCATTTAGCCAGACCAGAAGCACACGCAGTACACACACACTCACATATGCACAGACCCCCCCCCCCCCCCCAACCACTCACATATACTACACACAACTCGTAAACACACAGCATTGTAACCGTTTTCACGTATCACAGTTAACTCCAAATGGTAGCCATATGATGAAAGTAAAAATAATAATAATAATAATAATAATAATAGCAGTAAAAAAACCCACAAAAAACCCCCAAAATATTATGTTCTTATTGATAACATTTAAGCAAACAAAAATGAGACAAGAAATTAAGTAAAAAAAAAAAAAGAACAAAACCCCAACTAAAACACGAAAAACGGAAAGAAGTCATGACTGGCCAAATCTTTTAAAGTAATTTTAGAGTGAGAGTATTTTAGTTAGAATTAAAATCAGATTAAAAATCAATTGAAATTAAAATCAAAATAAAATTAGAAAAACAAAACAAAACAAATCAATAACGATCAAAATCAAAATCAATCAATCTCATGAAATCAAAAAAAAAGAAGAAAGGGATGGGGGAGAAGAAGAGGAGTGTGCGAGAAAAGAATAGCAAAACAAAGTATTCGATCTCTCTCTCTATCTCTCTCGCCGAAATACAACCGATGGGAACAAAATAACAAACTCACATTTTGTTCTTTCAAAACCGTCGAGTCAAAGACAATTTAACTGAAAAAACCCCTTGTTGTTCATTTCAGTTGACAGGTGTTTCCGTTTAATTAAAAAAAAACCCAGATTAGTGACTTAATTAATTGGAAAACTGAGAAGCAATTAATTTCAGCTGAGTGGTAATATGGATAGAAAAGCTTAAAATATTTTTGAGAATTTTTTTGGGTCATAAACAAAAGCATTAAAAAAACAAACAAACAAAAGACAGTCTTTTCAAATTGAGTTCAAAGTCTATAATTCTTTGTTTTTTTTTCTCCGACAGATAGTCTAAAATTTTTTTTCTCTCCGATTGCAATTTAACTCAATCAACCCTAACACCGAATATCTCGGTATTTGGCTGTAATTACTTTTACCCTGTTATCATTTACAATTTTTCTGAGACAAATACGTATCATTAAAGCTACTGTTTTCAAGCTTTACACGGTGGTGGTATTTGAATAAGGCTATGTATTTGCCAAGTTTCTTTTTGGATTGGACGACCGAGCAATATATATATATTTTTTTCAATTTTGAAAAGTACCGAAAACTCAAGTGCAAAGAGACAGCACAGGTTGAGTGAGTTAATTTATTCTTTCTTTTAATTTGACAAATGTTTACATCCCAGTAAAGTCTACACTCCTACATTGCCATGCATTCACACACTTCAATCCATTGATTAAACTCACAGTGCAGTGTTTCATTCATCGTGTTTTGTTGATAAAGGGGAAAACTGAAACGTCCACAAAATCTGTTTTCCTCTATAAAATTGAAACTTCCATTCAACTTTTTATTATTACTAACTTCATCGAGCTTCAAGCAGCAACATTTTCACTACTCAGGAAAACGAAGCTCATTGATATGTGTGTTGTTTTATTTTCCCCTCAAAATAAAAACATCTCAATATCTCATCTTTATTTTAACAACAGCAACAAAAATGTATAAATAACATTTTTATAATCTTGAAAAAGAAAAGAGAGAAAAAAAAAATGCATACAAACGCTCCCCTCCCACACCCATCCCCCTCCAAAAAAACAAAATTTTAAAAAATCATGTCACACAGCTGTTGATCAAAGAACTAGGGATAAGATCATTTACATTAATCTGTCTATCTAAAAAATTACCAAAAAAACAAAGCCCCATACAAATTGTGACTTACACTACATGATCTCATCCAACATGAGTGAAAATAAAATCAAATATCAACACATCAGAAAAGAATAATATATTAAATGTGACCAATTGTCTCAAAACGGTGTTATGTCTGGATGAATCTGATCCCTAAACACAAATTTAGAATTCTGCCGTACAGCGACACAACCCCGTACAACAGTAAATTCATATTTCCGAATAGTCCAGGTCTTTATTCTTAATTTTTATACCTCAAAAGTAATAGAATAAAAAAAGACCTTTCGATTTATACCAAATTTGCATCAATTCTCCGCACAGTTATTGTAAAAGGTTGAAGTAAAATATGAACAGTTTTTCGGCTCTCCTGTAAAAACGGGTTTTGCAATCATACGGGGTTTTGTCGCTGTACGGCAGAATTGAAGTAAGATAAGATGAGAAACACGACCCACAAAAGGTTTTTGTTTATTCATCTTAACAATGCCACTATCCCATTCGTCTGTCGTGTTTCATTCATCCTGTTTTGTTGATAAAGGGGAAACCGGAAATGTCCATTTGATCCGTTTTCGTAGATTTTCGTACAAAGTTTACATTCAATTTCATTTGTTATTTATTTCTTCGAGCAGCACCATTTACATGAGTGAGATTATAACATCGGAGCAAACCGAGTTCATGATGAACACAGTGAAGTTGGATATTAGATTGGAATAAAATTGAACCTCGCATGCAAAGGGTTAAAGAATGAATATGACGAAAAAAAGGACATCTACCTACGGTGAAGAAAATACTATGACTATGACTAAGTCATTTCTTTTATATCTTTAAAACAAAAACCAATAAGAAAATGCAATTCTTGTAACATTTATCAATTGTCGTAAAATGATTATTTATGATAACTTTCAAATTCTATTATTATTTCATTTTGTTTTTGTTTTTACGGTTTTTTTTTTGGTGTGTTCTCTAATATTATTCTAGTTTTTATATTTGTATACCATAAATTAATTAAAAAAAAAACCCCCAAAAAACAAATTTATAAAAGATCTAGTTATTTATTTCATTTGCCTATTGAGAAAATGCGTCATCTTAGCAACAAACTCTCAAACCTGGGACTTTAAGGAAGACCTCGAAAGGTCCCATGTTTGAGAGTGTTTTTTTTTTTACCCCAAGATGAGGGTCATTTCAATCGATCGGTATTTGAAGGACGAGTTTTCTGGCCAAATTTGTGAATACGTAGTTTTGTAGTTTTCCAGCTTACAGGTGTTAACCTTGATTAAATTAATCTAAAATCTTTCTAATTTCTCTCCTAATTTTATTCATTAATCCAATTAAAATTTTCGTAAACAATAAAATTTAGTTCCAAATTTCTGTGTAAATTCTAAATGCATTAATTTTTTATTTTTTTCTTCTTTCCTTTACACATAATTGTGTTTCAGATCAGATCTCAAAGCTTGGATGTTGTGAATTCAGTGACAATCCTCACATCTCCAACCACATCTATCTCACAATTGTCAGCAATTTAAATTGATTTAGTCACCAAAACTTTCAAGGTTTGACGTTTTGGGACATTCGTTGAACCACCGTATCAAAACAGAATTATGTCAGGGGGGGGGGGTGATTTGGAAGCTGTGAATTGAATTGAATTTACAGTAAAAAAAAATGAAAAACTGGTCTCGGTAGGTGTGGTTTATTAAGAAGAAGTCCTTCACAGCCAGTACTTCCGTGGAGATAGAATTGCATCGTGAAATGTAAAATAGCAATTGCTTGCTATCCTTTGGGTAGGATATTAGTCTATCACAAAGTACTTTCCACCAGATCTAACAGTTGGAACTGCCGAATCACTGCTGGGTAGACAGTGAGGTCAAAAGGTCAAATAAAAAATCTCAACTCTACCCGGGATCAATCTCAGTCCCTTTGTCGTGTGGGTAGCCATTTCTCTACCACCTGAGCAATCAGGACTCCCCCCCCCCCCCCCCACTTCCCAGTGTTATTAACAATAATAGATACTATAGTTCCTTAGAGAGACTGTATGTAACTAAATTCTCAATTATCCGATCAGTCCAACTTAAAAAAAATCACTTTACAGCACATCCCATATTCATCCCATCCGATGAGAACTTAGATGCAGGTCTGATAACCCAAATTGTTATGGACCCATTGTTGTAATGGAAATAGGCCTTAAACCAAAACCAAATACTTTCTATTACAATGATGTTACTCTCTCGAGTTCACCCTCATTAAAAATAGAACAAATTTGTTTGAATTTCCATGCAGGCCCATAATTGCATTTGGTTATCAGACCTGCAAATATATGTACATCAATCCTGACATGACAATGCTTTGACGCAGTGGATCACATATTATAATCTATGTGTGACAATGGAATATTTAGTGTTTTTCCTGTGGGAATGCTGGGATAGAAGTCATGCCCGTGATTGGTGGAAGGGTATCTTTGTGGGTGTCTTGGACGGCAATGATACGCATCGTGTTGGTGGCGCCAGATCCTGGCTTCCAGCCTGTCAAGATGACTACCTGAATGAGGGGAAAAAAATTATTTTAAATATATATATATGTATCAAAAAAAAAAAAAAAAAATAGAACTTTTATATAGAGCAATATACACTAAATGTGCTCAAAGCGCTTTACAAGAGGTTCCTGGTCAACAGCAACATTTAACAACTAGGACAAGGCATGACGCCTGTCAGGTGATATCACAATTTTTCGGACAAAGACAGTGCTGTTAACGGCCAGGTACTCATTTTACACCCGAGTACGGTGAGAGAATTTGAGTAAAGAGTCTTTTACAAGGACTCAACTATGCGCCGAGCGAGGCTCGAACCCAGGACCTTCCGATCCAAAAGCGAGTGTCAGACCACTAGACCACATAGCTGCACATATATATATAAATATATATATTTATGAGCCGAGGTCAAAAGGTGCCAATTTATTTTCTCAAAATGAAAGCGACATAATAGTCTATTCATTTTAATACTAAATGTGTAGCAAAAACCCTGTACTTCATGAATAAAAGAAAGGCCCTTTAGATAACATGAAGGTCTAATGCAGCACAATATGGTCAACAATGCCTATAGGTTGCTGTGACCGGTGACACCAAAATGAGACAAAAAGCTCAATAGCCAAACGATTTTTGTCGAGCAAACTTTATTTAGTGAGGTATAAACAAAAAGACACTATCAGCAGCAATCATTGTACAATAATGTTACTAACATTACAAGGGGTCCCTAGCCACCAGCAACACATAAATAACAAGCAGGACGAGACATGATGCCTGCAAGGTGATTATTTTCCGACAGAGACAACGCTGTTACCAGCCGGGTACTCATTTTACACCCAGAGTACGGTGAGAGAATGTGAGAGTAAAGAGGTATTTTCCAAGGACTCAACTATGCATCACTCAGAGCGGGACTTGAACCAAGGACCTTTCCAATCCAAAGGCGAGTCTCATACCACTAGACCACATAGCCACCCAAGACACCGTTTCAGCCTTGTGCCCCATCAGCAGACCTGCCTACTTGAAAATCTAAAAATTTCGCAGATTTTTAGGAGATAAAAATAGTAGTTGCTATAGTTATATTTATAAATCAACAAATTACCATCACAAGGATCAAAATACTTTAACTCTTTGAGCGCAGAGGTTATATTTGCATTTCAGTCACAAAATGGCTGACACCTGATTGAGGCAGCTTGAGAATGACAAACTAAGACAAAACGACATTCGAATTCGGCACAAAATCTCAATTACAATATCCCCCTAGGGCCAATTGAATGTTCTGATGAAAGAAACGATACCATTGGTTCAATTAATAGTATTTTTGTATAAAGTTGGATTGGATTACATTATTATTTTGCCTTTCCAGACCGGCCGCACTGTGTGACCATTGGCTAGTAGAACAGATTCTGTTCTGGAAGCACTGTGTGGCCAAGGGCGCTGAAAGAGTTAAATTATGTACTCTGGCATCAACTTTCATTTTCAATCAGTCTTAACGACTTAGAGATGCTCATGATTCTACGAATTTTTGAATTTTTCGTCTAGTAGGCAGGACTGCATTAGGGACTGAATAAACCCAGAGTCATGAACGAATCATTCATTGTACGTACCGGGTCGCCGTTCTTCAGCATGCCTCTATCCATCCCACTGCTAATGGCCTTCCAGATACGACGATCAACGTCAGCCGTCCATTCGTCCATCTTGGGATCTGAGAGGAAAGACCAGATTGGGGAAGATGAGAAAGGCTTTAACAGAATGGAAGGTTTTTTTTCTGGTTTTTTGTTTGTTTGTTTGATGTTTTTTTTCACAGATGATCAAACTGAAGTTGTAATCTATAGTGTGGATAACATCAAATATTATTATTATTATTATTATTATTATTATTAACAATAATAATAATAACAATAACAACAACAATAATAATAATAATAATAATAATAATAATAATAATAATAATAATAATAATAATAATAATAAAAACAAAAAAATAACAACAACAACAATAATAACTAGAAAAGAATGACAAACGTTTATTTTTGGTATCCTTATAATCAGGTCTGATAACCAAATGCCATGACGGACTTGATTTAACAATAATTGATGAAATGGACAATGTCTTGGCTTTACTCTCTCCTCACTGACATTGTCTGGATCTTCCCCGAGACGACAAACCCCGACCCAACTTAAAAAATTGAATTTTAAAAACTCTTAACTCAAATTTGTTCATCAAAACCAGCTATAGCTATTTTTGTAATGGGTGTTTGTGAAGTTTTGGGGTAAAGTCTGAAAATGGCCGGTAAGGAGAGAGTTAATCAGACCTGCCAACCCTTCACATTCCAAAAGTGGAATCAGAACATCAGAAAATAGGAATTTGAGACAAAAAATAGGAATTTCTTATTAGTGGATAATTTCCCTACGCCTATCAAAATTACTAAAGAAAATTGCCACAAAACACGTAAAGACAGTATTCTGGGACAACTGGCAAAACTATCACATGTTTTAGGTAATGGAATGGGGGGGGGGGGGGGGGGGGGGGGGAGGAAAGGAGTGCAATTCATTTACCTGCTTACCTCCCTTTTGGCAATTAAAAAAAAAAAATTGTTTTAATCTTCACCCCTTTTCACCCCCCCCCCTCCCTTTTTTTGTTGTTACTTTCATTTTCATCATTTTTGAAAATCGGAATTAAAGAGATATTGGCAGAAAGGAAGAGTGAAAATAAGAATGATTCCGCCAAAAGCGGAAGAAGGGTTGGCAGGTATGTGTTACGTTCTCATAACTATAACAAAAACATTTCTTTTAATTTTGTGCTGTACAAAAGATATCTGATTCAGAAAAATGTTGGTTGTAATCGTATCGGATGTGACGATTTTCCTACGGTTGGTAAAGAGAGGGTTAATTTGGGAGTATTTTCTTACAACAATGAGCCCATAATACTTTTTTTTTTTTAGTATCAGACCTGTAAATAAGTATACGTCAACTACAAGTTATCTATGAGAATATCACTGAAAAAACCCCCCCAAAGGCAAGTAAAATTAAAATACTGAAGGGCAAGTAAAAGAAGAAAATGGTAGAGAAATCATCTTTGATTATGACACAATATAAGATTGAGGAAGGCCAAGCTAGGCATTATAAAAATAAAATAATAAATAAATAAATTCCCTTTATTCATCCCTAAGGAGAAATTTTTTTTCAGGATCTATTCCAAGGGAAGACTGGAATAACACAGGTGTCAGTTGCAGTGTCACACCGCAAAGTGAGCTAAGTCTAGGTGACTTGCTCAAGGCCACACAGTGTGAGTAGTCGAACTCGGTACCTTTTGGGTACGAAGCAAAGACTGTACCGCTGAGCCACACTGTCCCATAAGCTCTGTCAACAGGTTGTAAATTTGTCTTGTTACATGAATATAAAAGCTTTAAAAAAAAACAAAACAAAATACCAAACACAGCTGTCTATCTGTGTTTTTAAGAAATGTATTTACTGAAACCAGGCTACTGAACTCTACCCCCACGGGCCAAGTGTGGCTGTTTAGGACTACTAAGAAGGCTATTCTGACAAAAACCCCCTCAAGACAATCCAGCCCAACCCACTGGCATATCCTTTGGCGACAATCGCTACGCTACGGTTTGATTTGATTTGCAATGAAACTGTTAAACAACAGCTAGAAGCAATGCACAAACAAGCGTCTAAGGGTTAAGCAAGAAACACTTGAAATGAATAAAAAGGAAATACTGTTATTGCTATATTATCCAAATTAACGACCAAAATGTAAAAAAAAAAAAAAAATCATTTTGGCTTAAAGAAGTTTGTAGGCTTTTAACGTTTCTGATACATACATTGTTATTACAGCCCTAGTCAAAAAAAAAAAGAGAGAGAGAGAGAGAGAGAGAGAGAGAGAGAGAGAGAGAGAGAGAGAGAGGAGAGAGAGAGAGGAGAGAGAGGAGAGGAGAGAGAGAGAGGAGAGAGAGAGAGAGAGAGAGAGAGAGAGAGAGAGAGAGAGAGAGAGGAGAGAGAGAGAGAGAGAGGAAGAGGAGAGAGAGAGAGTAGAGAGAGAGAGAGAGAGAGAGAGAGAAGAGAGAGAGAGAGGGGAGAGAGAGAGAGAGAGAGAGAGAGAGAGAGAGAGAGAGAGAGAGAGAGAGAGAGGAGAGAGAGAGAGAGAGAGAGAGAGAGAGAGAGAGAGAGAGAGAGAGAGAGAGAGAGAGAGAGAGAGAGAGAGAGAGAGAGAGAGAGAGAGAGAGAGAGAGAGAGGAGAGAGAGAGAGAGAGAGAGAGAGAGAGAGAGAGAGAGAGAGAGAGAGAGAGAGAGAGAGAGAGAGAGAGAGAGAGAGAGAGAGGAGAGAGAGAGAGAGAGAGAGAGAGAGAGAGAGAGAGAGAGAGAGAGAGAGAGAGAGAGAGAGAGAGAGAGAGAGATGATTTTGCGAGGAAAAAAATAAAATCATCTCTCATCTCATAATTAGATACACATCTGAATGTCTCCCTCTTTGCAAAAATACCTAAAAGAAACCCCCAAATTCCCCAATTTCAAGATCTCAGACATCTTGTTTGATGAGTTATCTATATTCCTTCCTGGAATGCCTAGGCGATGATATCGTATGAAGTCGTGGTGGAAGAGCATTTAATTAATTAATCAATCTTGACAATTTTAATCAATCTGTAACCCATAGTACACCATCTTAGTTTGAGATTACCTAAAAGTCACAAGTACAGGATCCCACTAAAAGGAATGCACTAAAAAGTTTTACAAATCATCCTATATTCAAATAAAAATATAACAGTACACAATATTAGTTTACTAGACCCGATTGGCTTGAAGAAAAACAAAACAAAACAATATACAGCAACTGAAATAAGTTATCCATCTAATGAATGAATAAATAAATAAATAAATAAATAAATAAATAAATAAATAAATGTTTGTTTATTTTTAATAGTTTTACTGTACTTGTGACACATTTAAATCTAGGTCATTACAGCATCAGTAAAAAGGAAGGAACTGGGATAGTCAAATATTCTGGATTTACAATCGAACGCACACAAAAAAAAATAAAAGTAAGACATAGGGGAACGATTCAAATAGGGAACAGATGTCGACTTGACTCATGAATTAACACAAAACAAACGACGTTTCAGCCCTTGGCCTTTTTCAAGTAAACACAGAATACATCTAATATTGACAATCTAATATAAATATATATGCATTCTGTGTTTACTTGAAAAAGGCCAAGGGTTGAAACGTCGTTTATTTTGTGTTGTTCATTTTTTAGTCAGATTTACTCCCTTTATCTTTATCTCCATTTTATTGACTCATTTAGGCATCTCTATTTATTAGATGTAGATTCCAAGAGCAGACCCGACCCATCTCAGTCTGTGATCACCTGAAGGTCTCATCCAGACAAAAGCACAGGATCCCACAAAGAGGGTTTGCACTCAAATGTTTACAAACTATCATATATTCAAAATAAAAATATAACAGCGAATAACAGAGAGATGATTTATAAGGGAAAAAAACAACTTCTCAAAACTATATAATTATACATTTGACTTTTTCCCTTCAGCCAAAGACTCTGGCCAGGGCCAAGACAAAACCAAGTAATCTCATTCCATGACAAAGATAGAAAGAAAACCCGGAAAAAACAGATGAAGGGGGATAGAAGACACAGCAAAAAGACCTGGAAGTTTAAAAAACACCACCCAGATATAAATAAATAAAAGTAAATTTTATATAGTGCAATATCCACTAAACGTGCTCAAAGCACTTAGAAAGGTGTCCCTGGCCAACAGCAAAACGTAACATGTGGGACGTGATGCCTGTTAGGTGAGATTGCAATTTTTTCCAGACAGAAACAACGCTGTTAACAGCCAGATACTCATTTTACACAACTGAGTAAGGTGAGGGAATGTGAGTAAAGAGCCTTTTCCAAGGGCTGAACTATGTGCCGAGAGCGACTCGAACCCAGGACCTTTAGATCCGAATGCAAGTGTCATATCACTAGACCAAATCAATATCAACCATAAAACAAAGAAAACCCTACATGCGTTAGAATTACAAAAATAGGGTGAACGAACTAAAGTAAAAATTAATAAAAATAATACAGTGCAGTACTCGTTCCTCGTCCTTGCTTGGCTGTGAAAATGAGGAATACTTGAAATTTGTACAAAGAAAATGGAGAAATCTATAAATTTCAGTAAACAAGATTAGTACGAGGAATGTGTACAGCACTGTAATTTTTTAAAAAAGAAAGAAAAAAAAAACAACAAACATTTAAAATTTAAAAAAAAATAGGAAAAAAGGAGAGAATTAAAAAAAAAAGAGAGGAAAAATGATTAGTAAAATAAAACAGGGAGTTAAAATTCTAAAAGTCCAGGATTGGATTGCCTCGTGATACCACCGGGGTGTGAACCTGTAAAAAGCCAGTCCCTCTGTTATTGCTGTTGCTGGTGTTGCACTGAATGCCAAGATAAGGAAATCATCACTAAGGCTTATAATGAATCGTTTTTAAATAACCATAAAGTAAATAAATTCCTTGTCATCCACCATTTACATTTGTTATTTCTTTTGTTATGGTAAAGTAAATGAAAAGTTGAAACTGTAACTATAATATAAGACTTCTTATTTATAATTTTTTTCTTTTTGAAATTCAAGTATCGAAACTATAAATGTATTTTCTTAAATTGAATAAAAATTTGAAACCAAAGACACCTTCCCCCCCCCCCCCCCCCCCCTAAAAAAAAAAGGAAACAAAACAAAACGAAATAAAATAAAAAAGACAAAACAAAAGAATCCCCCCCCCCTCCCCCCGAAAAAAAAGAATAAGACAAGAAAAAAATAAAAGCAAAAACAAAAAAAAAACAAATCAAAATGCCCAACAAAAAAAACAAAAAACTACCGTCTCCCCCAACCCATGTCCAGAACAGAGTTCCCCCCAAACATTTCTGTATGACAAAAATGGACTTCCAGGGAATCCTGGCAATGTAAGGAACGATTATCTTTTGCTCTTGGCATTCAGTACAAACCGATTACAATGGCAGACAGTCACACAGTGCAAGTCGATGAATCAATCTTAGAATTATAAATATGAATTTCTGATACAACACATTTCTTCAGTTATCAAATACATGAAAAATAAAGCGAAAAGTCTACCCCTTCAAAATCATTCCTTTTAAAGTCATTCTTTTGGGTAAAAAACAAACAAACCAACTTTGTCTTTCTTATTCTACATCTCAAAAAAAAAAGGAGTCCTAAAGAGCTACCAGCCCACATGGAGCCAGAGTTTATCCCAGTTTCTATAGCATGACATGGACAATTGCTTGCTACCCTTTGGATAGGAAGCTGGTCCACCGCAAACTACTTTCTGCCAGATCTAAAAGACCCAGCTACCCAATCACTAACTGCTGGGTGGACAGGGGGATCAGAAAAAAAAAAAAAAATCTCGACTGCCCAAGATCGATCTCAAGTCCCTTTGATTGTTTGTGAAGCGAGTGCTCTATCAACTGAGCTATCGGGACTCGCTACATCTCAAAAGTTTTTAACTTAACTCTTTCAGCACTGAGGTTATATTCACATTTCCATCACAAAAATGGTTGACATCTGATCAAGGCAGCATGAGAATGACAAGCTAAGACAAAGCGACATTCAAAAATCTCAATTAAAATACCTCCCCTAGGGCCAATTGAATGTTCTGATGAAAGAAATGATACCATTGATTCAATTTATAGTACTTTTGTAGAAAGTAGGATTGGATTACATGATTGTCTTTGCCTTTCAAGACCGGGTGGTTGATACCTGAGTTATTCCAGTCTTGCCTTGGAATAGACCCAAGAGACAGATTTCCCCTATGGAATAGACCCAAGAGACAGATTTCCCCTATGGAATAGACCCAAGAGACATTTCCCCTATGGAATAGACCCAAGAGACAGATTTCCCCTATGGAATAGACCCAAGAGACCGCTTTCACCTATGGGATGAATAAAGGGATTTAAAATAGATTTTTTCCCTCCTAAAACCTCCTGATCCCTAAATGCATAACTTCTATTTTGTCATTATTAACCTCTATCTTGATCCAACCCATACAATCTCTATTCTTGTTTTGATTATTATTTCAAAGGTCCACTTAAAAAAAATTATTAAAAAATTAAGCTTCTATATAGCGCAATATCCACGAAACGTGATAAAAGTGCTTTACAAGGGGTCCCTGGCCAACAGCAACACTTAACATTTAGGACGGGACATGATGCCTGTTAGGCGATATTATAAAAATTTTTTTTGGACAGAGACAACGCTGTTAATGGCCAAGTACTCATTTTACACCTGTGTCAGTGAAGAGCTGTTTCCAAGGACTCAACTATGCACAGAGAGAGGCTCGAATCCAGGACATTCCGATCAGAAAGTGAGTGTCATACCACAAGATCACGTAGCCGCACTTCTTCCCCAAACATTTTCAAAATAAGGATAGCGACAGTCTCATATTTAAACCTTTGCTCAGTAGGAATGATTTTGGAGGAGATCCCCCCCCCCCCCCAACTACTTTCTCCTTACACTGCAGTGATATTAAAAGAAAAAAATTGAAAAAATATCACAGGAGAAATAATGATATCTAAAACTTTGCTAAGTAGGAATGATTTTGGAGGGAGATTTTTTCTTTCCTAACTACTTTCTCCTTGCACTGCATACTGATATTTAAAAAAAAATATGTGAAAAATCACATAAGATGTAATCATGATGATGATAGAGAAGAATAAGGTGCATAAATTTCTTACAATCATCCTCGTCGTGCTCGTTATCATTCAATCCATGATCTGCATGTCAATATCAGTGATAACAATTGGGTATTGAGTGTGTGTGTATTTGTATGTGTGTGTGTATATGTATGATTTCTAATGGGGGGGGGGGGGGGGGGGTAACACATGAGTTAAGAGTAATTAAGAATTAAGAGCAGCACCAGCGTAAGATAAGAATAACAGTGTATGAAAGGTGTCAGACATGCAGAAAGAAATAAAGAAAAAAAAACACACAATATTGTCGACCTCGACCGTTCAACATATGTTCAATTCTTTATTAAGAGTGAGAAACCAGTTTAAACCAATTAACCCATCAGAGGCAAACAAATCAATTTTTGCAGACCGTGTCGCTTTAACAAAGAGAGGCTGTAACACACATTCAACTAAGGTTTCTTTGAGCGCCAGAGTTGCACAACGGTAACTGCTCTTTTAGTGAAAATGGTATGGAGTCCGATTTACTTATAAATGTTTTGACCTTCTTGGTGAAGTGAAAGTGTAATAACATCAGGTTAGATCAAACTTGGACCATTTCCTGTAAAGGGTTAATTAGCATCTACGACAGTGTCACAGTGAAATGATCAGTTATAAGCACAAGTGGGACGATCTCACATCAAGTGAACTCATTATAAGCAAAGTGGGAAGCATCTACATCACAGTGAACTGATCAGTTATAAGCACAAGTGGGACGATCTCACATCAAAGTGAACTGATCAGTTATAAGCACAAGTGGGACGATCTCACATCAAAGTGAACTGATCAGTTATAAGCACAAGTGGGACGATCTCACATCAAAGTGAACTGATCAGTTATAAGCACAAGTGGGACGATCTCACATCAAAGTGAACTGATCAGTTATAAGCACAAGTGGGACGATCTCACATCAAAGTGAACTGATCAGTTATAAGCACAAGTGGGACGATCTCACATCAAAGTGAACTGATCAGTTATAAGCACAAGTGGGACGATCTCACATCAAAGTGAACTGATCAGTTATAAGCACAAGTGGGACGATATCACATCAAAGTGAACTGATCAGTTATAAGCACAAGTGGGACGATCTCACATCAAAGTGAAATGATCAGTTATAAGCACAAGTGGGACGATCTCACATCAAAGTGAAATGATCAGTTATAAGCACAAGTGGGACGATCTCACATCAAAGTGAACTGATCAGTTATAAGCACAAGTGGGACGATCTCACATCAAAGTGAACTGATCAGTTATAAGCACAAGTGGGAAGATCTCACATCAAAGTGAAATGATCAGTTATAAGCACAAGTGGGACGATCTCACATCAAAGTGAACTGATCAGTTATAAGCACAAGTGGGACGATCTCACATCAAAGTGAACTGATCAGTTATAAGCACAAGTGGGACGATCTCACATCAAAGTGAACTGATCAGTTATAAGCACAAGTGGGACGATCTCACATCGTGAATTATGTAAAAAAAAAAAGTGTTGACAAAATGACTGGGATGCCATTTTATTTAACCAGTCAACAGCCATACTCAGGAAAAACATGTATTTAAAAATTTGGCCAGAAAACTCAAATATCAATTAATTTAAATGACCCTCATCTTTTGTTTTTATCCTTGGGCAAGATTATTAGCTCCCAAATTTGCTCACTTTGGACAACACGGGTGAGTCCTGTTGACATCAGACATCTTGTTTGATGAATTATCTATATTCCTTCGTGGAATGCCTCTGCGACGGGATATTATGATGTCGAGGCAGAGGGGCATAGGGGCATAATTTTTTTTTTTTAATTATGAAGAGAACCTGACTTCAAGTTTCATGTTTCAGGTCAATCAAAAATTGAAATTTCAGCACCTTGTTCATCCCGACATAATCCCATTATGAGATGATGGGTCACGTAATATACGAGATTTAAAAATGTATGTGACGGCACACTCGTGTCCTTATTACTGTCCAAATGAAAGAAAGATGACTGGTGAGTAGAAATCAAGAAATACTAGTAGTAACCATTAGAAAATGGATGGGGCTGCCTGTGATCGTGAAAATACTAATGAAAGAGTGAAAATGGAGAGGCTTCGTATAGGAATGATACAGACGATACAAGTTATTTTGCATTTTATTTTATTTTATTTGTTTTCCACGTTAATTTGTGTCTTGTTGTGTTGATGAAGGGTGTTGACCCGAGACGTCCATTTGTCTCTATCGTTCCTATACGAAGCCTCTCCATTTTCACTCTTTTGTTAGTATTAAGTAGCCATTAGTAACTTCCCTAATCCATAGCAAACAATTTCAATCAAAATCAACACAGATATAAATCACAAAGGATGTGAAAAGGTTAACAAGGAATCTGAATAAAATCAAATCCAGCTTATTGATGATTTAAGAGAAGAAAATAAAACTACTTTAAATTGAGCACTAAATGGATCCCACTGATGACTGACTACAGAGTGGGAAACAAACATTCCTGTGGAAATGAAGCCACTTGTCAAGAAGTATTAAAAAATATGTAAAAATTAAACACAAAATCAAAAAAACAAACAAAAAAAAACCCAACAAAAAACAAAGAACATTAAAAAAAACAACAAGAAACAGGACCAAAAATTTTACAAAAAATAACGAGATATTTACAGATATTTAATTGACAGACCAAATTAAAAAAAAAAAAAAAATATTAACCTCCCCCCCCCCATCCCCTACCTAGAGAGAAAAACCCCCAAAACAAACAAACCAAAAAAAAAATCCCAAATCAAAACAACAACTCCCAAACAAACCCTAAGACAACCACGTTGATAAAGATTAGATTAACAACTATCCTGATAAGATAATGAAAACACACGTGTATATATCCTAACAAATCAACAAAACATGTAAAAAGAAGAAACACAATCAATCTTTTTTTTTTTTTTTGGAAACAAAAAAAACAAACCCCAAAACAAAAAAAAACAACAAAAAACAAGTCGTACATTAAAAAATTTCTTTATAGATCAAAGAAAACAAATACAAAAATATAATACAATATAAAACAAAACATCCCGCCTTCCACCCCAAAAAAACAAAACAAAAACCCCTACAACAAACAAAGAGAGAGAGAGAGAGAGAGAGAGAGAGAGAGAGACTGACCGACGTAGAGGATGGGTAGGATTCCCCTGTAGAGATGAGCTTGCCTTGCTGTGCCAGGGTTACGAGTCACAGCCAGGATGGGGCATCGGGGACGGTAAGCAGACACCAGGTAAGCAGATCTGAAAAATTGGGAGGTGTGTGTGTCTGTGTTCAAGTGGGATTATGTCAATGTTGCTGCTCGAAGCTCGAAGAAATAAATAATAATGTGAAATTGAATGTAAGCTTCAATTTAATTACAAAAACAGATCAAATGAACGTTTCGGGTTTACCCTTTATCAACAAAACAGGATGAATGAAACACTACAGATGAATGAAATAATGTGGTAGTGGCGTTGTCAAATTGAATAAACAAAACATTGAATGTTGACAACGCTGTTACCGGCCAGGTACTCATTTTACACCTAAGTACAGTGGGAGAATGTAAGTAAAGAGTCTTTTCCAAGGACTTAACTATGCACTGAGCGAGGATCGAACCCATTACTCTGTTGGAAAATGAATTGTAATAACACTTCACGAGTGGCATGTCTTGACCTATTTGTGAATTGTTAATGTTCGCTTGGGACCCTAAGACCCCCATACTGCTGAGTTTCGCTGTTCCTAGCGGTTTTAATGATGGAAACTGCACTATACACAAGCTGAAGGATTTGTCTCCTTTATTTGGGTTCTTTAAATCCCACCCTTACCTGGTATGGAAGTTTTTGGCATCGCTTGCAGCCTCGTTATGGCAGTTTTTTGCATCGCTTGCGGCCGTGTGGTAGCCGCAAAATGTCGCAAATATCACTGATTTGCATTATGGCCGCAAAATCTGCAATTTTTTGAACATTTTAGAGATTTTACAAAGAAATTTTGCTGTTTTTAGCTTGCAAAATTTGGGATTTTTTGTTGTTGCAAAAATCCGCTATGTCAGTCTTACTCTTACCTTCCAGTAGTGGTGATGACAATAATGGCAGCAGCCATGCATGAGAATGATGCTTCCACAGCAGCAATGGCAATGGTGTGGGTTGGATCAGTGAAGATGGGCGTCTCTCTTCGGAGATCTTCAAATATCTGCTTGTGGAAGACGGCTGACTCAGCCTCTCTACAAATCTGAAGAAATAAATAAACAGGTTAATGTATCTGTCTTAACTCTTGAAGTTTCATTTTCATTTTTTAGGCCAAAATATTCCTAGAATTCTGACCATGACAAGTCTTACCTTATGCCATGACAAGCCCAACCTTATGCCATGACAAGTCTAACGTAATGCAATGACAAGTCTTACCTTATGCCATGACAAGTCTTACCTTATGCCATGACAAGTCTTAACTTATGCCATGACAAGTCTTACCTTATGCCATGACAAGTCTAACCTTATGCCATGACAAGCCTAACTTTATACCATGACAAGTCTTACCTTATGCCATGACAAGTCTTACCTTATGCCATGACAAGCCTAACCTTATACCACGACAAGTCTTACCTTATGCCATGACAAGTCTTGCCTTATGCCATGACAAGTCTTACCTTATGCATGTGCCTGACAGTTTCCAGTGGATAAAGGCCCTTGGCTGTTTCGCCGGACAACATGACGCAGTCAGCTCCATCCAGCACAGCATTGGCAACGTCACTCGACTCAGACCGAGTAGCTCTTGGTTTCTTGGTCATACTTTCCAACATCTAGATAAAGAAAAGTTGAGGTTGTGTATATATCATAATATATAAATGACTCAATCATATCATTAATTCATTTTCACCACATAGTGTTCAAATTTGTAATGCGTAACTGTGATTTCAATTAAATACTATTTTTTAAAATATACACACACAAGTTCGGATTAGAGGCCATAAGAATAATCTATCTCAATTTATAAAATTAATACATAAAGCAGACCTGCCACTTCACGAAAAAGGAAATCAGTATGACATTGTAAAAAAATCAGTATCTGGGGAAAAAAATCAGTATGAGACGTAAAATTATCCAATGGTTGGGCTACTCACCTAATTCTGCACAATTTGACACTTGTCACTCAAACTAACCAAAGCGTCACAACCCCCCCCCCCCCCCCCTTATTTTTCCCCAACACCCAAAATGGCACGCACAAACGCCAATTTGGCAATCGGACTACTAACTTATTTAAAGATGGTGGCACTTGGTAACGAGTCAGAAGCCAGGGACCGCGGTGGTTTACCAGTACAGCTCGCTGTCGCTTCACAAAGGAAATGAAAACTTAATAACGCGCCGTCTGTGTTTTCTATCTGTGTGAGGGCAAAGTTCACGAGACTTGAAAATTTTAACGTGCAACGTAAAGCACAAAGTAAACGTAAAAGAGAGGGGTGGAGGGCTGCGGGCCCTTGGTCACTTGGTGAAATCGGTACGATCGGCAAGTAAATCGGGAAATCGGTAAATACGAAAAAAAGGTCTTGCAAATCGGTATGATACCGATTAATCGGTATGAACGGCAGGTCTGCATAAAGTGTTGACATTAATTCTTAATTCTATATCTATACATTTTTATGCATTTACATATAAATTCAAACGAGGGGTCATAGGGACAACATATTTCACTTTGTAAAATTGATATTACATTGTCGCCATAAATTCTGAACTTTATATTTATACATCTGTAAACGAATTTGCATTCTTTGGATGAATAAAGTATATTATTATTATTATTATTATTAAGCATGCCAAGTCAATCCATCCTGACTATGCCAAGCCAATCCATCCTGATTATGCCAAGCCAATCCATCCTGACTATGCCAAGCCAATCCATCCTGACTATGCCAAGCCAATCCATCCTGACTATGCCAAGCCAATCCATCCTGATTATGCCAAGCCAATCCATCCTGACTACACTTTGTCACGTTAATGAATATATAATCATTTCAATCTGTCTAATGTCAATCTGTTTTGTTGATAAAGGGGAAACCCGAAAACGTCCATTTTATCTGTTTCCTTATAATAAATTGAAGCTTACATTCAATTCCACATTGTTATTTATTTCTTCGAGCTTCGAGCAGCAACATTTACATGTTTCTAGTGTGAAATTCCTAGTCACCAAAGCATAATCCTTTGGGACATGAAAGGGTCACATCCACACACATAAACAGTCTAATTTTTTTTCTTTAAATTTTCTCTCAGGTTCCAAATCCGACAGTCCCAATTTTACCAGGACAGTTGGCCGCCACTATGTGCATAGAATTCTTTTGTCGCTACAGCATGTCTTAAGTGGTCCTGATATCTCAGTTGGTAGAGCACTCGTTTCAAAAGCAAAGGATGTGAAATCCATCCCGGGTGATGGCGAAATGTTTTTCTGACCCCACTGTCCACCCAGCAGTGATTGGGTAGCTGGGTCTGTTAGAGCTGGCAGAAAGTACTTTGATATAGACTAACATAACTATCCAAAGCAATTACTATTGTCCATTTTATGCTATCACAGTACGGTGAGAGAATTCGAGTAAAGAGCCTTCCCCAAGGACTCAACAATGCGCAGAGCAAGGCTCGAACCCAGGACCTACAGATCCAAAAGCGAGTGTCATGCCACTAGACCACATAGACGCACAAGTAACCCATCAGCTGTTGAGTATTCCCCCCTTACCTGAGTAGCACAGATGACTGGCTTTCCAGCTCTGTTGCACTGGCCAATCATCATCTTCTGGGCCAAGAAGACTTTCTCTGGGGGGATCTCAATGCCCATGTCACCTCTGGCCACCATCACTCCGTCCGTCTCCTTTAGGATCTCTGCAAAACTGTTGGAGAGAATGTATACATTTTGGAAACGTGGGTAGATAAACTTTGTTTACTTTCTTACTTACTTTCGGCTTTTGCCACTACAGGCCTGCTACAGGGTATCCGGCAAGAACCAGGACAAAACCAAGAAATCTCATTCCAAAACAAAGACAGAAAGCTAGTTGGAAAACAGATATAGGGGGATAGAAGACACAGTAAGTGCCTCCCTGCCCACTATGGGAGGTCAGGAACCCCACCCAGCAGACCGCTGCGTTAGATGCATGTCGTAAATTGTTGCAAACACACAATATTCCATTATCATCACATCGTTTTCCTTCTTAAACTCGGATAAGGTTCAAACTCTCTTTAAAGTCAACAAACTATAACAATCCCGATGTTTTGACTTTAAGTGGACGATGCTGTATAGAACAAACTAAAAAGTTAAGGAGTAGGAACCCCACCAAGGTGTTAACAATTGAAACTGTCGATATGGAATGGAAAGGAATGAAAATATAATTGATTCAACCAGTCTAAAATGCTGACCATGTCAATCACCATTGCATCAACTTTAATTCTTAATCCTGTTTCGTTAAATCTCAAAAATACTTTCTTCAATACTAGAGCAATTTCCTTCGTATATTTTCAACAACAAAAAAAAAAAAACAGCATAAAAATTACACAAATTTTAGAATTGAAATAACTTGCAAAACTCACACATCATGAATCATCAAACCTGTCTAAAATATCAAGCTAGCAACCACCAAAATATCAAGCTAGCAACCACCAAAATATCAAGCTAGCAACCACCAAAATATCAAGCTAGCAACCACCAAAATATCAACCTAGCAACAACCAAAATATCAACCTAGCAACTACTAAAATATCAACATAACCACTAAAATATCAACCTAGCAACCATCAAAATATCAACCTAGCAATCACTACAATATCAACCTAGCAACAACCAAAATATCAACCTAGCAACCACTAAAATATCAACATAACAACGCTTCTACATCTCTTAAGATAGGTTAGATTTGATTTCTCATTTTTTTATCAAAAGCCTCAAAGCGGGCTTTGTGGTCTCGTGGTATGATGCCCGTCTTGTGGATGTTAGGTCCCTGGTTTAGTCACGCTCTGAACAGCACAAAGTTGAGTTCATGAAAGGGGCTCCTTACTCTCATTCTCTCACCATACTCAGGAGCAATATAAGCACCTGACCAGTAAAAGATTCGTCTGTTGAAAAATTTTAAAAATTATAAGAGCGCCTTTACAAGCGTCATGTCACATCCTAAACGTTTAAGAGTTGTGATGGCTTGGGACCTCTTGTAAAGCTGTTTGAGCTTGAGTCAAAGCCCATAACTCTATCGTCTTTACATTCATGGGCGATTTAACAAATTTGTTCGATTTTCACTCAATTTCAAGTCAATAGAGTTAAAATTTCAAAAATTACAAAAAGAAACCCCCAAAAAATCCCAAACCCTTCAAATAAAATTCTCAGAATCTTCAAAGGGATTTTAACCGCTAAATTTCCACTTCAAAAAGCTAATGGACTCATAAAAAGATCACCATCTTGGAGTTTAGAATAAATGCTTAAAAATAAAACAAAATAATCCACAGTGTACTTCACAAAATGCTACATTAATTCTCTGAGGAGTGATGTTTTTTGTTTTTAAGGGTTTTACGGCGCTTGCAACACATTTAGGTTATATCAGCGCCAGTAAAAAAGAAAATGGGATATTTTTTGTTTGTTTGTTGCTTTAGGTCTCTTCCAACACAATTGAGGTTATATGAGAGACCGCTGAAACAAAAAAACAAGCAATCTAACAAAAATAGTACAAATGTAAATCAAAATCATAACCTAAAGATATCATAAGCTAAATTATAAATAACCAAGAACAAACAGGCAGAAGATTTACAGAAAAAAAAATATCCCCTGTCAAAAATACAATCACAAACCAAAGAAGCAGGATAGGCTAGTAAAGAGAAGAAGAAACGACATCACTATCGAATCGTACACCCATGCGAACATCATAGGTATATGATTCAAGGGTGATGCTCCCATCCAACCACCCGCGAAAATGGGATAGTACAAAGTTCTAGAATTACAATTGAAGCATCCAAGAGAAAGTAAGACAAAGGGGAACTGGAAACAAATAAGGATCAGATGTAGATTCCAAGAGCATACCACCAATGTACTTAGTTTGAGATCACCTCTTAGTCTCATTCGGACACAAGAACAAAATCCAACAAAGAGGAACACACTCAAATGCTTACATTATACATTAAAAATAACAAATATAATAATACATAACAGACAGATGATTTACAAGGAAAAAAATGTCATCTCCCCAAACAATAACTATGTATTTGACTGTTTCCCTCCCAGCCAGGACTCCGACCAGGGCCAGGAAAAAAAACCAAGTAATCTCATTCCAAGACAAAGACAGAAAGCATGTTGGAAAACAGATATAAGATGATAGAAGACACAGTATGTACCTCCCTGCCCGCTATGGGAGGTCAGGATCCCCACCCAGTCTGAGGAGTGACAGAGACTGCAAGAAAAATAGATCTGAAGTGCGACCCTTACTTTTTGATGCCCTGGTGGTTTTCCAACTTTGAGATGATTTTAATGTGAGCCCCCTTGGGACCGAGAACCTTACGAATCTCCTTGACTCCGGCTGCGTCTCGGATAAATGAAGCAAACACCATGTCAACCTTCAAAGAAATGAGAAGAAAAAAAAAAGAACTTGATCTTCTGAGCTTTGTTTATAAAGCGCAACATCCACTAAACATGCTCAAAGCGCTTTTCAAAGGGTCCCTTAACCAAACATGCAGAACGAGACATGATGCCTGTTAGGCGATATTACAATCTTTTTCCGACAGAGACAATGCTGTTAATGACAGCCAGGTACTCATTTTACGCCTGAGTATTGTGAGAATGTGAGTAAAGAGCCTTTTCTTAGGACTCAACTATGCACCGAGTAGGCTCAAACCCAGGACCTTCTGACCTGAATGTAGTGCCATACCACTAGACCACATAGCCCCACAATCCTTAAAATGAACCAAGTACTTCTTAAATAAAACCGTAGTCAAAGCTGCTTTTGCTCTCTGGCTGTAAAAATAAAATAAATAAAGCAGTCTAAACAGAGTTGCTAACACTTTTTTCTTTTAGTCCAAAACAGAGCTTGTGATCTAGTAAAAAGCCACTCCCAAGAAAAAAAAAAGGAAAAAAATAATATAATAATAATAATAATAATAATAATAATAATAATAATAATAATAATAATAATACTAATACTAATGAGAAGAAGAAGAAGAAGAAGAAGAAGAAGAAGAAGAAAGAAGAAGAAGAAGAAGAAGAAGAAGAAAGAAGAAGAAGAAGAAGAAGAAGAAGAAGAAGAAGAAGAAGAAGAAGAAGAAAGAAGAAGAGAAGAAGAAGAAGAAGAAGAAGAAGAAGAAGAAGAAGAAGAAGAAGAAGAAGAAGAAGAAGAAGAAGAAGAAGAAGAAGAAGAAGAAGAAGAAGAAGAAGAAGAAGAAGCGGTAGATCTGACCTCCATATCAACTCCGAACTGCAAGTCTTGTTTGTCTTTCTCCGATACAGCTGGGAGGTCCACGGCTGTTCCTGGCAGGTTACAGCCCTTCTTGCTGCCGAGGGAACCCCCGTTCTCAATCTCACAGTCAATGGTGTCATCCGCTGGATGTCACAGAAGATGAAAGAGAGATATAGACTAGATGTTTAAGGGTGCCCGATTCGTTTCTAGGGTTTAGATTTCAATGAATACAACATAATGGAAGAAAAATAAGGAACACATTGAGATGGTTCATAAAAAATATTAAACCTGAATTCTACTTTTTAAAATTTTAGGTGACGGATGATGATGATAAAGACCTGGCTATTATTAATGATAATAATAAAAACAATAATAATAAAAACAACAATAATAATAATAATAATAATAATAATAATAATAATAATAATAATAATAATAATAATAATAATAATAATAATAATAATAATAATGATGATGATGATGATTACGATGATGATGATAATGATGAACATCATGTTAATGATGACAACAATAATGATGATGAAACTGATGATGCTCGCAATGACACTCACTCTTCTGTTGAACAATGAGGGAGATGAGTCCGTCGTCGATGAAGATCCTGGAGCCCTTGGTGACCACCTTACAGATGTTCTTGTAGTCCACCCACAATATGTCCTTGCTACATTTGTTCATGTACTCGTCTTTGGTGGTGATTTTTATATTCTCTCCTGTTACCAGGTTCACTTCAGCTGTCCCACTCTGAGCAATTAAAAAAAAAAAAATTTATATATATATATATATATCGACTGATGAATGGAGATCATAGAAACAATTGTATCAGCAAAAAATATGAGTGACCTTATTCATTTTTATATGCTCTAACCAACATTATCGAGCACTCTCGTACCTACAAATAACCACAAACACTCATATATAACACTATGAGCAACAACATCTGGATGCATCAAATATCTACACATACATACACACACACACACACACACACACACACACACACACACACACATTGCACTCTACTCTGATAGTAGGGCACCTACAAGGTGCGATGTTGCTACAGACACAATTGTGTATTTTAAAATATCTACACACACACATACACATATTGCTTTCTACTAACTATGATTTTAGAGCACCAACAAGGTACGATATTGCTACAGACACAATTGTTATGATAAGAGATTTTAAAATATCTACACACACACACATACACATATTGCTTTCTACTAACTATGATTTTAGAGCACCCACAAGGTGCAATGTTGCTACAGACACAATTGTGTATTTTAAAATATCTACACACACACATACACATATTGCTTTCTACTAACTATGATTTTAGAGCACCAACAAGGTACGATATTGCTACAGACACAATTGTTATGATAAGAGATTTTAAAATATCTACACAAACACACATACACATATTGCTTTCTACTAACTATGATTTTAGAGCACCTACAAGGTGCGATATTGCTACAGACACAATTGTTATGATAAGAGATTTTAAAATATCTACACACACACACATACACATATTGCTTTCTACTAACTATGATTTTAGAGCACCCACAAGGTGCGATATTGCTACAGACACAATTGTTATGATAAGAGATTTTAAAATATCTACACACTCACATACACATATTGCTTTCTACTAACTATGATTTTAGAGCACCCACAAGGTGCGATATTGCTACAGACACAATTGTTATGATAAGAGATTTTAAAATATCTACACACACACACATACACATATTGCTTTCTACTAACTATGATTTTAGAGCACCCACAAGGTGCGATATTGCTACAGACACAATTGTTATGATAAGAGATTTTAAAATATCTACACACACACACATACACATATTGCTTTCTACTAACTATGATTTTAGAGCACCTACAAGGTGCGATATTGCTACAGACACAATTGTTATGATAAGAGATTTTAAAATATCTAACACACACACATACACATATTGCTTTCTACTAACTATGATTTTAGAGCACCTACAAGGTGCGATATTGCTACAGGCACAATTGTTATGATAAGTCGTTTAAGCCCTCAACTAAATTTGTCCAGCGCCTTTCTGTGTTTGACTGAGCGTTCAAGTTCAGAGAGACTTTTGTTTTCTACGTCCATGAAAATGGAGCCCTCTGGATAAAATCTAATATCATAGGGCAACGTGGCTCAGTTGTACAGTCTTCACTTCGTACCCAAAAGGTATCGGGTTCGACAACCCGCCTCGTTGTGTGGTCTTGCTGCCTGCATTATTCCAGTCTTCCCTTGGAATAGACACTGAAGACAAATTTCCCCTTGGGGATGAATAAAGGGAATTCTATTTTATTTATTTCTATTTAAAGTATCGTCTGAGGATAAAGTAGATGCCGAAATGTAAATTTAAAGTCAAAATGGTCGATTAACAAATTATTCATTTTCATTTTCTTCAATAAAACATGTGAACTTAACCAAAGTGTCAAAAGGGAGGGTCCCAATAGCTCAGTTGGTAGAGCACGATTCAAATGCAAATGGACCGTGATCGATCCCTACTGCAGTTGAGGTAATTTTTCTGAACCCTTTCACGCTCCAGAAACCAGTATGAACTCCGGCTTTGTGAGTTCTGAAGGATTTTTATGTTTATATATGAATTTAAACCCCCCCCCTTCTCTCCTTCTTGACTGCATTCAATTTTTGGTATAAAGATTGAATTGAGATCACAATATAACAAATTCTTGACATTAAGAGCCTATATGCTTACATATGAATTGTGACTCCCTCCCCTCCCTCACAAAAAAAAAAAAAAGCACACGACGGATGACAAAAAATATGAAAAAAGAAAAAGAAAAAGATAGAACTTTAAGATCATATACATGTAGAAAAAAAAAAAAAGAAAATGTACTGAAAGTGATGAGACAGAAACTGAGAATGACTCACTCCGTCAATCAAGCCAGTTCTGATTTCCGGCCCTTTGGTGTCCAGGGCGATGGCAATGGGTCTGGGCTCAGAGAAGCCGGCCACGGCCTTCCTCACATTCTCTATTGTTTCTCTGTGGTACTATAGAAAAAAAAAACAACAAAAACATACATATTTCAAAAAATGAGGTTCATGTCATTTCAACATTTTATTAACAAACATGAAAAATAGTATATCTAAACCAAGGTTGTCAATTCTTCTTCTTCTTCAAGAACCAAGTCTTTGCCAGACATCGGTGATCATGGTACGCCATTCATCTCTCTGATTGATCAGATAACCTCAGAAAACTAATATTATTCTTCTCTTTCTTTGTCACCAAGCTGTTCAAACTATTCAAATATGTTTTTCTTTGTCTACCTTTACTCTTTTTACCTTCTATCTTTCCTGTGAGAGCAAGATGTTCAATACATTTATGTCGATTTAGGTGCCCTAAAAAATTGCATTTGTCTTTTTCTTATTGTACGAATTAATAGCCAATTCAGGGGGAAAAATTTACTGAACTTTTACACAAACACATAGACTGACCCCATTCGGAGTGCTGAACTCCTGTAAAAAGACATTATGTACTGAATCCCCCCCCCCCCCCCCCCCCCCCCCCCGTTTAGCAGGTGATTGGAATATACACTGAGGGTTTGTAACAGACTGAATTCTGTAAATACAGGGAAAATTGGCAACCCTGCTAAACATAAGTGGAACTGGCTATGCTTCTGATGGGTTGAAAAAGTTGTTTGCGTATATTTGGTAGTTTTACATTATGTATGACATATTCAAAGAAATATTATGACATATTGAGAGAAAGTCGGCGACTGAGTGGAATCCACATGCTATCATAAAAGTAGCCACCAACCAGAAAAACAATCTAGCTATACACAATTGCTTGAAGACCATTATTTTTTCCTAGGGCTATGTGGTCTTCTGGTATGACACTCGCTTTCGGATCAGAAGGTTCTGGGTTTGAGCCTCTCTCAGTGCATAGTTGAGTCCTTGGAAAAGGCTCTTTACTCACATTCTCTCACCGTACTCAGGTGCAAAATGTGTACCTGGCTGTAAACAGCGTTGTCTATGTCGAAAAAAAGTGTAATATTGCCTAACAGGCATCATGTCAGTAACCCCACCCAGTTCCATGGGATAAGCTCATTCTGGACAAGAACACACACACACACACACACAAACACCCACACACAAGGCACATACATCGTAACTTCCATGGGAGAAGTTCATTCTGGCAATGTTCATGCCCTCCAGAATCATCTTCTGTAACATTTCAACATCACGTGTGGCAGGACCTGGAATCAGGAGAGAAAAATAAAGTGAGAAGATGTGACTCATATATAAGGGAACACACAAATCAGATAGGAGTAAGGATTTGGAAAGGATGGGGGTAAGGGGGAGCGAATTGGGGGGGGGGGGTTGCGTGGAAATTATCATTATTTTAATCATAATAATTATAACAATAATGATGAAAATAATAATAATAATAATAATAATAATAATAATAATAATAATAATAATAATAATAGTAATAATAATAATAATAATAATAATAATGATGTTGATGATGATGATGATGATGATTGACGATGATAATAATGAAATTATATCAATAACAATGGAAATCTATATTTCCATACACCACGCAGTGAACAGAGAGCTCTTGGCTCATGTTTTAAGTTTGTTTTACTTATTGCCCTTATTTACTACTACCAGCTATAAATGCTTTACAAATAATAAGGGGGGGAAAAACTAAATCTTAGAAATTTCTGGATCCCAAAGGAATTCGGGCACAGATGCTCCACCCATCCCTCCATCCCCCTTCGAGAGTTCGTGAGGTAAGTTTCCATTTGCGTCAGTATCTAGTGAGTTCTTGAATAATTTTTAAAAGATTTAAGCCATCACTGAATGATCCATCATCATCAGATCGTCTCACGCCAGTGCTACGAGGGCTCTTTCATAATTAACCGAAAAATGCCTGTAAAATCCGCGTTTTTTATGCTATCAACAAAATTCTTGCACGTGTTCATGCCTTGACTCGTCCTTCATTTCTCTACGTAACAGCCAAGTCTGTCGACACACTTCTGCCAAAACCGCACCATGGAATAGATACCCTCTCGGAAGAAATTTCCGTCAAGGTTTTCTAGCCATTTCCGCACATGGTCAACAAGCTCTTCATCGACATCAAAGCGCTTTCCTGCCAGCTCACGTTTCAGTGGCCCAAAGAGGTGATAATCAGATGGTGCGAGGTCTGGACTGTGTGGTGGGTGTGGCAAAATCTCCCATCCATATTTCTCTAGCCAACCTTGCGTCACTCGTGCTGTGTGGGGTGTAGCGTTGTGTTCCCTGTAGATGTCCAATCTTTGTTCTTTATGATTGTCTGTCAATTGCTTAGGAACCCATCTTGCGCTGACTTTTCTGTAGCCAAGTTCATCAAATACAATTCTATGGGCAGAAGTTTCCGAAATTTCAAGACTGCTTGCGATTTCATGAAGTTTCAACCTCCTGTCTTGACAAATAAGCTCATCAACTTGCTTCACATTGTCTTCTGACGTCGCATTTATCGAACGACCTCTCCCTTCCCTGTCTGTCAAGTCGGAATGGCCGGCTTCAAACAAATTACACCAGTGATAGACTTGTGTACGGCTTATAACATGCTCACCATATACACTCTGAAGTTCTTTATGAATTTCGGTAGGATTCAGACTTTTGGCATTCAAAAAACGTATGACAGCTCTGATTTCCTCCTTTGACCAAGTTTCAAGGTGGCGCCATCTTTAAAATCGTCTAGAAATTCATTGTGCAAAATGATGCACTTCATAATTTCTGGGAATATCCGTAAGGAAATAAGAAATATCATGTCGTTTACAGAATTAAAAAATCTCCACTGGTTGCTGAGCAATGGGCATTTTTCGGTTATTTCTGAAAGAGCCCTCGTAGATCAATTTCATAGTGTCTGGGCTGCAGGTTCTTTAAGTCAGTGCCAGTGCACGTCTATGTTCCATAGTCTGCATTGCGCCCCCCCCTCCCCCCCGGGACTGAATGATGAAGATTCATAGTGATCATAAGTAAAAGTGACAGGAGAATCTGCATTTATACCTAACTGGTATAGTTAATTGTGAGTCGCTGTTTTAAATCTGAAAAGCTAAGTGGACAACGTGAGCAGCTTTAAAAATTGTTAGAATCTTAAATGTATATATTTCAGATAAAGAGAAATATTTCTTTTTGCATCCTTGCAAAATGTTGTTACATAATTGGGATATTTCATTACCCACTGAGATGAGCAACAAAACAAATAATATTTATGAAAATAACGATCCCGAAGCAGATTGCCAAACATAGTTTACAGGGCTGTACAAAGTACAATGAACAAGGGGCGACCATTTGACCTGAGATGACTACACTGAAGTCGAAGCTCTATGGATCTCAGCAAAATCTTTGGAAGACCACAGCATTCAAAATCTTTGGAAGACCACAGCATTCAAAATCTTTGGAAGACCACAGCATTCCAGCATCTTGTTGACCTTCGGCCATAAAGACAGCATGGATCCAGTTGGCCAATATTTCAACAGTAAATTATCAGGCTAAAAGACGAGTAACACGCCCCACTTTCACTTCCCTCGCCATCGTTGACCCATCAACCACCAGCACCACATACCAATGGTACATATGATGCCTGTCATACGGACCAGACCAGGTTCGGAATCAATGTCCAGAGCACACATGTGTTCCAACATAGACGTGGCGTTGGCAGCCCTCAGCTGCTGGGTTTGGAGGTAGTAGCTGCTGTGCTTCTCATGGTCTCTCACGTTGAACTGAGGGTAAAAAAAGGAAGAAAAAAGAACGATGGATCGACTGTTGTGCAGATGGGAAGGTAGATGGGCGAATAAGGCCTATCAAAGGGAGTCAGCAGGCAATTACTCACTACCACATTCCCTTCTTAAAAATCTGACAATGGAAGGAACAAAATTGTCTGAAACAAACGCAAAATTTTTAAATTGAAAAAAAATCCGACCCCAAAAGAAACAAAAAGTATAAATTAATTAAGAAAAAAGAAATGCAGTTCAATTCGATCAAGTGGGAAAATAAAATCCATAAATGGGTGATGGACTTATAAAATATTATGAGTGACTGAAAGGATAATACAAACATAACATTTAATTTTGATGAATAATGTAACGTGACATTGGATATTATTGCATTTTGTATAATATAAAGTATTTGAAACTCTCGAATGTATAAAGTTGGACATGCCAAATGAATGTAAATAGTGTAAATTATACGATAAATATTGACTGTGACACTTATTCATGTATTAGTATTTAATACTCAATAAATTATACCTATGTATAAAAGTTACACAGAGCATTTAAAGATTTTTAGAAACTATTATCTCTGAAACGATACGATATATAAATTATCATACCACATCTTAATATTTGACGACATAATAACGACATAAAGTATTTCAAAAACATGAACAATTGTGCATAAGAGACACATAACAAAGTTCAGTCTTTTATTTCAAAATAATATAGTAAACTAGATTTCCTTGATAACACATTATAACAATACATGTGCAATAGCTAACCAAGTGTGTTAAATTTGTAGATAATGATAATATGAACGATTAGGCCTAACACAATAGGCAGATGCTACAATGCAGCCACGATACCAGAAACAAAAAGGGGGGGGGGGGGGGGGGGGAGGAGGGGGTGAGGAAAAGTAATAGAAATATAATATATAATAAAGGAATAATAATAAATATAAATAATAATAATATAATAATAATAAAAAGATTGGGGGGGGGGGGGGAGGACTAATACAGTTGACAAAATGCACATTTATCATTTTAAACTTACTAGACATACAATTGAGATGTATTTAAAAGAAAATTGAAGACATTCAAAAACAAACCCTAATAACACTACAGGCATCGAATCTAACCAAAGGCAACCTAATACTAAACATGATTGAAATCTATACGAAATCTATACACCATAAAAACTCAATGTTTCAGTAACACACACGTATATACATACTGTATTATGATTATAATGACATGATCAAAAAGTATTAGTAACATATTTGTTAATGATAAAAATCTTGGTGATAATAAAATAGTAAAAAATGATATTTTTACACAAAGCTTTTCCATCAAAGAGCCGAATGCACTTTACAAAAATCGGTGTCGTAATTCTCAGTGATCTTAAACTTGAGATTTTATATAGAGCAATATCCGCTAAACGTGATCAAAGCGCTTTAAAAAAAGGGTCCCTGACCAACAGCTACACGTAACACGTAGAACGAGACATAAACGCCTGTTAGCGATGTTACTGTTACAACTTTTTTCCGACAGATATAACGAGGCCAACGGCCAGGTACTCATTCTACACCCGACGACAATGACAGAGTGTGAGTAATGAGCCTTCTCCAAGGACTCAACTATGCGCCGAGCGAGGCTCAAACCAAGGACTTTCCCAACAGAAAGCGAGTGCCATACCACATGACTACATTGAGCAACTCAGAACTTATAAAAAAATGTGTTTTTTTTTTCTCTCCAGAAATCCAAGCTAGGCGCCTTTTAAAAAATATAACGAACACCTGTTAAAAAGAAAACGACCACTATATATATATATATATATATATATATATATATATATATATATATATATATATATATATATATATATATATATATATATATATACAATAGTATATAAAACACATAATGATTCAGACTGAAAATACAAAGGGGTTTGACCAAAATCGACGAGCACATATTATTATATTAACAAGCCATAGATACTAAGTGTTGATGTTAGCTTGGGACCCATTGTAAAGTGCTTTGAGCACGTTTAGTGGATTTTGCGCGATACAAAAACTGAAGAGGAGTATGAGGAGGAGGAGGAGTATGAGGAGGAGGGGGAGGAGGGGGAGGAGGAGGAGGAGGGGGAGGAGGAGGAGTATGAGGAGGTCTTTGACAATGGTTCGCGGTTTTTTCTTCTATACACTACAGATACATGAAGTTACGAAATAATGATGGATGAATGAATGAATGAATAAATAATTGAATAAATGAATGACTGAACAACGAATGAAATGGTTTAGGATGTCAGAAAAAAAAAACCCAACAAAAAGCAAAAACAAAAAAGAAACAAAACAATAAGCAAATACAACTGAAAAAGTCTCAGGTGTGATCTCCAGCTGGAGAGGGCTGAATTGACGAAGCTGGCAAGCAAGCAAGAGTTGGCAGCGTGTAGGTAAGTATGTTGTAACATGGGAGATGTGTTTAGGAGGGAGAGGGGGCTAGGAGAGGGACATGACTAGTGACAGACAGACAGTCAGACAGACAGACAGACAGACAGACAGATAGATAGATAGATAGATAGATATAAAGGCTATGTATGTGTTTCTGGGGGTGTATGTATGTGTCTATGTGTGTGTGTGTGTGTGTGTGTGTGAGAGAGAGAGAGAGAGAGAGAGAGAGAGAGAGAGAGAGAGAGAGAGAGTGAGAGAGAGAGCAATGTATTGATAGGGTGCATAAATATTGGAGGAGGTAGATAATAATTTTACTTAAAAAAATTACACGCTATTACTTATTTTGTTAGCGATGAAATGAGGACAACACATTGAAGTATATCATTATGCACCCACTGATGGACAGGAAATGTGCTAGCAAATAAATATTAATAACAATATAAATAATAAAAAAGAACAAGAATAATAACAAGAAAAAAACTAAAACAACAAGACAATAATGATGATGATGATGATGACGATAATAATAATGATAATAATAATAATAATAATAATAATAATAATAATAATAATAATAATAATAATAATAATAATAATAATAATAATAATAATAATAATAATTATTAAATAATAATGTATATGAAATGGAAAGGGATGGATAATGTAGCTATGGAAAGTGGATAAGATATTATATATATATATATATAAATATTTTTTTTATTATTTCAATTATTTTATAATCACCAATTGAAATATCACGATGAAGATGACGACGACGACGATTCTAATCACGAGTAACAAAACATTGCAGTGTAAAATTGAAATAATAAACCTGAAACATTTATACCCCCCGACCCCCCGCTCAATAAAACAATTTAAAAATCTGTTTTTACCAACATTTCCTATTATTAAATATCTATAAACTCATGATATTTCTAAATCGACCATTATATCGCATGTATTCATGATTACACGACCGTGTAACTAAAATCACCAAGGACTTGATTTAACATTGTTATGATGAAGAATATTGACAATTTAGTGTTGGTGTTTAAGGAATTTCTTTTCCCCGCGATACAACAGGATCAAACTTGTATAGAGCTAACATTATGATGACACCGTCAAAACTAAAGACTGTGCAGCACGTGGTAAAACACATGCTCCTACCTTTGACCGCTCACTTTCCATAACAAATTATAGAAAAAAACCCCCCATAAATATGATGCTGTTTGGTGGCAAAAGAAGCACATACTCATAAATATTCGATCGCGCATCAAATACTGTCTAGATATTGATATTTTATGAATCAAATGATAAAATTTATCAAAAATTACCGTCGATGTGCGGCTATTTGGTCTTGTGGTATGACACTCGCTTTCGGATCGGAAGGTCCTGGGTTCCAGCCTCGCGCTGGCGCATAATTGAGTCCTTGGAAAAGGCTCTTTACTCACTTTCTCTCATCGTACTCATGTGTAAAATGAGTACCTGGCCGTTAACAGCCTAACAGGCGGCATGTCCCGTCCTACATGTTAAATTGCTGTTGACCAGGGACTCTTTGTAAAGCGCTTTGAGCACATTAAGTGGATATTGCGCTATATAAAGCTCATTAAAAAAAAAAAATCTATTTTAAGACCACGTTAAAGATAATTTATTCAAAATTAATGCGCTTATCTGAAAAAAAACCCCCACAAAACCCCAAAAAACTATTTGGACCCTGATTTTCAGAATTTAGCCATATATGATGAACTTGACTATTATAAAATAATGTTGTGTATGTCTATTTTTACTACAAGTGCATTATCAACAATGTAAACAACAATAAATGGGAGACCTATTTTGTGCGCAACATTTTCCTGCTCCTAAAGTCCCTCATCACCAGCCTCGAACGCGCGAACAAACGGTTTGAATTTGAATTTCAGTGTTTGGTGTGTCGATTGAAAAGATTTAGTTCAAAGTTAACCCGTAATAGCTTTTCGGTCTTTAACTTTGTATGTCTCACTGCAAATTTTTAGAATGCTTTGTAGATTTGTTTTCATCTTTACGATTCACTTCGTAATCTGACTTACGGTCACTAGCTTCACTCAACGCTTCCTTCACTCAAGTCTGCTTCATGCTCATGCGGTGATTGATTAGGATTCTTTTTCAGAGAGGACATTCTTTCACTTTCATAATAATAGATAGATCTAGATGGATTATGGGTTTTTATTGGTAACAGTTTGTGATTTGTTGATTAATGTGCACGAAATTGTGGGACTCGGTGCGAGAGGGTGTGAAAACGATAGTTGAACAAACACGGAGGAAAATAAACAAACATCTTTCCCAGTGCGTAGCACCCACTACTTTCAACCGGCAAAAGTCTAGCCTATTCATAATATTATTGACTTGTATGTTTCTAGTTCGAAACAAACTTTAGGTGTCTGGATACCTGCTCACGACTGGAAAAGGAACAAGACAAGGGACCCCTGTCACCATGTGTTGTTCGCGGGAGTTAAGGCATAATAAGACTTGTTGTTTTTTGCCAAGGGAAAGATTGGGGGGGGGGGGGGGGGGGGGGGGGGGGTGATGACAAAGAGAAACGAAGGAGTGAAAGAATGAGGGGAGTGGTTAGGGAATTTTTTTTAAAAAGTGAAAATGCCCCACTTAATCCTTCTTTGATAGTTGGCAGTCTGTTGCTTACCAATGTGTAAACAAAAATGTTGATTGGATCCGTATGACCTGCTTATGGGCCAATTGCAGCATAGTTCGGGTCATTTGCATCTAATTATCTGGGTCATGTTATGACGGCGTCATCATAATATTATGGTTAGCTCTATAAGAACATGTAGATAAAATGACACATCGATTCTGCGTCAATACATAAATAACAATGTGAAGTTGAATGTAAGCTTCAATTTAATATACGAAAATGTTTTACGTTCAATATCAAATTGTTATTTATTTCTTTGAGCTTCGAGCAGCAACATTTACATTCATGTCGATGCATAGAAAATCTAACAGAGAGAGAGAAAAATAAAACCATAAAGAGAGAATTGAATTTTTAAAAATTCATTAACACAAGAAGAATTGCATGCCTTTTAAGTTTAAATATAGATATAGCATAATCACGAGATTGGTATCAAACGTCCTAAACAGATGATTGCCAGAAATTATATAAATCATTTTTTAAATTCCTTATATTATATGATTAAACGCCCTTTTCTTATGTTTCAATGCAATTTTTGAGTTTTGATATATATATATATATATATATATATATATATATATATTATATATATATATATATGTGTGTGTGTGTGTGTGTGTGTGATTTTTATATGTAAATCGAATTACTTTTGATCAGAAATTCTATAAATTATCTTTAAATTTCCTCTTATTTTTTGTTTAAAGCTTTACGGCAATTTTTGAGATTTTATATATATATATATATATATATATATATATATATATATATATATATATATATATATATATATATATATATATATATATAAATTCAAAATCTATAATGACTATTAACTCATCGTAGTCTGTAGTCGTGTGAAATATAAAAAAAAGGGGTGGAAAGGGTGGTAGTGGGAGGAACAAGCAGCAGAAATAAAAATAATAAATAGAGCACGAAAATATATGTATATAAATATTTGACAAAACATTCCAGAACAAAAAAATATTTATGTAGAAAAATTCCAAAATCTATATACCAAGGCGTACCAATTTGCAGGTCTGATAACCTTAAGGCTTATGGGTTCATTGTTGTAATGGAATTCTCAAAAAAAATATTTAAAAAATGACGCAAAAATATTGTCCGTTACTACAATGTTAAACTAGGCCCACAAGTGGGTTCGGATGTCAGACCTCCATATATGTACACATCGCTATCTACCAAGGTCAAATTCGCATAACAAGCGAGACAAAATAAAAAATCATATTCCATCATGAGGGGTGTTAGTCTAGTGATGCTGCGTTATATAGAAATAATAATTAAAAAAAATAATTAATACTATAAAAGTCTTTAACCTTTTAACTGCGAGACTCAATTTCTTCCTTTCAAATCATTTAAAATTGCATTCGAAGAGGAGTGAGTAGTTCGAGTGAGTAGCTTAGTAACTGTGGATCCATTTGAAATCAGTCTTAATCCCTGTTGTATTAAATTGTATAGATGCCTGTGTGCATTGTGAAGTAAATTTGTTATAAGATCCATACATTCCTATTAGTGTTTATTATATTTGTTCGAGCAATGTAAACCACTAAACACTTTCTATTTTGTGGACAATAAAGATTTATTACTACTATTTACCCTATTATCAAATTTGTCACAACTGTAACGTTAACGACCGTTTTCACCAACATCGAGATTACCAAATTAATATTCAGTATTGAATTGGTCAAAAACGGTATTATTACACCCCAGTTGTACACATTTCCTATAAAATAATCGTTAGAGTCAATAAATATAAAAATATCAAACTTTGAGACGATCATTTTTCACAAGTAGGAAGTCACATTTGATAAAAATCGAATCTCGCCTGTAAAAGGTAAAAAAGTTCTTTTAAAAAGAAATATATATATTTAGAGGAAAATGCGTCAAGTTATAATTATATTTTGGTTATGTTCCAATTGTATTAATAATAACATTTATATATATAAAAACAAAAAAAAAAACAGTTGGGAAAGTGATGATCTTACCGTGGTCGAGCCGTTATTGGCCTGAAAGAGAATATCATAGGCAAAGAGTACACACGGTTGGCTAACAAGGGTGTTACTATTATTAGAAAGAGAACTATAAATAGCATTAAAGGGCCTCCGAAAGAGAACAGTGGTATTGGCGTTCGGGCGAGGTCGTGGCTACCAAGCACCGGTATCCAGTTTCTAGGGTGGCTAACGACGATGTTACTATTATTAGAATAAGAGCTAAAAATAGTATTATTGCGCCCCCAAACGAGAACAGGATTGGTGTTCAGACGAGGTGGCCACAGACTAGGCACTAATCTGTGGAGGTGGCTAAGATGACGTTACTATTAGAATAAGAGCTAAAAATGGCATTATTAACCCCAAATGAGAACAGGATTGGCGTTCAGTCGAGGAGGCTGATGGTGATGATGATGTCAAAATTATAAGAATTAAGAATTAAAATGAAAAAAAAACAAACAAAAAACAAAAAAACAAACAAACAAAAAACGCACGTTTGAGGTCCCAAAAACGTGCACTGGTGGGACTGTATATAAAAACGTACAACTAACTGTTCCTAAGATTTCAGCTGTATGAAAATATGACAAGGTAGGTTAATAAATCTATACAGACTATAGAGCCAGTCAGTAAAATCTCAGAATATTCCACATTACAAAGTAACAACCCCCCCCCTACCCCCTCTTTCTATTTCTTTCTTTCTGAATAGCTTTTCCCTCTGATTTCTGATCCTCCCATAATTTGTCCTCTGCGATACGAGTTCTTTTAGTTGTTACTTTATACTCCGATCATACCATGGGCCTATATTATTTTAGTTTGCACGCTTCCAATGATATTTCAACCGGAAGAAATAAAGCTGTGGGTTCACGACTAATGCATTGTACTGCACATTAATGATAACTAAAAACAAAAACAAACAAAAACAAAACAAATTAACAAAAAACAAATAAAAATAAAACAAATAATGAATATCAAGTTTGAACTGGAGGGCTGGTTGTTTTGGCGGGCTGGCAGTGGACCTTAGCAGATGACCACGGTACATTCCCACAAATATATGTGACCCCTTGTCTCAAAACGGTATTATGTCGTGGGACGGATCAGATGCTAAAAAGTTAAACTGGTCAACGATATGAAACGTTGGTATTAAAAACAGTAAAATATGATATTCCTTCTCCTCTATAAAGCATATAGACTCAACTTAAGTCTGATATTTCTGGCTACAAATTCCATTTTCGGCATCTTAATCAACCCGACTTAATACCGTTTTGAGACGAGGGGTCACACACACACACACACACACACACACACACACACACACACACACACACACAACATATATATATATATATATATATATATATATATATATATATAGAGAGAGAGAGAGAGAGAGAGAGAGATAAATAAATACACTGCTATACGTACCAACATAAATAAATAGTGTGTTCACAACGTTCCTATGACCACATAATAGCGAAGCTCTTGCTGCTTCGCTTTGACATGACGATATCACTACAGTAACCTCGATCAAGGCAACCTCGGAAAAGTGGCATTCCCTCCGCGTGTACCAACTAAACGTTGAGGGCCGCCTCTTCCCTAGGCCAACACACCGAATCGCCCTCATTGACTGGTATACGTCACGATCTCCCCGGCCAGGCAGAGTCGTGCCAGTAAAGTCGCGGGTTCGAGCCCCCATCGCCGCCGAAATGTTTTTATTCTCTGTTGTCTTCTGGCACTTTCCTACTCACTTCATCTCTTGTTAATTCCATTAATATATATTCGAGTCCGAATAAAGAAAAGCCAGAACTGTTTTAACCTTTTAATGGTATCCTAGTCGAAGCTGTGGGTCCTCCATATTTTAAATAGTTTTCATAAATTCTTGACACAGGCGAGTTAAATTTTTTTTGGGCATCGTACAGTGTCTCAGAGCAATTATACGAGCATTACTGTAAACTGGAAGACCATCCGGTCCGACTGATAGACGTGTGCCGATGGTGATTATGAGAAAATCTCATTCTAAATTAAAAATAATACCATCCCCAAAAATCAGTCGACCTCGATTGGGGATCGAACCTCAGACAATCTGATTACCGTTCAGACGTGCTACCATTACACGAGTTCGATCCCCCGTCGAGATCGACTGATTTTTGGGGGGATAGTTTTTTTCGTGTATTTTTCTTTCATGCTTTGTCTGGTACCTTTCACACACACGTGTAATGTTCTTTACTGTAAAGAGCACGGTGAAATAATTAGAATTCAATAATAACCATAAGTCAAAACTGAGCTTCACAGTTGCATAGGAGTTAGGTGAACGTTGACCCTTGGTCATGAACCAAAGGAATATAGTAGACTATTCAATATATGTAAATAAAGCAGCGTAATTAAATAATGATATGGAAAAGGGGAGGGGGGGGGGAGGGGAAGGATTAAAATAGGTGGAAAAGAACTGGAAAAACACACCAAAAAAAAAAAACAAAACAACAACAACAAAAAAAAAACAACAAAAACGAAAACAAGACACTAAGAGAGTGAGAGTGAAAGGTAAAGAGAAAGAAAAGAATACACACACCCACACACACACACACACACACAGAGAGAGAGAGAGAGAAAGAGAGAGAGAGAGAGAGAGAGAGAGAGAGAGAGAGAGAGAGAGAGAGAGAGAGAGAGAGAGAGAGAGAGAGGTCAAACATACGACCAATTATTCTGGTCCGACAATACAAGCATATCAGTATCTAAAAGCAGAATGCATTTATTTAACCCTCAGGCAGATGATTGCATCACGTGCAAAAGTTAACCCTCAACAGCTGGAGCTCTGTTTTACACGAAAACAAACACGATTTCTTATGGTTCAAATACGAGAGCGGTAAAAGCGATGCGACTCCCAATTTCGACAACTCAAAAAACTAAAGTGGGATGATCATAGCCTGACATCATAATACAAGGCGACGACCACTAAAAAAAAACAAAACAAAACAGCGAGGAGTATTGTTGTGTTTTTGCTTTTTTTGGTGTTCGTAAGGGCTTTACGGCGCTTGCAACACATTAAGGTCACATCAGCACCAGTAAAAAGGAAGAAAATGGTATAGTAAATAGTTCTAGACTTACAATTAAAGTACTCAAGAAAAAGTAAGACAAAGGTTCAAATAAGGAAAAGATGTAGATTCCAAGAGCACATTGTCAGTGTACTTAGTTTGAGATCACCTAAAAGCCTCACCCAGACACCAGCACAAGTTACCATGAAGAGGAATACAATCTGTTTACAAATCATTATATGTTAAAAATTAAAAAAAAATAACTACATAATAGAGAGATGATTTACAAGGAAAAAAAATCATCTCCCAAAACTATAACTATACATTCGAGTGGTTACCCTCAAAGCCAAGGTCACGACAAAACCAAGTAATCTCATTCCAAGACAAAGACATAAAGCAATTGGAAAACAGACACGACATGGGGATAGTAGACACAGCAAGGACCTCCCTGTCCGTTATGGGAGGTCGGGAACGCCAGCCAGATACCATAAAGTGAGGATGTTTCCGGATGGCAATGTTGTGAGCTTCTTAGCCTAGCGCATACTATCTATAAGTTAACGATGGCTACGGGTAGTCAGGCGCCTTGTACTGTGACGTAATATTTTGGAAAGTGTCTGGCTATGAGTTCACGACGGCGACGGTTTGGAGCCGCACAGCTGTTACTGCCTTGTTGGATTAAAATGTCGGATGACTATCTAAAAAAAAAATAATTAAGTTTTTTATTTTTTAAAAAAATAATTAAGTTTTTTATTTTAAAAAAAATCGAAACCCAGCCAATCCTGTTGAGGGTTAATTAACACAATGCTGGGGGACATGTCTATTTATAGTAGCCATACACAGAAATGGCATCAACCCACTTGTTCTCTCCGAACGTACGAGAAGATAGGGACCTGAAAGTAAGCAGCGCTATCTTGATAGATCGTCCAATACAAAACTGGCAAATCTTGTTATAATCATTATTATATAATATATACTCGATGATCAAAAATAAGTGGACACATTAAAAGTCGTCCTCTTATTCTTATTTTGAAACCTAGCATAAAACAGTTTGAAAATGTAGTTTTTGATGTTACGAACTGTTTTGCTTTGTTTTGTTTTCAAGGGTTTTACGGCGCTTTTGACAAAGTTAGGTCATTTTGGCACCATATGTACGAAAGGAACTAACTGTGCCACTGTCTAATCTTTTTGCATCTATCTCAATACCAAAGCTGGCACGTCGGCGATGAGTTGACCAAGATCGATCCCGGGTGCAGTCGAGATTTCTAATCCCCCTGTCTACCCAGCAGTGAATGGGTAGCTGGGTCCGTTAGATCTGGCGTAACGTACTTTGCGATAAACTGGCGTCATATCCAAAGGGTAGCAAGTAATGGCTATTGTCCTTTCACGCAAAAGAAACCGGGATAAACTCCAGTCCCATGGGCCTAATAGCTCTGAAGGACTAATTTTTTTCTCTCTCCAGATGTATATCCCATACCGAACAGATTTCTTAGTTTCAGTGTTGGACGACCTATACCATTTTAAATCTTCAATCTGAAATGACATGTGAACTTCCTACTTGCGTATATTCGCATGATACAAAAGACACGGAGAGCAATGTATAATTTTGGCCAGTGATATTAGTATGCCCCTATGTCATGCATAGAATCTTTTGTCTGTATAGACAAAAGCACGTACGTGTATACTTGATTTCAGTGAATGATAATGTATAATAATAATAATAATAATAATAATAATAATAATAATAATAATAATAATAATAATAATAATAATAATAATAATAATAATAATAAATCTTTATTGTCCTAAAAAAAGGTGGCAATTTGTCATTTGGTTACACATTTATAACAATACAATATTGATAAAGACACACTCACACAGATGCACACGAGTAACATCGTAGTCATCGAAAAACAAAAAAAACGGCATCAACAACAACAACATAATAATAATAATAATAATAATAATAATAATAATAATAATAATAATAATAATAATAATAATAATAATAATAATAATAATAATAAACAGGACAAGCTTTTCCCTCTACAATGCACTTCATAAATGACCAAATAAAATAAACAAATAAAACACAACGAAAACAAAGCAACAAACAAAAACAAAAATACTCCGGAAAAAACAGAAAAAAAAAAAAAAAAAAAAAAAAAAAAAAAAAAAAAAAAGAAAGGAAAAAAAAAAAAAACACATACGAAAAAAAATGAATGATGAAAAAAACATTGAACGTCATCTCCTTATCGTGAAATCACCTGTGATACTATCACCTTTAATTTTCTTATTTATCTATTCCATCTATTTAATCATTCATCATTTTGGGTGTGTGTTTTCAATACAACATAATATTATAGATATTCAATAACCGCAAGAAAAAAATTGTTCACAGGTCATATTCAGCTGAAGCAGATAATAATATAAAAGCGAAATCAATAGTACAAAGGAATTGATAAATAAGAGACTATATAATTTTGTCAGAAATGCCGGGGAAAAAGGCAGGGTCTGCAAGGAGAAGTCTTACCGTGTTACCAGAGTTACTATTTTTATCACTTTCCTAAAAGAGGGGGGAAGAGAAACATCATTTGATTGACATAAACCATCATCGTCACTTTGAAACGACAACATTCTCGTACACATCTCATAATATACATTTAAATTTTGTAAACATGATTCGATTTGAGTAAATATAAATAAATAAATAAAAAAAATCAATCAATAAATAAAATGAATGAAAAACTGAACAAATAAATAAACTAATTTGGAGACTCTTACAAAATAATGACATAAAAAAGGGGAAACAGAAAAGAACTTCAGAGCTTACGTGAAGTTTAACTCCGATTCAAATTACAATGCATTGTATTGTATCACCAAATACATCAACACATGCCTCCATTTTTCCCCATGTCTAAAATCGTTACATACGAAAAATGTAAAGTATAGTAAAAGGTGGACGCACACCGATCTGTAGATACGCGATCTCGGTAAAGTTGGCCACAAAACAACTTGTAGATACGCAATCTCAGTAAAGTTGGCCACAAAACAACTTGTAGATACGCAATCTCGGTAAAGTTGGCTACAACACATTCATCTGTACATACGCGATCTCGGTAAAGTTGGCCACAAAGTCACCTGTAGGTATGTTATCTCGGTAAAGTTGACTACAAAACCAGCTGTAGATACGCAATGTCGGTAGAGTTGACTACAAAACAACCTGTAGAACGCAATGTCGGTAAAGTTGGCTACAAAACCATCTGTAGATACGCAATGTCGGTAGAGTTGACTACAAAACAACCTGTAGATACGCAATGTCGGTAAAGTTGGCTACAAAACCATCTGTAGATACGCAATGTCGGTAGAGTTGACTACAAAACAACCTGCAGATACGCAATGTCGGTAAAGTTGGCTACAAAACCATCTGTCGTTACGGAATCTCGGTAAAATTGGCTACAAAACAATATGTAGATACGCAATGTCGGCAAAGTTGGCCACAAAGCAACCAGTAGATACATAATCCAGGTAAAATTGGCCAAACCCCCCCCCCCCCCCCCCCCCCCCCCAAAATATATAGGATCGTTAGAGTTAATATTTGAAAGATTCAACTCATTAAGAAGAAAAAAAAAATTAACGAAAGAAATTAAAAACATCAAAACACATTCAGGTGAATGGAACGTCTTGCAAATCGTCATAATTTGAAATTGAAAACTGTGCTAACATTCAAGACAATCGTTAGCCCACCGAGTATGGGATCATAGCGTTGCGATGCGCATAGAGCATGCGATTAATGCATGGAATTGCGATATTAATTAAAACTGTTCGTATCTGTTATTTTATACTTTGATCGGTGGATAAAAACCAAAAAACAAACAAAAAATAAAACCCCAAAAAACAAGCGAATGAATGGTTCTTATAGATAGTATGAAATTGACGTCACTCAGGTCTTTGTTATTGGTTTTTACCATCCGCGTTTATGAGTAATGTTCATTAAACTGTATTATTAACCAGACTATAAACGTTCAAGGTTACACGTGGTTTTGTGTTTTGGTCCGTTATACTTCCGGATGGCAATGTTGTGAGCTTCTGAGCCAAGCGCATACTATCTATCCAGTCTGCATTCGTCATTGACAAGTCGACAACAAGCGAGAGTGGCGTTAAGCGGAAGTGGTTTTACCGAAGCTGTATTGTAATTGTAATAAAATCATATGAATAATACACCACTTCAACAGTTAACTGCCGTACCGATGGCAAGAGACTAATCGCACTTAAAAATTTGGCCAGAAAACTCGTCCTTCAAATATCGATCGATTTAAACGACACTCAGCTTAGTTAACTCTGTCCTTACCAATCTTGTTCAGTATTTTCCGGAAATGGCTGGCCTACCCAGCAAAAAATTTGATTTTTAAAAACTCAAACAAGCTCTCTACAAAACAACTATGTTCTTATTAATTAAACAAAGATCATTCTTCAAAGTTTGTGATGTCCAAAAAATAAATCGGAATAAGAAAAATGTATTTTGTGTCGTGACAAATGTGTCGATTTTGCTGCAGGTGGTAAGGACAGGGTTAAAAACTATCAAAACTGGGACCTCGAGAGGACGTTCCCTTAAAAAGTTTCAAGGTTTGGGAATTTTTACCAAGACGAGGGCCATTTCATTTCAATCGCTCGATATAATAGGCTTCAAAAGTCGTGACGTCACTTCCCTCGTAATGACGCATAGTAACTTAGTAACTGGCTCTAAACTATCAGAACAATGGCGGGCGCCCTTATGAAATACTTCTCCGACGAGCATAAACGTGTATCCAGAAAAAAAAAACCAACATTATAAATCTGATCATGTTTTGACTTTTATACATTCTGATCACATGACACGTGAAACAGTTCTAGCCAGCGTGAAGAATAAAAAGCACAGATTGTCTTTGTTTAGAACCAAGCCGTTCGTTGCTGGGCGGACGTGACATCAGACTATTGAATCCTATTTGAAAGACGAGTTTTTTGGGCCAATATTTTATGAGTGAGTGTTTCCAATAATGAACTGTGACAATGATAACAACGCCGCCACCGACTAAAGCCTTTATAGTACCATCATCATTGATGGTGTGCTGTCTATCCATTGCGGTGATGATGATGATGATGATTACAATAAAAACAAGAGAAGTAATTACTAGCACGTGACGGCTATATAAACTGCCGTACTCTGAACAAAAAAAAAAATAAGTAAAGAAGATATTTGTGACCCAACGTCTCAAAACGGTATTATGTCGGGATGGACCAGGTGCTAAAAGCTTAAACTGGTCAAAAATATGAAACGTTTGTATTTAGCAAAGTAAAATATGATATTCCTTCTCCTATATAAGGGATAAAAACTCAACTAAAGCATGATATTTCTGGCTACAAATTCCATTTTCAGCATCTTAATCATCCCAACTTAATAGAGACCGGCGGTCACATTTTATAATTTAGGGCAGATAACTCTTCATTTACATTACATCGATCGATAACACACCCCCTCCCCGTCTTGTCAAAAACTCTCAAACCTTCGATCAAAGTCCCAGGTTTGACAGTTTTGGACGAGTTGATGATTATTTTAATCGATGATTGATTGAATGACCATTTATTTTTAAGTTTTAAAACAATCTTTGTTTTTTGTCTGAGTACAGCAGAATTTCTAGAGTGCAATTTTGCATGTGATAAATAGAAACTAAATAACAATGTGAAAATAAATATAAGCTTCAATTTAATGAACGAAAACAGATTATGTGGACGTTTCGGGTTTCTCCTTTATAAAAAAAAACCTCAAGATGAATGAAACACTACAGACGAATGAGATACTATTATGTGTTAACTAAAATTAATAATTGTGAATGTTGTTCATGGTTATCTGAAAGACCGATGACTTCTGCTAGCATGAATGTATTGAAGATAGCTATGACAATTCCCCCCCCCCCCCCACCAAAAAAAAAAAAACATTAAAAAAAAACAAAAACAAAAAAGAAAAAAACATCAACAACAACAACCCCCCCCAAAAAAAAAACAACAAAAAAACAAAAAACAAAAACTAAACAACAAAAATATTTAAAAAAAAACAAAACAACAACTAAAAAACAAAACAATCCAACAAATAAAGATCGAAGTCAACAGCTTTGACGTAATAAATAATAGGAAGAAGTCAACAGTGTAGATTGTCAACAAGATATAATAAATAATAATCTAATACTACAGTGAGAAGAGCCCCCTACCTCGTTGGATCGGGGCATCACGGGTTGTTGGCCTGTTGGTCCAGGCTTTGCCAGCATCTGTGCCATCTGAAACACAAGAAAAATAAATTATAATGATTTCTACATACGGTGTCTTCTATCCCCTTATATCTCTGTTTTCCAACTTGCTTCCTGTCTTTGTCTTGGAATGGTTTTGTCCTGGTCCTGGCTGGGAGGGAAACAGTCAAATGCATAGTTATTGTTTGGGAGATGATATTTTTCTCTTTGTATATCATCTCCCTGTTATGTTATGCGCCCAGAGCCTCCAACCAGGGGGATAGTATGCGCAATATAAATGTGCATTATTACTATTTATATAGCGCAATATCCAATAGACGCGCTCAAAGCGCTTTACAATGGATCCCTAGCCGCCAACAGCAACGCTTAACATCTAGGACACGAGGCACTATGGCGCCTGTTAGGCAATATTACTATAATTTTAACAAGAGACAACGCTGTAAACGACCAGGTACTCATTTTACACCGGAGTACGACGAGAGAATTTGAGTAAAGAGCCTTTTTTCTAAAGGATTCAACTATGCGCCGCTCAGAGCGGGACTCAAACCCAGGACCTTCCAATATTTAAAGTTTTGATTGGGGGTCCCGATAGCTCAGTTGGTAGAGCACTCTCGCTTCACAATCAAAGGGTCCAAGATCAATCACGTGTGCAGTTGAGATTTATTGTGACCCCCCCCCCCCCCGCCACTCCCCCTGTCCCAGGTAGCTGGGTTTGTTAGATCTGAAAAAGGGGGGGGGGGGGGAAAGCAGTACTTTGAGATAAACTAACGTCCTATCTAAAGGGTGTCAAGCAATTGCTATTGTCTATTTCACGCTATAGAAACAGACATAAACTCCGGCTCCATGGGACTAATGGCTCTGACGTGCTACTTGTTTGTTTTGAGAGCTAAAACTTTTTTTCTTCTTCCAAAGAATCACTCACTACACTTACGACACTTTAAGGTCATTTCAGCGCCCATGAGAAAGGAGATGATGCCCAACACATAGGAATAATAAATATATACAGTACAGGGTTTACCACCAAAAATGTATACACACTTTAAATATGTTTTTAAAAATGAGTTTTTATAGAGCGCAATATCCACTAAACGTGCTCAATGCGATTTACTATAAGACGAGACATGACTGACGCCTGTTAGGCGAAATTAATTCTTTTTTTTCGGACAGAGACAACGCTGTTAATGACCAGGTACCATGACGTAACTATAGTACTCAAGTCGGCCATGCCAGGTACTCATTTTACACCTGAGTACGGTAACAGAATGTGAGCCAAGAGCCTCCTCCAAGGACACAACTATTCGCCGAGCGAGGCCCGAACCCAGGAGCTTCCGATCCAAAAGCGATATGTCATACCAGAAGACCACATCGCCGCATAACTAAATAGATGTAAAGCAGGTATATCTTATTATTATTGTTATTATTATTATTATTATTATTATTATTATTATTATTATTATTATTATTATTATATTATTATTATTATATATATTATTATAATAATATTATTATTATTATGTCATCATCATCATCATCATCATGACTATTATTATTATTATTATTATTATTATTATTATTATTATTATTATTATTATTATTATTATTATTATTATTATTATTAGATTAATTTTCGTCAAGTGTAAGAATATACAAAGATCATTTTATCATAATTTTGTCACCGCCTGTATTCAAACTGGTGTGTACGTTTTGGATCAGAAACCAGCGGCAATACGAAGCACTGGGAATGCACACATATCGACATTGAATTCCTTTGCTATTTACAATCATCTGCCTTCACTCAATTGGTTCTATAGATAGAATGCGCTTGGCCAAGGAGTTCACAACATTGCCATCCGGAAGTATAACGGACCAACACACAAACTCTGTGTAACCATGAACTTTTATAGTCTGGTTAATACAGTTTAGTGAGAACAACTCACAAACGCGGATGGCAAAAACAATAACAAAGGCCTGAGTGACGTCATCTGCATACTATCTATAGAAAGAAGGGAAGATGACGTCACTCAGTCAGTTCTTTGTTATTGTTTTGTCATCCATGTTTATGACTAATTCTCACAAAACTGTATGAACAAGACTATAAAAGTTCATCATTACACATAGTTTTTTGTGTGTTGGTCCGTTATACTTCCGGATGGCAATGTTGTGAGCTTCTTGGCCAAGAGCATACTATAGATTATAGGAATGGCGAGAAACAGCTGTCTGATTCATTGTGATGGAATGGGATATAATATTATACGCTGTCCAATATTACATAGTATCAGATCATGTCGTATATATCCAATAAATATTGATCGAAAATATTGATGCTATGTGCTTTTTTTTTTTTTTTGTTTGTTGCTTTATGTCTCTTCCAACACAATTGAGGTTATATGAAGACCGCTGAAACAAAAAACAAGCATCTAACAAAAATAGTACAAATGTAAATCAAATCATAATCTAAAGATCATAAGATAAATTATAAACAACAAGAACAAACAGCAGAAGATTACAGAAAAAAAAATCCTGTCAAAAATACAATCACAAACAAGAAGCAGATAGGCTAGTAAAGAGAAGAAAAACGACTCACTATCGATCGTACACCATGCGAACATCATAGGTATATGATTCAAGGGTGATGCTCCCATCCAACCACCCGCTATGTGCTTTGTTAAATTACTCACAACATCCGCTAGCCGACTATAACGTACCAACACACAATACTACGTGTCACCTTAAACTTATGTCACTTATAGTTATAGTCTGATTGATACAATTTAGAGACAGATACTCAATGAACTGGCTGGCTAAAAACAATAACAAAGAGCTGGGGGACGTCAACATAATTCATTCTATAGGAACGGCGAGAAACAGGTGTCTGTTCAATTGTAATAATAATAATAATAATAACAATAATAACAATAACAATAATAATAATAATAATAATAATAATAATTTTTATTATATATATATATATATATATATATATATATATATATATATATATATATATATATATATATATATATATATATATATGCTGTCACCAGTGCATATCGATATTCAGGGTGTTATTCAAAATGATTAATCCGAAACAAAACTCTTGTAAATTGATTACTCTTACAATCTTGTTGTTGTATAGACATGAATAATACAAACATCAAATGAATGGTAGATTGTTCACGTTTTAATGGGTGGCACACACACCAACTGTTCCTACCAGACTTGTAAAACGTTCAATTGTAATAAAATAGGATATATATGCTGACTCTCTCCCCCCCCCCCAATCCCTCTGTCTTTCTCTCTCTCCTTCCCTTGCAGGTAAAAATGTGTGTGTTTGTGTATGTGTGTGCGCCAGGTACCATTTTACACCCGAGTACGGTGAGAGAATGTGAGTAAAAGAGCCTTTTTCCAAGGACTCAACTAACTATGAGCATATGAGCAAGGCTCACTCGAACCCAAGACCTTCCGACCCGAAAGCGAGTGTCATCCACAAGACCGCATAGCCGCACAAATATTATACAGACCTGCCAACCCTTCATATTCCAAAAGTGGAATCAGAATGCCTGAAAACAGGAATTTGAGACAAAAAATAGGAATTTCACCCGTTTCACCCCCCCCCCCTCTCTTTCTTTGTTCTTTAAATTTTTTTCTTTACCGTTATCATTTTTTGAAAATAGGAATTTTAAAAACAATGGCGGAATAGTTCAAAAAGGAAGAATGAAAATAGGAATGATTCCGCCATAAGCGGAAGGGTTGGCAGGTATGTATTATAATACAGTAAAAGAATATCTTGCTCTTTCTTACCCCAGTGCATACTTGAATGTACCGCCGTGTGGACATTTCACAACAACGATAGAAAAAGTCAACCATATCCACGCGAAACGTTAAATTTATCATTAATTCAATTGTTGTTGTTGTTGTTACCCCTTCGATCTAGTCAGTCGGCAAGATAACATCAGAACTATATTTAAAACCGCCCAACAATTTTATGTTGTTTGGTAACGAGCACTAATGTCACTCTCTTCAATCAACATCCTTCAATTTTTGACAATTGACAGTCAATAAATGGATATGTAATATATATATACGTGAGGCCTTCCGAAAGCTCCTACATCCCCAGTATTCTTGTTCTAGAAGGGGGTTTTGGAGGAGGGGGGGGGGGGGACTTTTTATAAGTTCTAGTAGGGGGTTCGGGAGGAGGAGACTTTAAAAAAGAAAAAAGAAAAAAAGTTTCTCCCCCTCCCAAACCCCCTACTAGAACATTATAAAAAAACAAGAATACCGGGGATGTAGGAGCTTTCGGAAGGTCTCCCATATATACAAATAAATAAGTTAAATACAAACAAATCGATAAATACATAAACGTATAAATAGATGCTAGAACCACTAGATATATATTGACAAATTGAATAAAGAACCGAATGACAAAAGATCCACGGTGAAAATACAAATTGAAAGAAATGCTAGCACGAGGAGCTTTCGGAAGGCCTCCCCCACAGAGGCGACCGAACTCAAATTACGGAAGTCCACCAACTGGAAGGCAGGCTACGAATACATTTAATATTATACAGTCACAACTCCATTATTATTATTTTTATTTATATCATCCAAACACACCCAAAGACGGAAGGAAGTTGACAAGACAGGAACATGAAAATAGAAAAAAACAAAAAACAAAAAAAAAAAAAACAATTAAAAAGAAAAAAAAATACCACGATCAAATCGATGACGTCATAATACTATAAACCGGAATAAAACGCGGAGAATTCATTATTGAACCTCTTTATTTTTTTCCTTCTTTTCTTTTAAAGTATGGTTTCTGTTATTAAACTCTAGATACCGCAAGACAAACAAAAACAAAAGACAGAAACTAAAAAGACACCCCCTCAAAAAAAAAAAAGAATAAAAAAACAAAAAAGACAGCAAAAAAAATAAAAAAATATCAGCCAAACATAAACAAAAACAAAACTGATTACAGTGTGTAATATTTTATAATAATTGCACCTGTCATTTTCCACTTAAAAAATAATCCTAACCACGCATGCTGAATAATGACTCCTCCCATAACATACTCACCCCCCCCCCCCCCCCCCAAAAAAAAAAAAAAAAAAAAAAAAAAAAAAAAAAAAAAAAAAACAAACAACAAAAAAACCCCAAAAAAACAACAAAACAAAAAACAATTCTTTTTATTTTTTTTACATGGGGAAATGTTTGAAAAATTTACGAATGAAAGAAAACTGCGAGATTCTTTGTTTTGTTTTTATATTTTTAAAAATGATTTCATGAGCATAGTTATTTAATTATTGATAATTTATTTACCAATTTCAATGAAATCTGATCCACAACTTCTTTTTAACACGATAACAATCTGTCAAAGGCTTTCCGGAGAGATTGAAGACGCCAGTACTCAAAGCTCTTTTAAGCAACATTTTCATTATTTTTAATTTGTTCTTGCTAATCGCCGATAAACTCATAGTGTAATCACCTCGGTTCACTCACCAGTTTTGTGCATGATAAACACAATCAAATTCCCCTATCTCAATACGACAATTATTTTGTTGTTGTATACTCTATATAGTCTAATCCAATTTTTAGCCTCCATTTTTATTCAAAACTAATAATAATAATAATAATAATAATAATAATAATAATAATAATAATAACAACAACAATAATAATAATAATAAAATATAATAATAATAATAACAATATAATAATAACAATAATAATATTTTTAAAAAATAATAATAATAATAATAATAATAATAATAATAATAATAATAATAATAATAACACTACAACACTTAACATGTAAGACGAGACAATGATGTCTGTCAGGCGATATTACAATTTTTTTCTTCCGACATAGACAATGCTAAAAATGGCCAATTACTCATTTTACACCCCAAGTATGGTGATAGAATGTGAGTAAAGAGACTTTTCCAAGGACTCAACTAGGCGCCGCTCAGAGCGGGGATCGAACCCAAGGGACCTTCCGATCCTAAGACGAGTGTCATACCACTAGACCACATAGCCGTAAACAGTTTGACCCTGAGAAAATACAAAACAAAACAAAACAGTGACTAGTTCAAAATCAACACTTGTGCAGCTTTGTGGTATGATGGGTAATGACACACACACACACACACACACACACACACACACACAGCCGTCGTGTCTCCTCTGTACATGTTAAGCGTGACTATTGATAAGGAACCACTTATTATTATTATTATCATCATCATCATTGCCATTATTACTATTATTATTATTCAGATTATTACTATTATCATTATAATGGTTTTATTATTATCATTATTGTTACCAACATTATAATTATTATCATTATTATTATTATTATTATTACTATTATTACTATTATAATTATTATCATTATTTATTATTATTATTATTATTATTATTATTATTATTATTATATTATTATTTTTATTATTATTACTATTATAATTATTACTATTATTATTATTATTATTATTATTTATTATTATTATATTATTATTTATTATTATTATATTATTATTATTATATTATTATTATTATTATTTATTATTATTATTACTATTATTATTACTATTTTATTATTATTATATTATATTATTATTTTATATTATTATATTACTTTATTATAATTATTATATTTATATTATTAATATATTTATTAATTTATTAATTTTTTTACCAATAAATGATTACTAAAGGAATGTTTTCCCTTTACTATTCATTATTAGAATATGTAGTTTGCTCAAACAATTGCTACAGTTATTATATGGCCAATGGGCTAAAATTAACTCTTTTGTTAAGGGCTTTGAGCACATTTACTGTATTCTGCATCACACAAAAGCTCACAGTGTAATATTTAACAATCATGCATATATTATAACAATACGTCAGATGTATGCAGAAATACATTATGATACAAGGCAAAATACCCACAACATCCGCAAAGAGGCTGGATATAACGCACCAACACACAAAACTATGTGTAACCTTAAGGGGTGGGTCGGGTCTTATTATTAGGAACATACTTCAAAAAATTAATTTTGAGATTATGGTGGGAAACGTTATTTTATTATCTTAGAAATAATATAATTGAAATAAAATATAAGGGCACGAAAAACACAGCCGGAAAGGGTACAGGTAGTAAGAATAGTGTGAAAAACGGAAAGCTAAATTGCTATATTATTCTCAATATGTCATTTTTCTAGGGGTGTGGGATACTGTGTCAAACGTTTGTCAGAATCTATTCAATGAAATTATCTGAAAATGTCCAGTTATCACATAGATAATGTATTATGTTACCATAGAGAGATTATTTTTTGTTAAGGTATGTGTATTTTGAATTATAATCCAAATTATGAATTTTTTAACATCAATTTTGTCGTAACATTTTGATTCACAACTTTTTCTAATAAAAATTCCAAAAGCTAAAAGCTGTAAAATCTCTCTATGGTGACAAAAAATACTACAATGTTGATAAGAGGGAAGAATATGGAGGTTATTCCTTCAATAGCATTTGTGGAAGGTCTGCCACAAGATTGTTATATTTTTTTTTATGCCAGACCGCCAAATCAGCTCGCAAAACGGGTATCAACACAGAAAATGATTATCTCTCACCAAAAAAAGTTTTTCATACGATATGGATCAAAATTGATTTCATAATTCATATCCAAACTTAGAGGTCTTTCTCTCTTGAACTGTCTGTCGTATGACATTGATGTTTTGTATGTCTATTCTAACTGCGACCAAACAAAAATAATGTTTCCCATTTCTCCAAAATACAGATTAAGGATGTTAAAAATTGAGCTTTTATATAGCACTATATCCACTAAACGTGCTCAAAGTGCTTTACAATGGGTCCCTGGCCAACAGCAACACTAAACATTATTTAGGACAGGACATGACGCCTGTTAGGTGATATTACATTTTTTTTCGGACAGAGACAACCCTGTTAACGACCAGGTACTCATTTTACACCTGAGTACAGTGAGAGAATGTGAGTAAAGAGCCTTTTCCAAGGACTCAACTATGTGCCGCACAGATGTTGCTTGTTTGCGCTATATCAAAGACGTTGACAGTTAAATAATAAATATAAAATAAAATAAAATTCAGTTTATTCATCCCATAGGGAAATTTGTCTCTAGGGTCTATTCCAAGGGAAGACTGGAATAACCCAGGTGTCAGCCGCAGTGCAGCGCCGCAATTTGAGTTAGGGTGAGGTGACTTGCTCAAGGCCATACAGCGCAGCGGCAGGTGATCAAACTCAGCACCTTTCAGGGACGAAGCAAACACTATTATCGCTGAGCCCTGCTGCCCCACAAGCTTTCAATCTCATAGTGTGCTTCATAATTCATATCCAAATTTATGAGAAGTTTTTCTCTCTTGAACTGTCTATTGTACACCAATGATGTTTTGCGTATCTATTGGCCTACCGCATTGAGCTTTCCAGTACAGTTAGTTCACATTGGTCTACCCACGACTAATCAAAAATAATTTTTCCTATTTGAAAAAAAACCCAACAAAACCCACAGATTAAGGATTTTGCATATTTGCGTAAAAGTAAAAACTTCTACTGTTATTAATTTCAACTTTTTGATACTTTATAGTAATGTAAATGGTGCTGCTCGAAGCTCCAAGAAATAAATAGCAATGTAAAATTGAATGTAGGCTTCAATTTAATTTACGAAAACAGATAAAATGGACGTTTCGGTTTTCTCCCTTCATCAACAAAACAGGATGAATGAAACACTACAGACGAAAAACAACGCCACTACCACATTATCTCATTTGTCTGTTGTGTTTCATTCATCCTGTTTTGTCGATAAGGGGAAACCCGAACCGTCCATTTTATCTGTTTTCGTATATTAAATTGATATAGATATAAATTCTCAAGATTAAATATTTTTCGTGTTTCTTTGTGCATGGGATGTGTGGAATGTTTTTGACGTGAGAATATAACAGTGTATGGTGATTGGTGGCTGCCAGTCAAAAAAATTGTGTATGTCTGGGCATTTGTTGAATATTTTATTTTTCACAGAGTGGGGCTGTAATGTTAAGGAATTTTCCCTCCAGGCATAGCTTGCCTTTTTGTTGTTGTGATTGAGTTACTTAAACCCATTGAATATGATGGAAATGGAATGTCTCTATTTGCCATGATCGATATTGGTGTCCTTTCAAATTCCATACGTTGTTGCATGACGAAGATGTTAGTTCTATTTTGTAATGAAGAGGTGTGTTGGTGTTATCGTGTTTTGAAATGTCCCTCCAGTTTGACTATCAGTTTGTGTGGCTGTTGATTTGTAAATGATGACTGATTCAAGGCATTTACCTAAGCGTAGTGTTTATCTGCATCTCTGTTGACGGTGCAGCTTAACAGCTCGTTCCCCCTCCCCATCGTGCGCAAGCGCAATCAACATTAATTGATTCTCGATGCTGTGTTCTTGTATTTGGTCATCGCACAAATAGGGTCACAAAAGTTATACACATATATGTGTGTATTATGATATCTGTACGGCTTTGTTAATAACAAAACATTTTAAAACTAGCACTGATGACATGCGACCAAAAATTTAAAACTACAAAATAGAAGTAGCATTAGAGATAAAATAAAATTCTAAAAGCACATGATTAAATATCTTGATTAGCTAGGTAGCTCTGTAACGTAGTGATTAGGCTTTCAGACTCAAGCCTTGAACTCGGAGGAACTGGGTTTAAATCCCATTGTGGACAATTTAAAAATGCATGTTGCGTTTTGCGTTTATAAATGCAACAATTGAGCTGCAAATGATAGCAGTCACCGTTTCCATAAATAAGATCAAATGAAGGAAGTGATCATCATAAATTTCTTGTTAAAATATCAGTATCGCTGCTATATCATATCGTATTGGTTAGAAAATTTCTGATACCGCCCAACACTAATGTAAAAAGAAGCAGGAAGTAACATCAGAACTGTTGACTGTAAACAGCTTGTTTTTATTGGATATAAAACAAATACTTTATGTTATTACTAAACAAAAAATAATTTTTGGTGACATTTATTATTTGGAAAAATCATACATATAAGTTTGAAATTAAACTTTTAAAATTGATTTGCTTAAAAGTCTGCAGTAAAGGAGGTGCGTCCATCTTTCCACATGAATTTTTAAATCTAATTATTATATAAGCCTGAAGTTAACCATTATCATTGAGATAAAAGATTTGTATCATTTCAAGACTCTTATGATTGCAAAATTGCAAAGCCTTCCGAGAGTATGTTATAGAGAATTAAGAGGTATCTAAGGCAAACACTTGAGATTTAGACTCACTGTCCAAATAAAATGGAAATGGCCCTGTGCATGGCGGAAGTCATCGTATTAAAAAAAAAAATTGAGCATTTATATAGCGCAATACCCACTAAACATGTTCAAAGTGCTTTACAAAGGAAAAGAAGACAATGCCCTCTTTGTTGAAGGTCCTTTCTTTTTTTACGTTTACGTTCATGGTTAATCTGCAACTCCAACCAAGGTCAATAACGCCACCTTAACAAGGAGGGTACACGTCTATTTTTGCATTTGCAATGTGTGAGTTGGTTACTGGTTGTGGGTCTTAAGAATGTACATATTGTGGGCTGATATATAATGTTTTCAATGGTGCTCTTGTACAGGTCTAGCTAACTGATTTTTATGTTGTTTCCGTTGAATGTGATGTGACAGGAGATTTCCACCAATATAAGTTTTGTGACATTTTGTCAAAAGACAAGTTAAACTAAGTTATGATCAGTGTTCCCTGCCTTTTTGGCCTCTCAACTCGACTCCTGTCTCCCACATGACTGACCATCTCAATCTCATCATCCCCATCAGATAGATATCTATTACTATTATCTAGAGATAAGAGTAAGAGTAAGACCGAATAGATACACAAATTGAACTGCCTGCGGATTTGTATGTGAAAAATATAACGGCAACACTTGTTGCCTACTTTATATAACAATGGGGGATGCAGCGGCTTTATGTGAGAACAACGGTTTGTATGAAAACAATATATAAGCGTAACAAAGTTCTCCATCTGGCAGCAGAATATTCAGAGAAGTGAGACAGTAAAAAGTAAGGACGAGGAGTGAAGTGAGTGGTTAGATTAGTGTATCTAGTGATGTAGTGCACTGCAGCAAGATTCATGAGATCACATCTCACAATTTTTCAATGGATAAACTAAGCGTATAAATGCATAAATCATACTCACGTTTGCAGCTGCGCGTCGTTAATCTTTGCAAATTGAATAAAAATCTATTTGTTTTCCAACCAAAGATGCCGATTATGAACAAATTAGGAAGGACAGAGAGTGAATTATCGAGAGAGGTGAATGTCGTTACTGACACAGAGAATTTTCTCGATACCGAGCTAGTGATACGAATACAATATTATTATTTTATGGGAGGCAAAACACAAAGATGCCGATATTTTGAAACCAATATAAGAGAATTATGTTTGTAATGATCTCGTTCGATTTTGATTAATTTCTGGTTTTGTCAGAAGTGTACAGGACTTCTTAATTCATTAAACACTAAGAGGTATCGAACATTGCTTGGAATACATTCACGAGTACAAACCAGAGAAGGTCATGACCTTAACCTCTCACCTTGTTTCTTGATAATATTGGTATATTTAAATCAAACCAAATTATCTGTTTTTGTACAAATTTCCAAATGCATTGAGCAAAGTGTGCTTGCAGAAGCTAATATTTCGTTAAAGCTTAACACTGGTGCCTTGAAACAGTTGACAGTTTCAAGGTCAATAAAAACACGACATCATTCTTAATCATGACACCAAAAACAAAAACGTTGACATTGTTTACAATCCAACATGGCGGATAACAACAGACTTTCGAAGGTATAGAACAATAAATCAATTAGAGTGGTGCGTCCTCAAGGAAAATTTAACCCTATGGTCAAGTCGGTAAAAATATTCAATTAAAAATTCGCAAGATTTTATTTCTATGAAAAGGTATTCTTTCATGAAAACAATATCACCTGACTGACGGAGCGGCGAGGACTGAGATTTGACTTGACTGACTGAGTCTGCTGAGTGAATGACTAAGTTAATGACTAAGGCTTAGGCTCCTGACTGAACATTGACGGCGTTCACTCCTGGGCATTGGGGAGCGGGTCCTTGTCGCCATCTTTCTTTGTTTATACAGAGACAATGGCCATATGGTTTAAAGTGTTCAGACCACCCAAAAGAGAGAGTATTAATTTAGTTCCGTCTAGTTTTTTTCAAAATACGATCCCCCCCCCCTCCCATCCTCTCTCCCTCCCTCCCTCCCCTCTCTCTCTCTCTCTCTCCCTCTCTCTCTCTCCTCGAACTCCTTCCCCTCATTTTACCTAGGCGGTGTTATTTACTGCTATGTATCAAGAACAGCCAATGTGGCAATTCAATCTCTGTGGAAAATGAAAAATCAGTTCTTTACTTTTTATGGGAACATCTTTTAGAGGCGCATCTCTTTATGCCTTAAGTATATTTTTGCACATTATAGTAATATATTATTTTGATAAGAAGCTCACCTCCATGTAGCTTGTAGCTCTCGTTCTTTGTTAGAAGTTCTTATTGAACACCTTGTTAGAAAAAAAAACATTTATTCAAAACCCCTTCTTACTTGTGTAGGCAGTTTATGAAAGATTCTAAATGTGTCCATTTTACTTGAAACCCATAGCAAAGGAAAGAGCTTGCAACATTGATCGCAGAACAGTTTGAATATTGGACACTTTTGCCTAGAAATGTTCCCAGTAGAGTGATTCTTATCTAATGTGTTTTGTTGCTAGATATTTTTTGTTGCTAATGAAAATTATGAAAGCTATATACAATGGTGGCGTTTTTATACACCTCCGTTGGAGGTGTACAAAAATGCACCGTTTTTATGCACCTCCGGTTGGCGGTGTTGGTAAATTAATGAAAATGTTGCTGCATACGTCCATGAGGTTTAAATAGTTTTAGATTGTAGTTTAGCAAGCTGCTTAGTGGTTACCGATGTACAATGATAATAAATTAAAGAATAATAACAATAATTAAAAAAAACAAAAGTAAAAAGGAACATGTCACACAAAAACTGATCTCAAATAAATAAATAATTTTAGAAAATTAAAATACAAGATTTTAAAAACATGTTAAAAAGTTTTTGAAAAAAAAAAAAGAAAGAAAAAAAGCAAATAAAAACAAACTAAATAAAAAAAAAAAAAAATGTCACCAATGGGAATCGAACCCAGTACTTTCAAGGTTGGAGTCTGACAACTTGTCCACTGCGCTACGGAGCCACTTGACTGTTCATCACATTTAATAAGGTCTTTCTAAAACATTATTTTACCTTCAATGCAACTTCTATTTTCTAGTTTTATATTTCGATTTTTTAAATTATTATTATTTATATAAATTTATTAACAAAAACATCCTACAGATATATATGACTTTTGCCATGTCCAAATACAGGAACACAATATCACTAATGAAATTGGGTGGAATGCGCATGCGTGACGGAGGTGTATAAAAACGATCCGTTAAGATACACGGTCAACAGAGGTGCATAAAAACACTACGATATACAATATTAGTTGTCTGTCATTAGTCCCCTGGAGACGAAGTTTATCCCAGTTTCTATAGCTAGAGCATGGAACGGACAATAGCAATTGCTTTCAACCCTTTGGATGGGCGCTAGTCTACTGCAAAGTACTTTCCATCAGATCTAACAGACCAGCTACTCAATTAACAAACATTAAATGACATAAGTGATCTGAAAATGTCTTATGATGAACTATTTTTATTCCAGAGAGAACTTTCATTGTGAACTTTATGAAATAAAAATTTAAAATAAAATAAAAATAAAATTCCCTTTTCATTGAATAAGGGAAATTTGTCCCTATGGTCTGTATTGCTCAGACACGGGTGAAAAGAAGCTATAGAATACAACACAACTCGTTATTGACTATATATATCATTTTCTACATGGTCTATTCCAAGGGAGCTAGGGCGAGGTGACTTGCTCAAAGCCACACAACGCAGCAGCGGGTGATCTAACTTGGTACCTTTCGGGTATGAAGCAAAGACTGTACCGCTGAGACATGCTGCCCCTCACATAAGAAGTTAATTTAAATGTAAAAGGAGACCAGAGCAGTTTCTATGTCTTTTAATTAGAAGCAAAAATCTCTGGCCTTTTAATATGCCACTAAATCCATTTTGCTTATAGTTATATTATCATTTAAAATTAATTCATAGAGCTTTATAATCCAACCCATAGCTCCCTACCCCCCCCCCCCCCCCCCCCCCCCCCCCCTTTCGCTCTCTCACTCACTCACTCACTCACTCTTTCTCTCTCTCTCTCTCTCTCTCTCTCTCTCTCTCTCTCTCTCTCTCTCTCTCTCTCTCTCTCTCTCTCTCTCTCTCTCTCTCTCTCTCTCTCTCTCTCTCTCTCTCTCTCTCTATCTTTCTTTCTCAATAATATTAATATGCCACGTGAGTTGTCAGCTTTGAATAAGTTCTTACAATTACAATGATTAAAAATTCTAGATACCTTTAAGATGAATACATCATAATACTAAAGATTATCATGTTCTTACCCCTGACACCCATCAAAGATCTCAGAAAATTCTCAATTTACCCCAGAACCATCACAGATTGATAAAACTTACCACAGGAGTTATATCTGCACTTTAGATTTATTTACAGAGCTTCTAGATGACTGCTGAAGTTCACCTTAATGTTATTGTTCATGTCAAAATCTTCATGAGTGAAGCTGGACATTAAAGGAAGATTCAGATAAGTTCTTCAAATGTCACAATTCCAATATTTAATTAATTCTAATTTCATCATAAATTCAATGTTTTCCAACAGAGTCGGACTTCGACTTCACGCATGTCAAATTCACAAAATGCGACAAGAATGAGCAGGGAGACAAGCTATCGACAAAACTCTGATATTTTAAGTAAAGAGGAGGAGTACAAGTAAGTCTAAAGTCTTTACTTGATTTCCTTTACACGCTTGCACCCACATCTTTCACTGTCATGTTTTCAAAAGAAACCCCCCCCCCCCCAAAAAAAAATCCTGAGCTTTTATATAGCGCAATATCCACTAAACATGCTCAAAGTGGTTTACAATGGGTCCCTAGCCAACAAGACGAGAATGCGACAACTGTTATTTTTTTTTCTACGATAGACATATTGCTGTTAAAGAATAGGTACACATTTTACACCTGAGTACGGTGAGAGAATGTGAGTAAAGAGCCTTATCCAAGACTCAACAATGCATGGTTCAGAGCAGGATTCGAACCCATAACCTTCAAATCCGAGGGCGAGTGTCATACCACTAGACCACATAGATAGCTGCACAAGATAAAGAAAGTGAAAGAAAAAAGCATTGTAAAGCGCATTTAGCAGGGCAAGTGACTGGGAATGGGCTATATATATAATATATATATATATATATATATATATATATATATATATATATATATATATATATATATATATATATGTTCATATTTTAAAAATTACTACAATCTAGAAAAAAACAACAATCCAATCAATAGAAATTTTATTTATTTTTGTCATGAATTCAGTTCTTTGTGAATCAGATCTTGTCTTAAACCACTCTGAGTGATGTATAGTTGAGTCCTTGGAAAAGGCTCTTTACTCATATTCTCTCATCATCATCAAAAAATTTGAAGATAAATTTTTATTTTGTAGCAGGTAGAACTTTGCACTGTGATGAATAATCATTATTTATAACATTTGAAGAGTATTTGTCATCATTTTTATCACATAATGCCAATGAAATTATCATCAATGATGAGTTTTGTTGCCCTTGCGATGACCCATAATTATAGGCAGCGACTATGTAGATAGTATTGATTACTATCTAAATTGCCCTGTCTATGAGTGTATCAGGGTTATTAAGTCATATTAAATCAAGGTTTATAAAAAATGATTTATTTATTTACCTATGTATTTGTTTATTTCGTTAGTTATTTTGTTTTATATTTACTTGTTTATGAATTTTAATATACAATAATATATTCATTTTATGTTTTATTGATAACTTTTATTCATATTTATTTATTCAAATTTATGTCTTAAAGCATCTTATCTTTTTTAAAAATTTTTTTTTAGCCAATAACTTTTAGGTCAATATCCATATGCCTATGCTTGTTTAATGTGTATGTATATTTAAGAAGACGTTAAAAATAAACTGGGAAAGTTACTACAAACATTGGATGTCTCTCATTCCTGAGATTTAAAAAAAAGAAGAAGAGAGAAAATGAGAGAGAAAATAAAAACATTAAAAAATCTTTTTGTTTCTTTTTTTTGCAGGAGATTAAATGCTGAGTTGGAAGCCAAAACTGCCTCGCTGGTCCAAGAGGCCGAGATGGTGATGGTGAGTTGAATAGGTGACATTGATAGGTTATGTAGATTGGAAAACTAGTAAGATGAGACCTATATAATAATAATATATATAAATATAATAATAATAATAATAATAATATATAATAATAATATAATAATAATAATAATAATAATAATAATAATAAAGTGTTCTTCTCTAGCGCCAAATGCCGAAGCCTCAAAGCGCTTTACAATATACTTGTCAAACCACACTTACCGAGCCAAACAGACACACACAACAGTCGCACACATTGTGCAAGTTTTACAAAATGAAGTTCCCATTCAACAAAATGGAATAAAAAAATAAAACGAATAATTTATTAATATATATAAATTAAATAAAATATAAAATATATAATATATATATATATATATATATATACACCAATCTCTATTTTTAGGGGCAGTGCGGCTCAGCGTTGCGAAAGGCACTGAGTTCGAGTACCCGCTGCGTTGTGTGGCCTTGAGCAAGTCACCTCGCCCTTGCTCTGTTTATGGCGCTGCACCACGGCTGACGCCTGGGTTAATCCAGTCTTCCCTTGGAATAGACCCGAAAGAAAAAATTCCCATATTGGATGAACAAAGGGAATTTTATTTTTATTTTTTTGTTTAATTAAAAAAAATATTTGTGCATTGTCTCCTTTTTTATTTTTTATTTTTTTCACAACAGAAAGGACAGGAGAGCTTGTTAGGAAAACCTACCCTTATGGATAATATCAGTACTGAAGACTTTTTACAGTAAGTATATCTGTGTGGGATTTTTTGACTTCCCAGAGTGGGCAGGTGGTCACTTGCTATCTCCCTATATCTTATTTCTGAGTTACTTTCTATCTTTGTCTTGGAATGTGATTACTTGGTTTTGCCCTAGCCCTTCCGGAGTCCTTAGCTGAGAGGGAAACAGTCAAATGTTTAGTGTTAGTTTTGGGAGATGATATTTTTTTCCTTGTAAATCATCCCTGTCTTATGTACTGATAGTTATATATTTCTTTGTTTTGAATATATTTTATAAACTTTTGAGTGTATACCTCTAAGTGGGATAATGTGCTGTTGTCTTGATGAGACCTTTTAGGTGATCTCAAACAATAAATGACATTGATGGTGTACTCTAGGAATCTACAGATTTTCCCTATTTGAACCATTGCCCCTTTGTTTTACTTTTTATTAGATGCTTTAATTGGAAATCTTTTATCTTTTCTAGACTTGTCTGTTGTAATTCATTACCTTTTAATCTGACTGATAATCTTTTAAAGAAACTACAGCATTTACAAAACCAAGCTGCACGAATTGTTTTAAAGAAGAAAAAAAAAAAAGAGAACACATAGCCACAATGATGAATGTTTTATGAACTCCACGTGTTGCCCGTTAAAGCTAGAATTGATTATAAAATTGCAATGCTGTGTTTTAACTCTAAAACCGATTGCTCACTTTTTTATCTGAAGGATTTTATTAATGATTATATCCCATCGTAATTTAAGATCATATGATCAGCATCTTTTGCACACCACAAAAAGGGGGGAAAAAAATTAAAAGACAGAACCTTATATTGCGCAGCTCTGACAATGTGAAATTCTCTGCCATTCAATCTGCGCTCTAGCTTTACTGATTCAGAAGCAGTTTTTAAAAGAAAATTAAGATGTCATCTCTTTCTGTTATGTTAGATAGTACGTAGAAAAAACGAAATGAGAATTTATTTATTTATTTAAAAAATATATTAAAGTTAAAAAAGAATGGATAAGCAATCTTCATAATATACCACAGGTTTAATTACATTATTTTTGTAGTGCCACCTCACTGAACATATTTACCTTAATTTACATTTTTAAAAATAATTCTGTATTCTCATCTTTAATGTTGTTTATAATATGATAGAGTAATTTTTTAAAATGATATGTAAATTGTGCGCCTAGAGCTATATTGTATGGGACAGGCGCTATATAAATAAATTACATTATTATTATTAATATTATGATGATGATGATGATGATGATTATTATTATTATTATTATTATTATTATTATTATTATTATTATTATTATTGTTATTATTATTATTATTATTATTATTATTATTATTATTATTATTATTATTATTATTATTATTATTATCATTATTATTATTAACAATGACTACTGAAACTGTACCGTGCTCTTGTAAAACCGGTACTTCTGTATAACTGCGGCACTTGGGCGTTGACAAAATCCGAAGAAGAACATCTGGATGCCTTCCATCGCACACAGCTAAGATGGGTACTGGACATCAAATACCCAAAAAAGATCTCAAATGAATCACTCTATAAGATCACAAAAGAAAGACCAATCTCCCTTGACATTTTACAACAACGATGGCAACTTTTCGGTCACATACTACGCAGGGACAAAAACATACCAGCTAACCAAGCCATGTCGGGATATTTCCAAAAACACGGGAACCTTTTCAGAGGAAGACCGATCACAACACTCCCTGTGATCCTAAACAAAAACCTCACAACACTTGGACAAAGCATTAGTCTCATAACGGCAGGGGACCTTGAAAATCTGAGAACCCTAGCAGAGGACCGGCAATATTGGAGACACCTCACACAGGAAATACTGGAAACAGCCAAGGCGACCCGATCTTTCGGTCGAGACGCGAAAGGCATCTAAGTAAGTAAGTAAGTAATGACTACTATCCGTTTAATGTCACAGAAACAAAGGTAAACTCTGGCATCAGGGGCGTTATAACTACAAATAGGCATCTTTAATCTTCCTTATTCCTTGTTGTTTCAGAGAGCTAGATAATGATGATGATGATGATGGTTTTTACTACGATAATGCAGAAGGTGATGTGAGTTACACCAATAGCACAAGTACTAAAATATCCAAAAACTTTAGAGAAAAGGTATGTCTGTTGTATTGTTATTGGTATTATTATTATTATTATTATTATTATTATTATTATTATTATTATTATTATTATTATTATTATTATTATTATTATTATTATTTATTATTGTTATTATTATTATTATTGTTATTATTTTTAGTATTATTATCGTCGTCGTCATCATCATTAATTTCTACAAATTAATGGAAACAAATCTAATAAAATAATTACTAATACAGGAGCCCCTCAATGGTGTGTTCTCTCTCCTCGCCTCTTTACGGTTTACACAAATGACTGTACAAGTGACTTGGTCCCAATTTTGAAATTTGCTGACGAAACTGCCCTTCAAGGGATATTTAAAGATGATGAAACGGCATACAGATCTGAGATCGACAGATTTGTTGGTTGGTGTCAAGATAACTCCCTGAAATTAAATGTAGGAAAAACCAAAGAAATGATTTTAGATTTTAGAAAGCACACAAATTCCATCACTCAGCTCAAAATTAAAAATCAAGCTGTTGAGCAAGTTTCGGTTTACAAATATTTGGGTATTTTAATTGACAATAAATTGCAGTGGCATTTACAAATCGATGCTGTTATCTCTAAATTGAACAAAAGAATGTATTTTATTCGGAAACTTTCAGAATTTGACATAGACAAAACGTTATGCACCCTTTATTATAGATCCGTTTTGGAGACCGTTATTACTTTTTGTATTACAGCATGGTGTGGAAATTACAGTATTTGCGACATTAAGAAAATTGGTCGGATAATTGATAAAGCCAGGAGTTATACTCACCCAATTTCCAATGTGGAAGAACTGTTCAAGAGATTTTGTCTAAGTAAAATGGAGAAAGTAATGAAGGATTGCGATCACCCCCTTCGCAAATATATTACGTTCTCCATGAGGAGTCGTAGCCTTATATCTATAAAAACAAAGACAACACGTCACCTTAATTCATTTATGCCACATGGTGTTCGACATTTTAACGCGCAACTGTGATTTAAATTAAATACTATCTTTTAAATATACACTCACAAGTTCGGACTTAAGGCCAGAGGTATGGCCTATCTCAATTTATTAAATTAATATATAAGGTGTTGCTATTGGTTCTTGGTTGTATATTTTTTACGTTTGCATATATAAATATGTATACATTGTCGCCATAGATTCTCAACTTTGTGTTTATACATTTTTATGCATGCCACGTCTGTAAACGAATTTCCATTTTTTTTGGATGAATAAAGTATTATTATTATTATTATTATTATTATTATTATTATTATTATTATTATTATTTATATTATTATTATTATTATTATATTTTATTATTTTATTATTATTATTATTAATTATTATTATTATTATATTATTATTATTATTATTATTGTTATTATTATTGTAATAATAATTGTTGTTATTGTTATTGTTGTTTTTAATTAATGAAAACATTATCATTTCAGTGCCATGTTTAATTAATTTTATCCATCCTTCGATGTCATAAAATGTTATTGAAAACCAGGTCTTCTAATTTTGCTTGGTTCTATCAAACAATTTTTTTGGGGAAAAAATAATAAAGAAAAGGCTCATAAATGCATTACTATTTTTTTTTTTTTTAAGGTCATAAAATCATTAAATTTATTGGCAACCATTTTCTCATTTCGTTCTCTCTAAGGATTCTGGTTCAAGGCCAATGTCTAAAAATAGCATCAGGTCCTCTAATACACGCCCTAGTTCAGCCAAACGTCCACCCTCGGGAAGGTAAGGATACTCGTAATGCAAAGTAGCGGCCAACCATTATGTTAAATGTAAGGCATTGCTTTGACTGGTATAATATAATGTTTGTGATTTTATAAGGGGGTGAGGTGGCCGAGTGGTTAAGGCATTGCACTGTGATCAAGAAGGTCCTGGGTTTGAGCCCCGCTTCAGGCACTTTCATAATTTTTTCTAGGTCAAGATTCTTAACCCCGAATTTTCTCACTTGGACAACATGGGTGATTCCTGTGGACATCAGACATCCTGTTTGATGAATTGTCTATATTCCATCAAGGAGTGCCTATTCAGAAAAGTGAGTGGAGCAGGCACTTATGTTGATAATAACGAGAAATGAAGTGAGTAGAAAAGTGCCAGAAGACAAAAGAGAATAAAAACTTTGCATCGATAGGGGCTCAAACCCACAACCTTACTGGTGCGATAACTCCGCCTGGCTGTGAGAGGGTAGCTCTACAATCAAATTTTTATTCTCTAGTGTTGTCTGGCACTTTTCTACTCACTTCATTTCTCGTCATGGAATGCCTGGTGAACGGGATCTCATGGTGCGTTGCGAAAGGGTTTAATTAAATTTAAAAAAATAATTTTCAATAATAATTTTAAATGATAGTATATGGGGTTATTTTGTTGTCATAAATGTACTTTATAGTCAACAATATGAGCTTAAAAAAAGTTTGAGCTTTTATATAGCGCAAAATCCACTAAACATGCTCAAAGCGCTTTATAAGGGGGTCCTGGCCAACAGCAACACTTAACATTTAGGACGGGACTGTTGGGCGATATTACAATTCTTTCGGACAGAGACAATGCTGTTAAAGGCCAGGTACTCATGTTACACCTGAGTACGGTGAGAGAATGTGAGTAAAGAACCTTTTCCAAGGACTCAACTATGCGTCATGTGGGGCTCAAACCCAGGACTTTCCGATCCGAAAGCGAGTGTCATACCACAAGACCACATAGCCTCACTATGAGATGTGGGTTGAATTTATATCTTTTTTTTTTGTCTCAGAATAGTGAGTGGAGCAGGCACTCCTGCCAATAATAACAAGAAAAGAGTAGAAAAGTGCCAGGGGACAATAAAGAATAAAAATTTGCGGTGATTGGAAGTTGACCCACGACCTGACTGTAACAGCAATTCTGGCGCGGTTCTGTTTGTGTGTTAACCTAATGACCCTAAGAAGTGGGTTGAATTTCTATCTTTTATTGTCTTAGAAAAGTGAGTGGAGCAGGTACTTTTGTTGATAATAGCAAGAAATGAATTGGGTAAAAAAGTGCGCGAATAAAAGCTTTGCGGCGATGGGGTAGACTTTAACAGCAACTCTGGCGCGGTTGTGTTTGTGTGTTGACCTCATGACCTCGAGAAGTCGCGAGATGGACTCAAGATAGTTAGTTACTTTGTTTGAACCTTTTTTTTCTCTTTAGAATGGTGGATGGCGTCAATTGTAGAGCACCCCTCTTGTGGCCAGGTGGATGTGCTGTGGGTTCCACTCTCCATTGCCACAAAGTTTTTATTCTCTATCTTGAGCTTTTTTATATAGTGCAATATCCACTAAACATGCTCAAAGTGCTTTACAAAGGGTCCCTGACCAACAGCAACACATAACGTAGAATGGGACATGACACCTGTTAGGCGATATTGCAATTTTTTCCGACAGAGACAACACTGATAATGGCAGGTACTCATTTTACACCTGAGTATGGTGAGAGAATGTGAGTAAAGAGCCTTTTCCAAAGACTCAACTGTGCAACCAGGACCTTCCAGCTCGAAAGCAAGTGTCATACCACTAGACCACATAGCCGCTATATCGTCCTCTTACACTTCTCTACTCTCTTTATTTCTTGTTTTTATCTTTTATTGCGGAAAATGATTTATAATTTAATTCATTGAATTTTTTTGTGCGGCTATGTGGTCTTGTGGCATGAAGCTCGCTTTCGGATAGGAAGTCCTGGGTTCGAGCCTCGCTCGGCGCATAGTTGGAAAAGGCTCTTTACTCACATTCTCTCATATTCAGGTGTAAAATGAGTACCTGGCCATTAACAGCGTTGTCTCTGTCAGAAAAAAATTGTAACATTGCCTAACAGGCATTATGTCCCGTCCTACATGTTAAATGTTGCTGTCAGCCAGGGACCCCTTGTAAAGCGCTTTGAGCACATTTAGTGGATATTGCACTGTATAAAATCTCTATTTAAAAAAAATTGTGGACAGTACATGTGCGTCGGTTCCACTCCTCATTGCCACAAAGTTTTTATTCTCTATCATTCTCTGATATCTCTCTACTTTCTTTATTTCTTATTATTATCTTTTATAGTGGAATTTGAAATTTAATTCATTAAATTCATTTTCTTTATCATTTCCAGTAAACCAAAGAAGTTCTCGTCTAAACCTCCGAGTAGAGCGGCCGATGATGTTGCAGTGCCCGATGACACATTTCTTACATCTTTACAGCAACAGTTTAGCGACATGTCGACAAAGATGAATAATGATGTCGATGATGACGATGATGATGACATCGGAGATAAGTTTGGTGATGATGATGGGGCGTTCGACGACGACATTTTACCGCAGGCTGCAGCAGATATGGGATCAGGTCAGACGATGCGTACTTATTTGCAGGTCTGTTATGGGCTCGTTGTTGTAATGGGAATACTCTCAAAACTAACGCAAAATATTGTCCATTACAACAATGTTAAATCAGGCCCATAATTGCATTTGGTTATCAGACCTGTGGATATGTGTATCTAGGGTCAGACAAATTCTGAAATTCTTTTTTATTATCGCCCAGACAGGCCAACTTGAAATTTTTTTAATTAGTCATATTTAGGAGATAAATATTATTGTCGCTACAGTTATCTTTGGGGGTCCCAATAGCTCAATTGGTAGAGCACTCGCTTCATACAGAAAGGGACCAAGATCAATCCTGTAAGCAGTTGAGATTTTTTTTTAAACCCCCCCCCCCCCCCCTGTCTACCCAGTAGTGATTGGGTAGCTGGGTCTCTTAGATCTGGTGGAAAGTACTTTGCGATAGACTTGCGTCTTATTAAAAGGGCAGCAAGCAATTGCTATTGAGATCTAATGGTGCCATTGTGAAAGGGCTTAATGTAAAAAAAAAAAATTATAATAATTTAAAATAGTTTTATATGGAGGTTATTTTGATGTTAAAGATGTACTTTTAGTCAACAATAGGAGACTTGGGTTGAATTTATATCTTTTATTGTCTCAGAAAAGTGAGTGGAGCAGGTACTCTTGTTGATACTAATTAGAATAATAACGATAATGACGCTATAGAAACTGGGATAAACTCAGGCTCCATCGGCCGAATGGCTCGGAAGGACTATAGTTATCTTTAAAAATCCATTAATTACCGTCACATGAATTTAAAAATGCTTCATAAACCTTCAAGATATGAAGTCTGGCATCAACGTTCATTTCCAAAAAGATGCTCATCAAGTTCTGAAAATTTTCATAATAGTAGGTATGTGTATTATTATATTAAGAGATGAAGTGAGTAGAAAAGTGCCAGAAGACAACAGAGAATAAAAAATTTTTCGCGGCGGTGGTGGGGTTTGAACCTGCGACCTTATTGGTATGACAACTCGCCCTGGCCGGTGAGAGCATGCCTCTACTGTATGAGCTATTCACGAACACAAAAATATTCATATCAAACTCAGATCATTCCTAGGGCTCTCTCTCACCGACTTCTGGAGACCGCGGGCTTGCCACACAACCATCGCGAAGTTACCTGGCCAGTATTTAAGCTTAATAGCCAATATTCTCAACACAAACATATAACATAGAAATGATTGAGACATTGAGTATGCTCCGGCATATGGGGTGAATTTTTAATTCAGAAAAGTAAGTGGAGCAGGCACCTATGTTGGTAACAACAAGAGATGAAGTGAGTAGAAAAGTGCCAGAAGACAACAGAGAATAAATTTTTTTTCGCGATATGATATGTGATATTGAATGTAAGCTTCAATTTAATATACGAAAACAGATAAAATGGATGTTTCGGGTTTCCCCTTTATCAACAAAACAGGGTGAATGAAACACTACAGATGAATGTGATAATGTGGTAGTGGCATTGTTAAGATGAGTAAACAAAAACATTTTTTTTTTCTTGTATTTTTCTTTCTTGCTTTGTCTGGCACCGTTTCATACACACTTTTTCAGATCTCCATTCTGAAATGTTAACAAAATATGATGTAGACTACAAATTAAAAATAAAAGATGTTGATAGATAATACAATACGATGAGACAACCCTTCCTAAACTTACTGAACTTCCCGCTAATGATTGGTACTAATAATAGCGATAGCGTCTGTCGGTTGTCAAGACGCGACTTCCAACAAAGGGGCGCTACTCTTAAATCTGTTTTGAAATCTCATTCCCTATTAGTATCAGCTTCAGATTTTAAAATGAAATTTAATTTAATTTTTTCAAATGCCGTATAATTTGTTGTCTTTGCCAGAGGCGACCATACGGTTTTTGAAGGCCAAGCTACGCGTCATGCAGGAGGAGGTGGATAGGTTGGTCCATGACAATGGGAAAAAGGTAATGACATCAAATAATTCTTGATAGAATTTATTTTTAAAAAGCATAAAGAAAGAAAATAATCTTTATTGCTAAAGTAGAGGAAATATGCTGTATTTTCTGATTTAACAAGACTAAATAAAATTTTGGAAGTCACATAGATACCTCTCTATAAAGACACACAGACAGAAAAATGTATAAATTTCTTCATTTCCCAGTGAGAATTATTCATAAACGTGGATGGCAAAAAACAGTAACAAAGGCCCCAGTGACGTCAACTTCATTCTATCTATATAGTCATGTCTCTCCAATCTGAACATATCCGTTCCCAGCAATTTGGATAGTTGAATCAGTCCGTAAGATGTACAAATAAAACAAAAAATTCAGTCCCCAGACAATTTTCTGGATAATGGAACATCCGGATTGTGGATTTCCAGATTTTAAAGCAGAACTGCCGACTTGAAATTTTTAAAATTTGTAGTTTCCATGGAAAAAAAAAAAAAGATTCAATTTAAATCATCATCTAGTCAGCTGATCCTGCGTAGGACGTTGCTTCCCGAACTTTCTTGCGAAACAGATTACGGTTTTCCGCCAGTCTACTTGCTTGAGTTGTTGTCATTCCCAGCCATTCACATATATCTTGTTCCCAGCTTCTTGTTGGTCTACCTCTTCCTCTCTTGCCGTCTACCCTTGTCTGCAGAATGTGCTTTTCTAATGATTTGTGGCGAGTCTTATGGCCAAAATAGTTCAGTTTTAATTTCTTTACAGTTTGAAGAAGAATTGGTGATTTTATTTCGATCCTTCTCAAGACTTCTTTGTTTAAATAGCTTTAGAAATAAATAATTTGCCTTCAGCATAATCCAAAAGCGCTCCAAAGTTCTGAATAATATAGGTGGTTTTAAGGAACTAATCTTTCCATTAATTTTCAACAAGATTTCTTGAGCCAAAGAGGCGAATGCAGATCTGTAGCTGGTGCCAAAAATTCGTAATTTTACGAATTTTTCGTAGTACTAGGTGTCACATTACTGTAAAACGAGCTTAAGTCTAAATGGGATATTAGCTTAAGGCAACCATGAGTTATTATTTTTCAAACCTGTTGCTATGCTATCTTGTGTTGACAACGCCTCTCAGTCGTCATGTGAATACTACTCACCATGGTTATATAAACCCATGGCAGGCTGCAAAACGTCACTTGCTATTCTTCGCACAATGCAGGGTTGATTGTGTGAAGTACGTTCGGGGTCGGAAAATAGCAAGGCATAGTGCAGGTTACTGTACTGTGTAAGTCCGTAAACGGGTGACCAAAAACATTGCATAAAAAAATCAAATTTATGCAATATCAGTCTGATAAAAAGAAAGATCAATAAAATCGTAGTACAGAGAAGGCAAATCTGTTACTATATGTCCCAATAAAGTATGACACAGAGAAGGCCTAAACTGTGTTGTACTGGCCGGTTCAGTAACAAAATAAATATAACAGGAGAATAAAAACTTATGTTATTAAAGGCTGGTTGGTTCAGTGACGAATTAAAATATATATCCATAAAAGATTGTGATAATAAAAAGGTAAAACCAGTGACACCAGGCAGGTCTGTTAGAGAGACGTGACGGTAATTAAATCCTGTTTTCTTCTCTTTCATTTGCCAGGATGATGTAAATGCGTGGCTGGCTGAGAAAACCCTGAAAGATGCACACATTTCTTAAATTGAGTTATGTATGCAGTGGTCTAGACCACATCTTTCTGATCATTTACCACTTTAAATTTTCTTTCTATGTCTATTAAAACTCAAGTTATGATTTTTTTTTTCTGAATAAAAATTGTTGCTATGCGAAGAAACACTTTATCTTCGATTTTGGCATATCTTGAATCGAACCTTGCCGCATCTTCCCGGGTTTTCTCAACCAGCCTCACAAATGTTGCTGCTTGAACCATTGAATGTAAGCTTCAATTTAATAAACGAAAACAGATAAAATGGACAATTCAGGTTTCCCCTTTATCAACAAAACAGGATGAATGAAACACAACAGACAAATGAGATAATGTGAAGTGGTGATAGTGACGTTGCTAAGATGAATAAACAAAAACATTGATGGGCATTGATTTTTTTTGTTTTTAAAATTTTTTTTCAGGATGAGGATTTGAGAAATCGAAACCAGAAGCTGAAAGAGTTGGAAGAAGAAAGGAACCGCCTCCTAAGATCTGGCTCCTCCCATCAAGCCCAGATTGACAAGTATAAGAAACAGTCGGAGGAAGCCAAGGGGAAGAGTGAGAGCCTGGAAAACCAGTTGTCAGCATTGAAACGTGTGAGTGCTTGCTTGATCATTGTTCATGGCTCTCAAATTTATGCTGTTTAGCAGTTTTCCGCTATTTCAAGTCCTCCGCTGTTGTAGATTAGGAATAATTACAATAAACTCGATTTTTCAACAATAAAGAACAACTTTAATTTAACCCTCTCCTTACCAACTACAGGAAATTCGTCACATTTTTTTACGATTCCACCAACATTTATCTCATTCAGTTTTCTTTTGTAATCACAAAATTTGAAGATTTTAATTTTTAAAAAATCATAATTATAAGAACTGTGATGTACATTATTTATATCTTTTAAGTAGAGGCTTAAAAATCATTTTTTATGTAAGATGGATCTGATGTTTAGTGGATAATCGTGAAAAAGGTTGGTAAGGAGAGAGTTAAGTAAAACATTTTGCATTCTCAAGCCTTTGATTACAAAACAATCCGTTATCTTCAATCTCTCTTACAAACCATTCTAACTCTCTCTCTCATCAACTAAACCCTCTAGTCATGCATTGGACACTCACTCATTCGACCCTGATACACACAACGGTGACCATAACAGTGAACAGTTTTCACAACATCCACTATTATCTTCCACTAGGCCCCCACCATTATCAATACATCTTCAAAAATAATTGTAAACAGTCTGGTTGCGAGGGACTTATCTGTGTTTATTAGTTCTTTAACAATTTTTTTCCCCTTTTTATAGTCTGATTTGTATGTAGTTCTACGGCTATGTCATCTTGTGGTATGACACTTGCTTTTGGATCCAAAGGTCCTGGGTTCGAGCCTCGCTCAGCTGAAAGTTGAGTCCTTGGAAAAGGCTCTTTACTCACATTCTCTCACCATACTCAGGTGTAAAATGAGTTAAAAGCATTGTCTCTGTCTGGAAAAGATTGTAATATTGCCTGACAGGCATCATGTCTCGTCTACATGTTACTTGTTGCTGTTGGTCAGGGACCCTTTGTAAAGCGCTTTGAACACATTTAGTGGATATTGCGCCATATAAAAGCTGACGTTTTTTTTTGTTTTTATAAAAAAATAATTCTATATTTTACCAGTATCGTCATTAATGTTAGTGATATTGCTTCATTTTATTTATGATCAAATGCACATTCTGCGGAAGCTATGAAATATTCCTCCTTTTCAAAATTTTTGACTTGAGACCTATGATTCTTTACTCACTTTATCCTAACACCCACTATCTGGGTATTTGGCTACTTTTACCCAATGTGTACTTATATGCAGGTCTGATAACCCGTATTGTTATGGTCTCATTATTGTAATGGAAATTCTCTCAAACCAATGCAAAATATTTTCCATTAAAATAATGTTAAACCAGGCCCATAATTACATTTGGTTATCAGACCAAAATTTTTTAATTAAACATACCAAACACAGAACATTTCAGACTCAAAACCCTTCTTCAGCCAGTTACAAAAACAGTAAATAAAATAAGTTAATTCCTAAATCATTTAACTCTCTCCTTACCAGCCATTTTCAGGATTTTCCCCAAAATGTCACACCCAACTAACACAAAAATACTTTTTTTATCACTCAATAGCAGTAAGTTCTTGCGATACATAATTACTTTAGCAAAACATGCTCTACAACACAATGTTCGTTTTCTTTAAATTTTATGATGTACAAAAGAAATTTAAATGTGTCAGTGCATGACAAAATCAGTCCGAAGATGAAAATTTCATGAAGTTCAAGTTTCCAGAAACATTTCTCGAATTTCATACTTTTTCAACGTGTCTAGCTGTAAAAATATATTTAGAAGTGAAATTAAGCTTTGATTTTTCCCGAAGGTGTACGAAAAGGGTTGATTTAATCATTTATGACAAGAACTCACTTTTGATAAAAATTGACCTTCTAACTAAACTTGGCAATATCTCATTTCAAACCTTTTCACCATCTGACTGATGATGTCATTCACTGTAACAAATAAGGAAAATGTAGGTTGTATCTCGACGAATGTCACGATTTTCCTATAGTTAGCAAGGAGAGGGTTAAGATCTATAAAGATTTTAGAAAAGTAGTTGGTACATCTTGCGGACGAGACATTTGATTAGACACGGATAATTGAAAGAAAAGTTACGACATCAAACCCTCTTTTCTTTTGGTTCCTAAATCCTTGGAAATGGTGTGTATGTAACCCAGTCCTTCTGAGTACCAATTATGGTTAGGTTACATATTGAATCACTAGGTGACATAACTATTTAAATAGCGGGATGTATGGGCAGATTTTTAGGTTTACGGGACGTAAAAGAGCGATGATTAATAATATTTATTGGCGACCAGCATAGATTTAGGCTAGAAAATAAGATGCCATTACTCTGAAACAAGAAGAATAATTACACGAGGTATGTATCCAGTCCTCAGGAAAAGTGGTTTTACACTTCCAATGAGATTGGGACCAGATTTCTGACATCACGCTTTTGTTCCCTATTTGAGTTTAGATTGACCTTTGAGAATCTGAATGACCCCAAATTGATGTCAGATTGAGATTATGAATCATGAATCCTTTTATTTCTTTGTATTTATTAAATGAGTTATTTTTATCGTATCGTGCCCAATAACACTACAACCTTGCAAGTATGTGTTATTGATCAATAACAACATAACCTTGACATCACCACTGCCTGGACCAATGAATGGCAATTAAACCTGCCAAAAAATGGACAATTCATTACCAACCCCACTCTGCGCCTTCCTGATTTTAAAACAACAAAAAGAAAACACTGGGCCACCGCGAACCGACTTAGAACCAACCATGGCCGCAGTAAAGAAAGCCTCTATCGATGGAGACTCATTGACTCACCCAATCTGCCAATACTGCCAGGGGCACGTCAAACCATCGATCATCTGGTCCTGCAATGCCCAGTAATAAAATTAGAAGGGGAGTACGAAACAATATTTGAAGCCGGAGATGACCTGACATCATGGATCGACAAACATAATCTGGAGGTGTAGCCATACGCGACTACTACTACTACTACTACTACTACTACTACTACTACTACTACTACTACTACTACTACTACTACTACTACTACTGCTGCTGCTGCTGCTGTTGCTGCTGCTGTTGCTGCTGCTGCTGCTGCTGCTGCTGCTGCTGCGCTGCTGCTGCTGCTGCTGCTGCTGCTGCTACTACTACTACTACTACTACTACCACTACCACTACCACTACCACTACTACTACTACTACTACACTACACTACTACTACTACTACTACTACTACTACTACTACTACTACTACTACTACTACTACTACTACTACTACTAACAACATAACAAGTTTAATAAATACACAGAAATGAAGGAATGCGTTTATTCCACCCCTACTAGTAAGATTGTTAGATATTTTGTAACCAAATGATATGGTATTAGTACTTCAATTCACCACAATTTGCATCTTTCTCCTTCTGCTTGAATGACGCTTTGACCCAAAACCAAAAACATATTGGATTTGTATTCCTGCACACCCAAAAATTATTTATAATTGCTGTTTTGTACACCTAATTTCACTCCAATAAAATGTGCTAATATATTCTACAATCGTTAAATAAAATTTTTATTCAACGCATTCAAAGCATTATTCAACGATTACGTAATTACTAAGAAATGGTAGGGTTTTCCCATGAGAGGAGCGGAATAATACAGTTTTTTGACCAATGATATTGAATATATTATAACCCTAGAGATAGCCCTCCCAAGGTCGGGCTCATCCCCCGGTCCGGAAATCCAATAAAAGGTCAAAGACTGTATAATATCACATAACAGACAGCAACACGCAACATATAGAACGAGACATGACGCCTGTTTGGTGATAAAACAATTATTCACTTCTTTCAGGAATTGGAACAAAACAGGAGAAGCCAAAAGCAGCAAGAGACATCGCAGACGGCCACGGAAGTTCGACTGAATCGTGCATTGGAGGACATTGAGAAGTACAAAGAGCAACTAAAGAAGTCAAAAGCATCTTCAAAGGTAACTTTATCCATTATGCAAATGTAATATAATATAAATATTTTGTTCTCTTATCTACGTTTTCCCGAGGAAGGTTAAAAGCTGATACGTCGTTTGTAGTCTGATACAATTTAATGAGAACTAATCATTAAAATGAGCTGTCTAAAATAAAATTTAAAAAAAACAAAAACTCGAGCTTTTATATAGAGCAATATTCACTAAACATGCTCAAAGCGCTTTACAAAGGGTCCCTGACCAAAAGCTCCACGTAACATACAGAATGAGACAATAAAAAACAACAACAAAGAGCTGAGTGACCTCAATTTCATTCCTTCTATAATTGCTCCTGGGTGTCGTGATAGCTCAGTTGGTAGAGCACTCGCTTCACATGCAAAGGGGCCAAGATCAATTCTAGGTGCAGTCGAGATTTTTACTGGCCCCCCTGTCGAAACAGCAGTGATTAGGTAGCTGGGTCTGTTAGATCTGGCAGAAATTACTTTGCAATAGACTGGCGTCCTATCCAAAGTGTAGCAAGCAAGATAGATTTCGGCTTCATGGGCCGAATTGCTCTGAAGGACTACTACTACTATAAATGAGCGGCTATGTGGTCTTGTGGTATGACACTCACTTTCAGATCAGAATGTCCTGGGTTCGAGCCTCCTTCAGTGCATAGTTGAGTCCTTGGAAAAAAAAACTCTTTATTCACATCTCACCATACTCAAGTGTAAAAAGAGTACCTATCCATCCACAGCGTTGTCCCTGACTGAAAAATTATAATATCGCTTGACAGGCATCATGTCTCATTCTACATGTTACGTGTTGCTGTTGGTCAGGGACCCTTTGTAAAGCGCTTTGAGCACATTTAGTGGATTATTACGCTATATAAAAGCTCTAATGTTTAAAAAAAATGTTGATGCTGATACTGATGTTTCCATAGGATACCAGTGACTCAGACAAGAAGAAACTAGAACAACTTCTGTCCCAAAACAAACGTCTGGAGAAGCAGAAAAACGAGCTGATGGCAGGATTTAAGAAGCAGATGAAACTCATTGACGTGCTCAAGCGGCAGAAGGTATTTCATTGTTTGTTCGTGCTTGTACGGCTATGTGGTCTAGTGGTCGAGTGGTAAGACACTCACTTTCGGTTCGGAAGGTTCTGGGTTGAGCGTTGCTCTTGGCGCATAGTTGAGAGTCCTTGGAGAAAGCTCTTTACTCATATTCTCTCACTGTTAACAGCGTTTTCTCTGTCCGAAAAAAAATTGTAACATCGCCTAACAGGATTCATGTCCCGTCCTAAATGTTAAATGTTGCTGTTGGCCAGGTACCCCGTGTAAAGTACTTTGAGCACATTTAGTGGATATTGCGCTATATAAAAGCTAAATTGTTTTGTTTTTTTGTGTGTGTATGCATATGCAGGCCTGCCTACTAATGCTATTATGGAAAAGTCGTAGAATTATGAAATTTTAGCTCCAATTTCAGAATTTATGAGCATCCCTTAGTCAATAAAACTTATTGAAAGTGAAACTTGATACCAAACTACAGAATTTTAAGGATCTTCCAAGTGTAGGGCCAGTGCGGCTCAGCGGTACACTTTTTGCTTCGTACCCGTAAGGTACCGAGTTCGATCCCTTATAATAGACCCTAGAGAAAAATTGGGATGAATAAAAGGAATTTTATTTATTTATTTATTATTTATTTATTTATTTATTTGTTTATTTATTTATTTGATTATTTATGTATATATTTATTTATCTAATCCTTTGATTTTGTTTATTTATTTATTTTGATTATGTATGTATATATTTATTTATCTAATCCTTGTGAGGGTAAATTGTTAATGATAATAATAATAATAATGATAATGATAATAATAATAATAATAATAATAATAATAATAATAATAATAATAATAATGATGATGATGATGATGATGATGATGATGATGATGATGATGATGATGATGATGATGATGATGATGATGATGATGATAATAATAATAATAATTGAGCTTTTATATAGCGCAATATCCACTAAACTAGTGCCCAAAGCGCTTTTCTTTGGGTCACTGGCCACGGCAACACTTAACATGTAGGACGGGACATGACGCCTGTTAGGCAATATTAGGCGAGGTTTGAACCCAGGACCTTCGGATCTGAAAGCGAGTGTCATACCACTAGACCACATAGCCGTCTTGTCTTATACTATATGTTAAGTGTTGCTATTGGCTTGGGACTCCTTTAAAATGCGTTGATCCACATTTTAGTGGATATTGCTATTTATAATAACTCAATTATTGTTTTTTATTTTCTTGACCAGATGCACATCGAGGCGGCCAAAATGATGCAGTTCTCGGAGGAGGAATTTGTCAAAGCATTGGAATGGGGAAGCTAGGACAAAGAAGGGAGGAGGGGCCGGAGGGGGTGGGGGGGGTGGGAAGAGAACAGAAGAGATAGATAGATAGATAGATAGATAGAGAGAGAGAGAGAGAGAGAGAGAGAGAGAGAGAGAGAGAGAGAGGAGAGAGAAGAGAGAGAGAGAGAGAGAGAGAGAGAGGAAGAGAGAGAGAGAGGTGGAGAGAGAGGAGAGAGAGAAGAGAGAGAGGAGAGAGAGAAGAAGAGAGAAGAGAGAAAGAAGAGGAGAGAGCAGAGGAGGAGAGAGAGGAGAGAGAGAGAGAGAGGAAGAGAGAGAGGAGAGAGAGAAGAGAGAGAGAAGGAGTGAGTGGGAGTGAGAGGTTGAGTGATGGGGAGAGAGTGGAGATGGTGGGTGTTGCGTAGTGAGTGATAGTGAGAGTACGAAGGAGAGAATGAAGGAGAAAGTGAAAAAATGTAACGAGGCTAAAGGAGAACTGTGTGTGTTTTATGTGTGTTTGTGTTTAGTTTTCGATTAGAACCCCCCCCCCCCCAAAAAAAAAAAAAAAAAAAAAAACAAAAAACAACAAAAAAAAAAAACAAAAAAAAAAAACAAACAACAAAACAACAAAACAAAACCCAACAACCAAAAAAAAAAACAAACCCCCACAAAGAGAAAAACAAAAACAAACATTTGTACATACTTGAACTAAATTTGTTAACGTTCATACATTTAATTATTTTGTTTTTTTTTTGTTGTTTTTTTTGTTTGTTTGTTTTTAAAAGGAAGAAAACGGGAGGTTAATGTTGTCGATTTACAATTGATTTTTTGAGTGTGTGTTTGTGTGTTGGTGTATGAGAGAGAGAGAGAGAGAGAGAACTCAAAGTGAATATAGTGATGAGTACAGAAAGATGAAAGTGAAAAATTAACGAGGCTAAAGAACTGTGTGTGTTTATGTGTGTTTGTTATACGATTAGAAAAAAAATCCCCACAAAAAAACCCAAACATTTGTACATACTTGAACTAAATATTTACGTTCACACATTGAATTATGATGTTGTTGTTGTTTTTTTTTTTAAGTTTACGGCGCTTGCTAGACATTTGTGTCAGTAAAAAGGAAGAAAATGGGACAGTTATGTTTGTTTGTTTTTAAGGGTTTTACGGCGCTTGCAACACATTTAGGTTATATCAGCGCCAGTAAAAAGGAAGAAAATGGGATAGTAAAAAGTTCTAGAATTACAATTAGAGCACCCAAGAAAAAGTAAGACAAAGGGGAACTGAGAACAAATAGGGATCAGATGTAGATTCCAAGAGCATACCACCAATGTACTTAGTTTGAAATCACCTACAAGTCTCATCCAGACACAAGCACAAAATCCAACAAAGAGGAACACACTCAAATGCTTACATTATACATTCAAAATAAAAATAATAATACATAACAGAGAGATGATTTACAAGGAAAAAAATATCATCTCCCAAAACAATAACTATGCATTTGACTGTTTCCCTCCCAGCTAGGACTCCGGCCAGAGCCAGGACAAAACCAAGAAATCTCATTCCGAGACAAAGACAGAAAGCATGTTGGAAAACAGATATAAGGGGATAGAAGACACAGTATGTACCTCCCTGCCCGCTATGGGAGGTCAGGATCCCCACCCAGTGGGACAGTTAGCAAAGTTGTCGATTAACAATTGGAAAGCACACAAGATGAAGAAAGACAAAGGGGAAGGGTTCAAATAGGGAACAGATGTAGATTTCAAGAGTACTTTATCAGCTAAAAGTCTCATCCAGAGATCAAGACAGGATTCCACTAAGAGGAAAACACTCAATGTTTACAAGATATGTTCAAAAGAAACAAATATATATATATAACTATCAATACATGAGAGAGAGAGAGAGAGAGAGAGAGAGAGAGAGAGAGAGAGAGAGAGAGAGAGAGAGAGAGAGAGAGAGAGAGAGAGAGAGATTTACAAGGGAAAAAAAATCACCTCCCCAAAATAATACTATGTATTCGACTGTTACCCTTCAGCCAAGGACACGTTTGCAAGGGTCAGGACAAAACCAAGTAATCCCATTATTATAACATTTTTAAAACCCAATTATTGTGCAGTTTTTGACCTTTTGATGGATTTTCAAATTCAGTAATGAGGATGTTTATGACATAATATGCAGAGTACAACCAGTCAGTTCGCGGATAAAGAAACAAAGATGGAAACTGTTCGGACACGTCCTCTGACGAGATGAAAATATTCTAGCACAAACCTCAATGGATGATTACATCAAACAAGGAGCCAAATACAGAGGGCGTACACCAACTTCACTTCCAACAACATTGAATCAAGATCTCAATTATCAACTACATTTAGAAACAACAACCGAAGAACTGATATCAACAACACGAGGAAACATCCAAGTGCTTCAACATCTTCACACACATGATGACATTCAAAACTAAGTACACTTGCACTGGACAGAGATTTATGGACACAAGTTACTAACGGGATACTAGAAACAGATTGACACACTCTTAATAAGACACACACACACACACATACACACACACACACACACACACACACACACATTTACGGCAAGCCTCCATAGAAACAGCACAGCTATATTCATTCATTGGATTTTCGGACCGATGTGTTTGAAAGGTGCCAGACAAAGCAAAATAGAAAAATACAAGAAACAAATAACATCTAAAAAAATCAGTCGACCTCGACTGGGGATCGAACCTCAGACCTGATTACCCGTCAGGCGTGCTACCATTACACAGGTAGGACAAGACTCAATTTTCACACCGAACTCAGGTGTCAAATGAGGACCTGTCGTTAACTGCAGCGTCGCCACTGTCGGAAAAAAAGATAATTGTATTATCGCCTAATAGGCATCACATCTCGTTCTATATGTGACGTGTTGCTTTCTTGTATGTGATATTATCCAGTTTTTGACCCTTTTATTGGATTTCCGGACCGAGGGATGATTGGGAGGCCTATCTCCGAAGTTACGAAATATTCAATTCTGGTCAAAAACTATTATATAATATGACACCCCAGCTGAACAACTACCCATAAAATCATCGTTAAAGTCGGTAGCTATGAAAATATCAGATGACTCAATAAATGTTTTCAAGTAAGTCGAGATTAGAGGTAGATTTTAGTTGATTTAAAGTGTCAAAAACAAAAACAAAAACATCCACACTGTTGCGTATTACCCCCCCCCCCCCCCCCCTCCTTTGTTGATCCCATTAAAGACTTAAATTTTAAGTGATCCAATTCAATACAAGTTCAGTTCGGTGCAAGGTGGAGGTTAGGGGTCAATATACATTAGGACTGGTTTATTTACTAAGACGAAGAGCAGCAGAAGGGTGTAATTATCATAAAACTTGTTATTACCGTCTTCAGGTTATGGGTCACAAAAGAAAAGACGTTTATTTCATTTGATATGTAAAAAGTAAAATATTATATTATAATGTAAAAAAAAAAAGAATTTTTCAAGAAAATTCGTCTAAAAGGATGGTTCGCCTAAAGGCTTGTCTCACTTCGTGGACGAGTGGTCGGATGATGGATTGTGGATTGCTGTCGACGGAACATGGAACTGCCACGACGAATCGTGTGGGTACTAACCATTCTAGCCACATTGCTGACAAAGGACACTATCCGCCGTTTTTCACGGTATGCTGTAGTGTAGAAGAGAATATTTGGATATTTGTAAGTCAAGGTGCTCATATAAGCAGGTCTGATAACCGAACTCCTTTATGGGCTTTGATTTAACATTGTTGTTATGGACAATAATAATATTTTGGTTTGAGAGTATTTCCATGACATCAATAATATTTTGGCTTATCAGACCTGTATATAAGTACACGTCGGTATGGGTAGATGATGATGATATGGTGATGATAATAATGATGATGATGAAGATGATCGTTATATTAAATATAGTAGGCTAATAGTATAAATACTAGTAGTATTAGTAGTTGTAGTAGTAATAGTAGTAGTAGAAGTGGTAGTAGTCGTGGTGGTAGTAGTAGTGGAAGCAGTAGTAGTGGTGGTGATGGTGGTAGTAGTAGGAGTAGTATTTGCAGTAGTAGTAATAGTAGTAGTAGTTGTAATAGTAGAAGAAGTAGTAGTAGAAAGTAGCAACAGTCTTGCTTGCTGAGATGCCAATACAAACTTTTGGAGCGTGTACTATCGAACCGATTTGGGGGGGGGGGGGGGGGGGGAATCCAAGACGCTGCCTTTCCACCCAGCAGGTGGACTTCCGGGAAGGGAGGTGCACCGCGGAGCAGGTCATTGCCCTTATAGAGCATATTGAAGCAGGGTTCGAAAGGAAACAGCAAACTGGTACTGTGTTTATTGACCTACCCGCGGCTTACGATACAGTCTGGTGCGAAGGATTAATGCTCAAACTTGCAAAGATCATAATGATGCAAAAAAGTTGATGTTTTCAATCTCAGAGGAAAGACAGTTCCACGTCGCGCTGGGAGTTACCACGAGCAAAGTCAGGAAACTGACGAATGCGGGCCCTCAGGGATCTGTTCTGGCGCAACTGTTGTTTAATGTCTACATTAGCGACATGCCGAAAACTTCATCCCTGAGGCTGGGATACGCGAACAACTGGACCCGTCTCGAGGGCGTACTCAGTCACCAGACTCAAATCCTACTTTGGCAAGAGGTACCCGAAGATGAGGACTTCAAATCCCGTGGCCACAGCATTCCGAATATGCAGTGGCTGGCAAATCCGTAAACTGAACGTTCTTGTCGGGGACCAGCTTCCCCCATAAGAGCTGAATCCGAAGTACCCGGGGGTTACTTTGGACCGCAGTTTACCTATTGGATGCATCTCAAAGGAGTTGCCCGGAAGATAGAGGAACGCAAGTCTTTTGAGGAAGCTGGCGGGAACAACTTCAGGTGCTAAATCAAGCGCTTCTAAGGACTTCCGCCCTGGCACTTTTCTATTCCACCGCGAAGTATTGCGCTCCAGTGTGGAGTAGAAGCAAGAACGTTGAGAAGGTAGATGTTAAACTTCGCAAGTCGATGCATATAGTGTCGTTACAGCTGGCAACATCGCCTAAAGAATGGGGCCCGATAATGGCAGCAATACAGCCCCCCCCCCCCCCCGATGTTCGGCGGGAGGCGATTACAAACAACCGGCTTAACAATATCAAAAAGAGAGGGAATGGGGATACCCCTCTCAAGCGCATAATGGACGGCGCCCCTGTTTCGAGCTGAATTAAGTCCCGCCAACCCTTGTATGTAGATGCCCTGACTACGGACAAAGCTGTATATACGAGATGGAAGTCGGTTCGGACGAATTCAATCCATCGAGGGGGCGGGACATCGACTTCTCGAAATTGGGGGTAGAAGCTACCGGGCTTCTCCACCAGCTAGAGGAGACACTGGGTGGGCAACGAACCGACTTCGGTCGAGGACCTACCTCGCACTACGCTCACTTCATCAACGGGGACTCGCTGTGGTCAAGAGCCTATGACCGCAGAGCATCTAGTTGAACGTTGCGTTGTGACGAAGCTTCCGGGCATGTTCATGACCACACACGATTGTGGCGATCAGTTTGCGTCCTGGATAGATCACCATACCATAGTAGTGAAAGAAACTAGAGCATTTATATAGCGCAATATCCACTAAATGTGCCCAAAGCGCTTTGCAAGGGGTCCCTGGCCAACAGCAACACGTAACATATTGAACGAGACATGACACCGTAGGTCGATATTACATTTTTTCCGACAGAGACAACGTTGTTAACAGTCAGATACTCATTTTACACCTGAGGACGGTGAGAGAATGTGATGTGAGTAAAGAGCCTTTTCCAAGGATCCAACCCAAGACCCTCCCATCCGAAAACGAGTGTCATACCACAAGACCCCATAGCCACACATTAGAACCATTAGAAGCTGCAGCTGATCCATCACCAGCTTCATTCATCATCATCCTCACAGCCATCCTCCTCTTTCTCTCTTTCCTCCTCTCAACCACCATCGCCCCCCCCCCCTCCCCCACCATCATCATAATATTTATTTCTTTTTCATTTTTAAATTCGAATTAATTTAATTTCGAAATCTAAAATCTCCCATCCGCATCTTTGTCACCATCTAATTTTTCAACCGTGTCGCCCCTGCTTGACTAACTTTTGACTGAGGCGAAGAGTAGTAAGGAGGCCATCAGGATGGCTACAATTCCCAAGGATGCATACTCTATTCGCAACTGCAGATTATCTTTGGCCGGCTGTATGTCTACTGCAATAGAAGGAATGAAATTGAAATTGTTAATAATAATAATAATAATAATAATAATAATAATAATAATAATAATAATAATAATAATAATAATAATAATAATAATATAATAATAATAATAATGATAATAATAATAATAATAATAATAATAATAATAATAATAATAATAATAAACTAATAAAAATAATAATAATAATAATAATAATAATAATAATAATAATAATAATAATAATAATAAAATAATAATAATAATAATAATAATAATAATAATAATAATAATAATAACAATAATAATAATAATAATAATAATAATAATATATAATAACAATAGTAACAACAACAATAACAACAACAACAACAACAACAACAATATCATCATCAACAACAACAATAATATGAATAATAACGATAATAATAATAATAATAATAATAATAATAATAATAATAATAATAATAATAATAATAATAATAATAATAATGATCATGATGATGATGATGATAATTATGCTAATAATAATAATAATAATAATAATAATAATAATAATAATAATAATAATAATAATAATAATAATAATAATAATAATAATGATGATGATGATGATGATGATGATATAATAATAATAATAAAATAAAATAATAATAATATAATAATAATAATAATATAATAATAATAATAATAATAATAATAATAATAATAATAATAATAATAATAATAATAATAATATTACTACGCACGCATCTCAGGGTAGTATCGAAACAAATAGTCCAGGGCGTCTCCATCGCCATCTTTGACCGTTAGGTTGTACACACCACTGATAGGAATAAAGTAAAGAAAAAAAGCCAAAACAAACAAACAAACAAACGTGAGATTTTAAAATATCAAAATATTAAGAAATTAAGGCACCGGTGTAAGATAAAGAACTGAACGAGTGTGTAAGAAAGGTGCCTGACAAAGCAAGAAAGAAAAAGACCCCCAAAATGCCTTGATTACAGCTTTAAATACTAAGCCAAATACTAAACACAGTGTTGTAAGAGCTCATTTTAGTATAGAATGCACTTGTTACTTTTATGTTTGATTAGGAAAAGTAAAAGTCTATTTTGTGCTGGGTGGGTGTGAATTTTCGGGGGGTGGGGGGGGGGGGGGAATTCTAAAAATAGCTGGTAAGGAAAGTTAAAGGTCTGAATATAAGTGTCATATCTCTGTTTATTTTGATTGAAATTCATGTACTCGACTCATGCGTGAATGGGTTCATGAGTTCACGGCTACAGATAGAGACGGATATTGTAAGTGTGATGTTTAAAACAAAGATTGCCTCAAACGCAACTGGGGGTTCCGATATCTCAGTTGATAGAGCACTCATTTCACACGCAAAGGGACATGGATCTATCTGGGGTGAAGTTTGGTTGGGTAGCTGGGTCTGTTAGATCTGGTGGAAAGTAATTTGTGACAAACTAACGTCATATCCAAAGGTAGCAAGAAATTTCTAGTGTCCGTTTATAGATATGGAAACCGGGATAAACTCCGGCTCAATAATTAGTCTTATGGCTTTAAAGGAACACCAACTTAAAAAAAATTACTACTAGGCGACTAGCAGTAGCGTATGGCTACAACTCCAACTCATTTTGTCAACCCAGCTTCGAAAGTCTTCCTCCGCCCTAAGGACTGTTTCATAGCCACCTTCAAGTTTAGTTACTGGACGTGGAGGACGATGTGATCGCTAGTCTCTGGACCTGCCTGACATCTCCGGCAGGCATCACTATTCCCAAGTTTCCATCTGCACATATTTGATGCAGTTCTGCTATGTCCTGTTCAGAGGCGATTTGAGGAAACCCAGTATTTCCTGGCGTTATGGAATGCAGGCATTCTTTTAGTGGGATCTTTTATGGTGTTTCCTCCTTTTAGGCGACTAACACTGTATACAATTTAAAAACAACAACAAATCAACCATCCCCAAATAATTAGTCTTGCTTGAGAGCGAGAGCTGAAGTGAAGTCTCTGGAGAGTCTCATTAAAAGGAAAAGATGGCAATGGTTGGGACATGTCTGTCGCAGACCTGATGAAATACTGATAAAGAAGGCTCTGTGACGGACACCCCAAAGGAAGAGGAAGCGACACCGCCCCAAGGAGACTTGGAGACGTACCGTGGAGAGGGACCTAAAGCAGAGAGGTCTGTCCGTCGAGGTGGCCCCAAGAATAGCTGCTGACAGGACCATGTGGAGATTCCTTGCATTGCCTCAAGTGCCAGCAGGCCCGAAGAGGATTGAGTGAGTGAGTGAGTGAGTGCAGACTAACGAGGCGCCCAAGAAAAGGAAGCCAAAAAGTCGCTCAGAAAAATAGATCCCAGCAACAGCCTGCCCATGTGCCAAGCCTAAAAGCCTCAGTGTCAAGCTGAAGTAACCCTATGGCAAACATAAGTGCCCCTGTTCCAAGCCTAAATGCGCATGTTCCAAACCTAAGTGCCCCTGTTCCAAGCCTAAGTGCCCCTGTTCCAAGCCTAAATGTGAATGAGTGAGCGAGTATGAGTCGAGGAAGACTGATTTTTTTGGGGATGTTTCTTTTTTCTTGTATTATTCTTTCTTGCATTACCTGCCACTGTCTCATTTTCATACCCACTTTTTCAGATATTTAATCTCACACTCGTGCCTGTTCCTTCATCTCTCTTTTTGATATCATACGATTCTTATCCTTTTGATTCTTGGAATTCCGGACGTGTTCCCAACCGCCTAACGAGCTTGCGAGTGCGCGTTGGGAACAAATTTCAAATTTCCAAAACGCATGAGTCTAAGAAATCATTTATTCTACCCCTAAATCGATTCTATTTCGTCATCTTTGAATAAAAAGTTTAAAAGACATCTTCAAAATCATTTAACTCTCTCCCTGCAATCTATTTTCAGAATTTTACCCGAAACTTCATACTCACCCAACACAAAAATAGATTTTTTCAAACAGATAAGTAACGAGATGTGCTATATTTTGTTCAAAAATATGAGCTCTGCAATACAGCGTCGAGTTTTTATAGCTGTAACTATACCAAAATGACATCAGAATAAGAAAATTGTTGGCTGCATCGTCACGAATGTGGCGATTTTCCCATGGCTGGTAAGGAAGGGGTTCAATGATACTTCTTTTCAAAGAAACAGATTTTTCGTGAAATTTACGCTTATAATCTGACGTCACAAATTATTATTGTAAACATGCTATCATTACACGTTACTATGTAGGGAGAGAGGAGTGGGATAGGCCTAATCCTTAGAAATGCTCTATGCAAATAAGTGTTCACATTTCCTTTACTTTTTAAAATTTAAAAAAAATTTATTTATTGACCTTTTATACAGCGCAATATCCACTAAACGTGCTCAAAGCGCTTTACAACTGGTCCCTGACCAACAGCAACATTTAACATGTAGGACGGGACATGACGCCTGTCAGGCGATATTACATTTTTTCGGATAAAGACAACGCTGTTAACGGCCAGGTACTCGTTTTACACCTGAGTACGGTGAGAGCATGTGAGTAAAGAGCCTTTTCCAAGGACTCAACTATGCGCCGAGCGCGAGGCTCGAACCCATGACCTTCCGATCCGAAAGCGAGTGTCATACCACTAGACCACATAGCCGCACATCTACGGTTACATGAAGAAGGCTAAAGGAAAGGTCGAAGTGTTGTAACTTTTATAATATGTGACCCATCGTCTCAAAACGGTATTATGTCGGAACGAACCAGATGCTTAAAAGCCGAATTTATTGTTAAACTGGTCAAAAATATAAATTGTCGGCATTAGCACCCTATAATATGGTATCCGTTCTCCTCAATAAAACATACAAACTCAACACAAGTCTAAAATTTCTGGCTATAAATTCAATTTTCAACATTCCAACCATCCCAATTTAATACCGTTTTGAGGCGAAGGGTCACATATGCCATTTTTTTACTCCCTTTGTTTTACTGTAGATAGAACGAAGGTGACGACACTCTGGTCTTTGTTATTGTCTTTTTACCATCCATGTTTATGAGTAATACGCTTCAACAGTCGCGACGTCACTTCCATCGTAATGACGCTTGGTAACTTAATAACTGGCTCTAAACTATCGGAACAATGGCGGACGCCCATATGAAATATTTCTCCGACGAGCATAAAAGCATATCCAGATGAAAAAAAACCCATTATAAATCTGGCCATGTTTTGACTTTTACACATTCTGATCACAATATCAAAAGTTCCTGCCAGCATGAATAATAAAAAGTACCGATTTTCTTTGTTTAAAACCACGATGGCCGCCGTTGCTGGGCGACGTGACATCAGACTATTGAATCCAATTCTCACTAAACTGTATCAACCAGAGTATAGAAGCTGTGCGCTTGCATAAGAAGCTCACAACATTGCCATCCGGAAGTATAACGAAACAACACACAAAACTATGTGTAACATTAAATGTTGATAGTCTGGTTAATACAGTTTAGTGAAAATTACTCATAAACCCGGATGGCAAAAAGCAATAACAAAGACCTGAGTCACGTCAACTTCATAGGCGCCTACTATCTTTTGATGCTGTGCGCTTGGCTAAGAAACTCAGAACATTACCATTGGAAGTATAACGGACCAACACACAAAACTATATGTAACCTTGAACGTTTATAAAATATATAAATAGAGAAAAATTCCATTAATTCATCCTGTCACAGTAAAGATTGTTCACAATTATCTTATTAAATTTTTATTTTAATAAGAACTGAATTCATCTCACTCCAGTTATATTTCGGTAGGCTTAGATAAAC
>NC_088374.1:11759881-11762381 GCF_034508935.2 Berghia stephanieae
ATTTCACACCTGTGTACGGTGAGAGGATTTGAGTAAAGGGCCTTTTCCAAGGACTCAACTACAACTGCTACTACTACTACTACTACTACTACTACTACTACTACTACTACTACTACTACTACTACTACTACTACTACTCCTGCTAATTGTCATATTATTATTATTATTATTATTATTATTATTATTAATAATAATAATAATAATTATAATGAAAATAGTAATAATACTAATGATAATAATAATAATGACAATGATGATGATGATGATGATGATGATGATGATGATGATGATGATGAGGAGGAGGAGGAGGAGGAGGAGGAGGAGGAGGATTTCATTACCTTTATATCTAAAATTGATCGATTCTTCACGGAACCCACCGTTGATATAAACACATTTACACGTGCACCCCTTGTCGTGGTAGTACAAGCTTAGCCTCAGGGTCAACTCTATTTTCTGTTTGCCTTCCGTTTTCGTGTTCGGGCAGAGGAGGAACACTTGACTGTTGCTGTCCTGATAGCCTGTGATCTGACACGTGATCCTCAGTTCCTCCATCTCCACGAATGAGTAGGGTGATACGAACGAGGTCTTCCCACGGTTCAAGGTCAAGGTAAGATGGGGGTCGCAAGGAACTGAATTTATATATATATATATATATATATATATATATATATATATATATATATATATATATATATATATATATATATATATATATATATGTGTGTGAGTATGTATATGTAAGGTCACTCACGTACTTTTTGCCGATACAATCGTTTGTATGTCCTCCATTTCTTCAGTCGACATTTATCCGTAGTATCATTTTTCTTTTTTAGTATGCCTTTTAAAAAAGCATACTACTGATAAACGTCGACTGACGAAATGGAGGGCATAGAAACGATTGTATCTGCAAAAAATACGTGAGTGACCTTATTTATTGGTATATGCTCTCACCAAAATTATCGAGCACTCTCGTATCTACCAACCAACACCAAATTATAAAACAAAAACCATGAAATAATAGTGCTCAACTTTAGTATAAAAGGAGCTATTTATAAACATTTGAAAGATAATTAAGATAGTTTGTCTTCTACAACGTTGTTATCGAGCGTTAGTCTCATCAGGAAGTGGAAGTGAAAGTAGATTGTTGTGTTTTCGTATTTTTATAGATTCGTGTTTATGGAGGTTCCTAATTACATAAAAGGTGTTTGTTTCTATGTCTGCATGAGGAAGTTAGTTCGTTTCTTCTGTTGAGTGTTGCTATGTTCGGTTTAGTGATGATGAAGAATTTTTCTTCCAAGCAGAGGTTGCAAATCTTAGAAGAGGGGAGCACGACTGTGCTCTGGAGATGATTTTCCATGTGATGCTGTGTTGTATGTTTTTTTCTTTGAGGTTCCAAATGTGTTCGCTTAGTGTAGTAGAATGTCGTTTGTGTATGTTTCTGAAGGAAGATGTATGCAGGTTGTATCTGGTTTTGAATGGACACTCGGTGAGGCCAATGTATGTTTCTTGTTTTGGTGTGTCTGGTCGTGTTACTGTGGCTTGATAAATTACGTTTTGAGTCAGGCAATTGCCGTTTAGTGGGCATGTTGTCTGGGTCCTACAGTTGCATTTTTTTCTTGGTTGTTGCTGGGCTGATCTGGCTGTGATAGTTTTCGGTTATTGTTGGATCAAATAATGTTTTGTATGTTTGGCATGCAGGTGTATCCTATTTTGATGGTGTTTTTGTTCATGATTGGGTGTAGAACGTGACCGGGAGGGAAGCATTTTTGTAGTAGATTGAAGAATTTGTTACCGATAGAAGTTGTCACATTCTTGCTGTAGGGTGGGTTGAACCATGTTATGTGTCGTTTTCTTTGTCGTTTTTTTGTTGGGGTGGTAATGGTCTCTTCCTCGTATTCTAGTTTGTAGTTATATCCCCTTTTTTTGTAGTGCGTTTGTGTACGGTGGGATTGCATCGTTGAATATGTTGTTGTTTGTAGAGTTGTTAGATAGTCGTTTGTTCATGCTCTCGGGGATGTTTTTTTTATTATAGATGGCGGATGATTGCTGTGTCTATGAACGTACAATGGGATGTTGTTGGGTTTTGAAAATGGTTGATAAGTGCCGTCGTTTAGGTTGATGGTTATGTCCAGGAAGTCGAATGTTTTTTTGTTGGCTTCGATTGTAATTTTCAGATTGTTGTCCTGGAAGATTTTGCATATTTTTTTCTTTATTAATTCTGTCTGTCTCGGTGTTTTATTGCACAATGCGAGTCCGTCGTCCCTGTATAGTCCAATGTTTATATCAAGATTTTGCATTTGAGAAAGTAGATATAGTCCGACGAGCTCGCATGTTTCTGCTCCATCGTAGCTTCCCATGGTGACATCAAAGTTTGTTGATTTTTTTGTCCATGCTATTCCATTATTGTAAAGTGATGTATTCTTCGAGTGCAGGATAATATGTATTTCTTCTTCGGTGATGTTGTCGAAGTTTTTCGCGAACTGTCGTGCTTTGAGGAGTA
>NC_088374.1:11769881-11787381 GCF_034508935.2 Berghia stephanieae
ACGTGAGTGGAGAAGGCACTTATGTTGATGAACTGAGTAGAAATTGTCTGAAGACAATAGAGAATTAAAAAACAACACCTTTGCGGCGATAAGGATTTAAACCCACGACCCGACCTCTCTACAATGGACGCTATCCACCACTTTTGGAGTATCGGATTATAGATAGAAAGAAGAGATGACAAGTAGTTGGGAGCAGTGCCATGATTGTAGAGCGTCCTTCGCTTGGCTAGGCGGAGTTGTCGTAACAGTCAGGTCGTAGGCTGGAATCCTCATGGCTGCAAAGATTTTATTATCTATTGTCTTCTGGTACGATAGCTCAGTTGGTAAAGCACTCGCTCCACACGGAAAGGGACCAAGATAGTTCCCTCGAGAATTTTTCCGACCCCACTGACGACCCAACAGTGAATGGGTAGCGGAGTCTGTTAGATTTGTTGGAGTAAAGTACTTTGCGATAGACTAGCGTTCTATCCAAAGGATAGCAAGCAATTGCTATTGTCTGTTTCACGCTACAGAAACTGGGATAAACTCGGCTCCACAGGGCCAATGGCTCTGAGGGACTTCTTCTGGTACTTTTCTACTTATTTCTTTTGTTGTTGTTGTTGTTCTTATTATGAAGGAAGAAACGTGTAACAAGTCCATTTGGGGGCATGTGGTCTAGTGGCATGACACTCTCTTTCGGATAGGAAGGTCCCGGGTTTGAGCCTCGCTCGGCGCATAGTTGAGGTCTTGGAAAAGGCTAGGCCCTTTACTCATATTCTCTCAAGATACTTATGTGTTAAAATGGGTACCTGGCCGTTCACAGCATTGTCTGTGTCGGAAATACATTTGTAATATTTTCTCCTAACGGGCGTCGTGTCTCGCTCTACACGTTAAGGTTTGCTGTTGGCCACGGACCCCTTGTATTATTGCGCTTTATAAAAACTGAAGTCAACAGTTTAAAAAATTAAATATTATTAACTGTTTGTCTCAAAGCTGGTCCTTCAAGTGAGACTTAAACTTAACTTATTAAAAAATTCGAGATAAAGTAGAAAAAAAAATTCCTGAGGAAAATAAGTTCTCATTCTCTAACTTTTAAATACTTAAAGATGTTTATTTTAATCTCTCTATTGAATCCAAAACAAACAAACAAAATAAAAAACATAAATAGAACAAAAAGAAAACCCATAAAAAAACAACAAAAAACAAAACAAATCAACCCAAAAAAACAACACCCCCCCCAAAAAAAAAAAAGAGACAAAACCAAACAAAACAAATCAAATCAAGCAAAACCAAAAAAAAAAAAAAAAAAAAAAAATGCAAAAAACAAACGAAAGGACAAACGACAAAAACAATACAAAACAAAACAAAACACAACAAAATCAAGAATGACAAACAAATGAAAAAAATATAACGAAAAATTAGAATACAAATATCAAAACAAAACGATTCCCCCCCCCCCCCCCCCCACCCCCAAAAAACAAAACAAAAACAAAACAAAAACAATAGTCAACAAATGAATAAGAAAGAAAGGAGTAGTAATAACAGCAGTTGTAGTAGTAGTAGTAGTAGTAGTCGTAGTAGTAGTAGTAGTAGTAGTAGTAGTAGTAGTAGTAGTAGTAGTAGTAGTAGTAGTAGTAGTAGTAGTAGTAGTAGTAGTAGTAGTAGTCGTAGTAGTCGTAGTTAGTTAGTAGTAGTAGAGCAGCAGTGAGCAGCAGCAGTAGTAGTAGTTGTAGTAGTAGTAGTAGTAGTAGTAGTAGTAGTAGTAGTAGTAGTGTATATAGTAGTAGTAGTAGTAGTAGAGTAGTAGTAGTAGTTGTAGTATGTATGTAGTAGTAGTAGTAGTAGTAGTAGTAGTAGTAGTATAGTAGTAGTGTAGTTGTAGTTAGTAGTAGTAGTAGTAGTAGTAGTAGTAGTAGTAGTAGTAGTAGTAGTAGTTAGTAGTAGTAGTAGTAGTAGTAGTATAGTAGTAGTAGTAGTAGTATAGTAGTAGTAGTAGTAGTAGTAGTAGTAGTAGTAGTAGTATAGTATATATAATAATATAATAATAATAATAATAATAATAATAATAATAATAATAATAATAATAATAATAATAATAATAATAATAATAATAATAATAATAATAATAATAATGATAGTAGTAGTAGTATCTTGAGTCTCTACCAGTCTTGTTCCGTCTTCCCACGTTGGTATCCCGGTGTGATTAGACAGGCCAATGTAATAATCCATTCTATCGAATCGGAGAGCTGAAACAGAAATAAATAAAAAGATAAATGCATAAAAGTCAATCTATTTAAAAAAAAAAACCCCACAGGTTGGGGCGACGTAAACACACACACACACACACACACACACACACACACACACACACACACACATATATATATATATATTTCCTTCATTCATTCATTCATTCATTCATTCATCCCGTGATCTGATGATCGTCGGGGGGATACACGGGATGCAGCTCTCACCACTTTCAGCCATTCTTCTCTATTGTTGGCCTTCTCCAAGAGTTCTTCCATCTTCATTTCTGTCCATTCCTTGATATTTTCCATCCAAACTTTCCTTTGTCATCCTCTTCTTCTTCCTCCTTCAAGGGTACCCTCCATCACCGTTCTGCACAAACCTTCATGCCCCACATTGTGGCCAAACCATGACAGTTTCCTCCTTCTAACTGTGTTAATGAGGGGTTCCTGTAGTCCTACACGATCTTGCACCTCTTCCTGTACGTCTTTTTACGTTCTGTTTTCTGTATTCGGCACCCGCAGGAGTTTTTGATAACTTTTCACATCAAAAGCAGATATTCTGCGTTCAAATTCCGGAGTTAATGTCCATGACTCGCAGCCCTATAGTAAGATGGAAAGCACCAGTGATTTGTAAAGTTTAATTTTTATTTCGAAAATGATTGAACTTTTCCATATTTTTGTCAGTCTCGTTCGTGTTGCTGTTGACATTCCTATTTTTGCCTTAATCTCAGTTGTACTGTTACCGTCCTTGGTTAGCAGAACGCTCAAGTATTTAAATGTTGACACTTACTCGAGTTTTTCATTATCGATTAAAATTTCTGCATGTCCATCATTTCAGGTGTTTACAAGTATTTGAGACTATTCTGTACTTATTTCCCTGCCGTACGGCATTGCTTTATGAGTAAGCGAGTCAATTATATCTTGTAGTTCTTTTTCCCTTTCAGCCATGTCGTCACAAAAACCCAAAATACACAATTTTCGTCCGCAATTGATACAGAGGTTTGATGATTTTCGAGAGCTTCGCTCATAATTTTCTATAGGAAGAGCATTGGGGTAAGTATGCAGCCTTGTCTGACGCCCACATTTGTCCGAAAGAACTCACCAAGCTCGTTGTTGTTGAGAACTGCACTTGTCGTAGTACTATAGAGTGCATTGGTTATTTGGATTAGACCCTCTTCGAAACCATAAAAGCGTAGTGTATCCCACAAACAGTTATACCAAATCCTGTCAACTGCTTTCAGGAAGTCTATGAAATTATGAAAATGTTCATTTTGATGTTGCAGAAATTTCTCTGTCAGAATTCTGTTATTGAAGACTTGTTGTACTGTGCTCTTTCCAGGTCGAAAACCAGCTTGCTCATCTGCCAGGATATCTTCGGTTTTTTGTTTCATTCTGTTTAGTATTATCCGCAGAATTATTTTACTTGGTAGGCTAATTAGACTTATGGTCCTATAGTTACTGCACGTTTTCAAATCTCCGTTTTTGGTAAAGGGCTTATCAAGGATTGTGTCCAGTTTTTTGGCCACCTTGTCTCATTCATAATCTTTTGGCATGGAATTGTCATTGACTCCACTGTCTCCTCTTCACCATTTTTAAAAAGTTCTGCTGGAACGTTATCTATTCCAAGGGTTTTGTTGGAGCTTAAACCCTGGATTGCTGCCTCAACCTCATGTATGATTATTCTTGGTGTGTCTGGGTTTTGTGTGTCTCTGTTCTCTGTCAAGACTGATGGGTCTGGGTTCAAGTCGATGTTATAAAGCCCTTTGCAGTATTCGGTCAATCTGATCATGACATCTTTCTGGGTAAGTAGAGCACCCTTGCTGTCTTCAATTACAAAAGCTTTTGGTCTACTATGGTTTCAAGATATCATAGGCTTTCTTTACATTCCCGTTCTGCATCCCATGATCAATGACTCTGCACTGTCCTATACACAGCTTTCCTGTGATTTGCGCATAATACTCCTGACTTCTGCATTTGCCTGTTGATACTTCATTTTGGATTCTTCATCTTGGTTTTGGTTTCTCTTCAGTTCTCTCATTTTGCTACTAATAATAGTGTCTATGTCGTTGTCAATAAGGTTTAAGGCCGTAAACTTTCCTCCAATTTGTGCTTGGAACTCTTCTGCTATCGTGGGGTCCTTGAGATTATCAACATCAAATCTTAGGCGTGTCACCATGACAGGGCGTTTTATCCGTAGTTTCAGTGTCAGGGAACAGAGCACCATATCATGATCACTGCCTATATCAGCGCAGGATAGGTTCTTATTTTTGCTTTGTTTATACGAGACTTAAACCGTTGAGTGGTCAAAATATAGTCAATTTGATTGTGATGTATTCCGTCGGGAGAGTGCCAAATTGTTGTTCTTGATTGCTTGTGAGGATGTAGAGTATTTGCAAGCATTAATTTGTATGTTTTGGCAATCTCTAACAGTCTTAGTCCTGGTGTTCCGTATGAAAAGCGTCCAACTGTCACCACCTTGTCATTCCAGTCTCCCATTACTACGAGGGTGTCTTTTTTTGGTACCCTTGAGATTGTTGACTCGAGTATCTCATAAAACTCTTCCAAATCTTCATCACTGTAGGCTGAAGATTGTGCATAAAGAGAGAGAGAGAGAGAGAGAGAGAGAGAGAGAGAGAGAGAGAGAGAGAGGGAGGGGGGAAGCGAGAGATATTGTGTTTTACACACACATACACACACACAGACACACACACAAAAGTGTGTAATCCGACCTACTCATTAAAAAATCTTGCATCTCTTTGTCCTTGATTTGGACTAAAGTTCCGCCCCACGCTGTGCACAGCTTGCGAGAATTTTGGTACTTATAGCGGGAGGTCATCACCTTCAGGTAGGATTGGCCAGGAATTTTTTCCCATTTTTCTGTCTTGCAATCATCTGTTTACACAAAAACAAACAAACAAATAAACAATAAAGATAAACACATGTTTAAAGAATTCATTTCAAATTTTTAAAAACCCAACAAAAACAAACAAAAGATCTATACTCACAAGTGACGAATTCTCCGACTATGTGGTCTTGTGGTATGGCGCTCACTTTCGGACTGTAAGGTTGGATTCGAATTCCGCTCAGAGAGGGACACATGCTTGAATCCTTGGAAAAATGTTCCTTAATTACATTCACTGCAAGTCAGGTAGAAAAGGAGCAATTGGGCGCTAACAGCGTTTCTTCCTACATGTTAAGTGTTGCTGTTGGCTAGGGACAGAAATGACTAACATGTTCCCATGACCTTCACCTTTATCCACTTCAGACACTTCCCCACAGACAATTCCCATAGCATTTACCTTTATCCACTTCAAGACACTTCCCCACAGACAATTCCCATAGTATTTACCTTTATCCACTTCAAGCCACTTCCCCACAGACAATTCCCATAGCATTTACCTTTATCCACTTCAAGACAGTTCCCCACAGACAACAATAACAGACATGTTCCCATAGCGTTTACCTTTATCCACTTCAAGACACTTTCCCACAGACAACAAAGTAATGGATATTAAAACTCCAATTTTCATAGTTGACTAGGACTTCTCACCTATAGAATAACGCCTGAAAAAAAGGTAATGATATTGATAATGTTAAATATTGAGAGAGAAGGAAAGAGAGAAAAGGGAGAGGGGAAGGAAGAGTAAGAGTGAGAGTGAGTGTGTGTGTATGTGTGTGTATGTGTGTGTGCGTGAGAGAGAGAGAAAGAGAGAGAGAGAGAGAGAGAGAGAGAGAGAGGGAGAGAAAGATGGGGGTGGGGGGGGGGGGGGGGAGAGAGATAAAGAGAGCAGAGGCGAGATAGATAATAGATAGATAGATAGATAAATCTAACAGGAAAAACAAACACAGGACCTTTACTAAAACCTATAAATAACCTTAATAGGAGAAATAAACACCCAAGGACCGACGTGCACTTATTTGCAGGTCTGATATCCCAATTTCTTATGGGCTCGTTGTTGTAATGGAAATCCAAAAGAAAAAAATGAATACATTGACCATTACAACAATGTTAAACTAGGTCTATAAGTGAGTTCGGTCAGACCTGCATATATGCACACGTTGCCTAGGACATTTCCTATGACCTATAACTATAATAAAAAACAAATTCTCGGTACTTGAGCTAACCCTAATTGAAAAAAGGACTTTTCTAAACTAACTTTCCATACTTCAGCGTCAAAATGGCGACGGAGAACCAAAATAAAGGTCATGTTAGGAATTTTAAACTTTCACTAATCTATCAAGGTTTGTTCTAGAGTTTTTTAAATGCTACTTTATAAGGACAAATTGAATGAATAAACGTCTGACAAAATATCCACGGAGTTAAAAGAAGAATATAAAGTGAAGTTACCTCGAGGAACGTGCGGAAGAACTCCCCAAGTCCATAATTGGCCCTAACCCTGATTCAATGAGCGGCTATGTGGTCTTGTGGTATGACACTCGCTTTAGGATCGTAAGGTCCTGAGTTCGCATAGTTGAGTCCTTGGAAAAGGCTCGGAGGCCTTCCGAAAGCTCCTACATCACCTGTATTCTTTTAAAAAAAAAATCTAGTAGGGGGTTTGGGAGGGGGGAACCTTTTTTTTATAAAGTTCTAGTAGGGGTTTTGGGAGGGGGGGGGGAGACTTTAAAAAAGGGATATAGGAGATTTCGGAAGGCCTCCCAAATGCTCTTTACGTATTCACATTATCTCACCCTACTCAGGTATAAAATGAGTACCTGACAGTTCAGTTAACAGCGATGTCTCTGTAATTGTAATATGGCCTAACAGGTATCACATTTCGTTCTACATGTTACGTCTTGCTGTCGGTCAGGGGTACCTTTGTAAAGCGCTTTGAGCACGTTTAGTGGATAATGCGCTACATAAAAAAAGTTCAAGTCAAGTCCTTATCAATTGTCAATTGCATTTTTGAAGTAATCGGGAGTGTTTGAGTATCTTACCAATTCTTTGATGCATTGTGATAGTTGTAATATTCAGATGAATTTGGCCTGTGGCTGCTTCATTATCAAAACAATTGAATGAGAAGGATGGTCGTGTGATTTATTTATTTATTTATTTATTTATTTATTTACTTTGCACTTTTTCCATAGGCGAATGAATGTAAATAAGTTTTCCATCATCTGAACCGTTTCGAGGATATGGGTTGGTGTTGCGTTTCCGGTAGAAGAGCCATATCTAAAACTAATGACGTAATTTTTATTACGAGTAATATGTTTATGTAAATAACAATATGAAATTGAATGTAATCTTCAATTGGATATACGAAAACAGATAGAATGGACGTTTCAAGTTTCCCATTTATCAGCAAAACAGGATGAATAACATCACAGACGAATGAGATGATGTGGTTGTGCCGTTGTTAAGATGAATAAACAAAAACATTGATGGGAAAGAAATAGTATACTACTTTGTAAGGGAGCATGGATTAAAATAGAACAATAGAATTTTATAATATATAAAATATAAAATGACAACCCCAACAGACACCCCCCCCCCCAGGCAGGCCCATTGTTTCTGCATGCTCGTGTCCAACAGATATAATTTCTGATCTGCTTGACTTTGTTTTCCAACCTTTTGTGCAAAAACTTGCTACTTATGTTAAAGACACTAACCATGCTCTCACTATTTTTAGAGATTATACCATTTCGGACTCCCATCCCCGCCTTTTGATCGCTATGGACGTCTCATCCCTATACACTGCGATTCCCCACTATGATGGTTTTAAAGCAATTAAGTATTTCCTCTACCAAAATCCTCCCACAGATATTGAGGTTGACACAGTACTCAGGTTAACATCTCTTGTCCCGAACCTTAACAGCTTTGAATTCAATGACAAGTTTTACAAACAAGTAAGCGGAGTGGCCATGGGCACAAGAATGGGACCTAGTTATGCTTGTCTGTTCATGGGGTATCTGGAAAAACAAATTATGGATTCGTTCCCGGTCCCAAACCTGAGGTGTTTTTGAGATATATCGACGACATTGTCGGCGTCACTGTACTGTCGGAATCAGAACTTAACAACTTTTTGATCTCTCGAACAACTTCCACCCTCAAATAAGTTCACCAGCACTGTCTCACATACCGATGTCACTTTTTTAGATATTCACCCATGTGTAACCCCCTTCTGCCTCAGCACTTCTGTGTGCTACAAAGACACAGACAGCCACAGTTACCTGCGTCATTTATTTCTCATCCAATACCATGTAAAAACTCTATCCCCTTTTCACAATTCCTCCGACTCAGATGCCTGTGCACCCATGACTCCACATTTAAAGAAAGGGCGAAAGAACTCATTGACTTTTTCAGAGCCCGGAATTACCCTGATTCTATCCTTTATAAAACACTCAACAAAGTGAACACCATCTCCAGATCCCGAGCCCTTAATCCCACAAATAGAAATGACAAAGACAAAACCAACGACCGTCCCAAACTCATCCTTACCTATCATCCCCATAACCAACAACTAGCCCATAGCATCAAAGCACAATTTAATATTCTTAAACAGGACCCAGTTACTAGACCCGCTTTCCCTCACCCTCCTCTTGTTGTCTATCGTCGTGATCGCAATATTAGAGATCAACTTGTACATAGCCGCTTAAGACAGTCCGCTTTAACCTCCGCCTTTGGTACGTTTCCCTGCAGTAGGAAGTGCTTACTTGCCCTTACATTAACAGAACAGCAAGTTTCCATTTCCCCTTACGTGAATGGACTATTCAGGGTTCATTCACTTGCACCTCCAGGAATGTTATATATGCCATTAAATGTAGAAAATGTGATATGTTCTACATCGGTCAAACAGGCAGACGCTTGTTTTAGAGAGCATCTAAGAGATACATCTCAGCAGAAAACATGTACCTGTTTCTGACCATTTCACATCTCCTGGACACCAACAATCAGACATGTCATTTTCGTACTGAGACACTGTTCTGATACTCAGAGGAAACTTATTATCCGACTAGGCACTTTGAAGCCAAAGGGTTTAACAGTAGTCTTCACATTTGAAAAACTTTTCTCCCTATCTATCTCCCCTATATATAGTTATATATTCTCTTTTTCACTTTCTTTCCCTGGCCGTTGCCTTACTATGTACACTCTGGAAATCACATCCTGACCTTTATATGGCAATTAGAAAAATATTATATATATATATATATATATATATATATATATATATATATATATATATATATAATATATCTTTTCATTGAGTTCCTCCACTCCATCATTAGTTCATTTATTTATTTATAGATTAATTAATTTATTATTTCATATTTTTTAAATTTATCCATTTATTTATTTATTTATTTATTTATTTATTTATTTATTTATTTATTTGTTTACATATTATTTTATTATCATAATTATTATTACTATTATTTTTATTATTATTGTTATTATTATTATATTATTATTATTATTTTATTTATTATTATTATTATTATTATTATTATTATTATTATTATTATTATATTATTATTGTTATTATTATTATTTTTATCATTCTATTATTTTTAGACATAAATGCCAAATATACTTCTAATGATGAGGCTTGTGGCCGTGCAAAGACCCTTTACCAGAGGCAACGGCCCAGTAGATAATGTCAGGACTGACGATGGCTGATTAGGCCTAAAACATCGATGTAGACTGACTCCAACATTGTGGTAAATATTAAAATAATAATTCGCTCCATTGCTACATGTCGAGCACTATCCGTACCATATTTGTATCAAACACGTTCAATACACAGCTCCGCACCGTTGAGCACTCTTGGACACAAAATGGACACTACGCCACAACTTAGACCTACTACTTTCCCATATTCTACAAAGAATATTCCTACCTGCAACAGAAAATCTTACATTAAATCATTAATAGCAAGAACAGAAACATTTGTCAAGAATCTACGATGGAGAACAGTCTTTTTCCTGCACCCACATTTAGAACCCACCCACAAGAAAACGTACGGCTTCAACTCTACAAATTCACCCCCTCCAATACCTGAATCAAAAAAATTAAAAGACGGACTTTCAGATCTCATTCAAAATGTACAGTCCAAAAACAAAAATAACGACTTCCAAAACCAACTGTCTAACTATGGGAAGAAAATAAACAAAGAAAAACAACTTCTGATACGAGCCGACAAATCCAACAACTATTATAAAATGACACCTGAGGAATATGATAAAATGACACACAAACAAATCAACAAAGACTATAAGAAAGACAGAACACATAGAACCGAAGAGATCACAAAAGAAGATAAGAATATAGCGAACAGACTTGACCTTAGCGATCGAATCGATACAGCACCAAGAAGAGAAGCGTTCATCACATTAAAAGATCACAAGCCTGACTTCAAAAATAATCCAACATGTAGACTAATAAATCCATACAAATCTGAAATTGGAAAAATCAGCAATAAGATATTGGAAAAAATAAATAAAAACGCCAAAGAAGCAACTAAATTCAACCAGTGGAAAAACACCGATGAAGTCATTGAATGGTTTAAAAATATCCAAAACAAAGAAAATTGCACCTTCATCTCTTTCGACATTTGCGATTTTTACCCCTCCATCACCCCATACTTACTAAACAAAGCATTGGAATTCGCAGCAAATTACACCAACATCACAGAAGAGGAAAACACATCATCAAACACACCAAGCACAGCACACTATACTATGACAACACGCCGTGGACAAAGCGACATAATGATTTCGACATAACAATGGGTTCGTTCGACGGTGCTGAAACATGCGAACTGGTCGGACTCTACATCCTGTCACAACTGCAACATACACACACACACACATACATCGGCCTCTATAGAGATGACGGACTCGCTATAACCAACAAACGACCAAGAGCGAACGAAAACATAAAAAAAACCAAATCTGTAAAATATTCCAAAACAACAATTTGAAAATCACGATAGAAGCAAATAAAACGGTTGACTTCGTCGACATCACATTCGACATAAAATCCAATTCATTCCAACCGTTCAGAAAACCAAACAACACCATTAGCTACATTAATAAAAACAACAACCACCCACGTTCCGTCATTGAAAACATACCAAAAAGCATAGCACTGAGGGTGAGCAAACTTTCGAAAAACAAAGAGATATTCAACGTCGCAGCCACCCCCTACAAAGAAGCACTCACAAAAAGCGGATACAACACACCATTTGAATACACAGACGCCCCCCTCTCATGTAAACATCAACACATAAGTGAAGAACGCAAAACAAGAAAACGACATTTACTTGGTTCAGTCCACCTTTCGACAAAAATGTCAGCACTAACATTGGGCTGCAGTTCCTGAAGTTAATTGATACACACTTTCCAAAAACCCACAAGCTACATAAAATTATCAACAGGAATACTATAAAAATAAGCTACTCGTGTATGCGCAATATAGAACAAATAATTTCAAGCCACAACAAAAAAATTATTAATAAACCACCGACAAGAGCAAAATCCACCCACCAGAAAATGTAACTGCAGAAATAAGGAACATTGCCCGCTAAACAAACAATGTTTAGAATCAAGTTTAATTTACCAAGCCACAGTCACCGAAACTAAAACAAACAAACAAGAAAAATATGTAGGACTAACGGAAAATAATTTCAAAACAAGATAGAACCTTCACACCTCAACATTTAGAAACACTAACAAAAAAACATTCACAAAACTCAGCGAACACATTTGGAAAAGACAACAAACTAGACACAGCATTTCATGGAAAATTTTATCTAAAGCAACAGGATACACACCAACATCAAAACAATGTAGCTTATGCCTGGAACAGAAATATACTATAATCAAACACCCTCATGAAGCCACACTCAACACGAAAAATGAGATGTACAATACATGTCCACATCGCCGGAAGTTCTTATTAATCAACTACAAACCGGAACCACTTCAACAAATAACAACAGGCAACAAACCAAACTCATGTAACACACAGTCCTGACAATGGCTTATTAGGCCTAAAACATCGATGTAGACTGACTCCAACATTGTGGTAAATATTAAAATAATATATATATATATATATATATATATATATATATACTTTTGATATCATTATATATTATTATGACAATATAACATAAATATATATATATATATATATATATATATATATATATATATATATATATATATATATATATTATATATATATATATATATATATATATATATATATATAATTTTTTTTTTCTTTTTTCTTTTTATTATTTTTCTTTTTATTTTTTTTTATTTAAAAAAATTTTTTTTTTCTTTTTTCTTTTTTCTTTTTTTTTCTTTTTTTAATTTAAAAAAAAAATAATTTTTTTTGGTGTTTACTTGAGAAAGGTCAAAGGCCGAAACGTCCGTCTATTTTGTGTTGTTAATTCATGAGTCAGATTTACTCCCTTTATCTTTATCTCCAAATTTATAAAAGGTGCGCAATTAAGTAAAAAGAGGGGAGGTGGGGATGAACTGTGTAATGCATAACAAAAAAGTATAATAAAATAAAGTGTAGACTATTGTTGAATAGACAATATACGATAGAATTGGAAATAAATACAACATATACGGGATGTAGGTATTAGTATAATCATTAGTAAAATCATTAGTCTTATCATTATTGGCAGTAGCAACAGTAGAAGCAATAGTAGTTCTATTAGAAGTAGTAGTAATAGTAGTAGTAGTAGTAGTAGTAGTAGTAGTAGTAGTAGTAGTAGTAGTAGCAGTGGTAGTAGTAGTAGTAGTAGTAGTAGTAGTAGTAGTAGTAGTAGTAGTAGTAGTAGTAGTAGTAGTAGTAGTAGTAACTTTTAGTGGAGCCAGCACCATTTACATTAGGTGTTTATAAAGAGAAACGTATGTAAGCAAGTAGTAAGCCTCGCAGTCTGAATGACGCTTGCTGAGAATTGTGTGATTCAGTCACAGACTTAAAAATTTAAAAAGAAACCTCGATAAGTATAGCTGCTCTCTCCATTCATGTTGTTTCCACTGGTCACGGCCCTGAGCGTGGCCTTCGTAAAGTTATGGCCTGACACTGACCAAAAAATGACGTCAAAATGCCACAAAAGAAAACAAATCGTGAGTTGTATTCAATAGTTCAACCAATGGAATAACTTGTTTCCATGAGCTGTACTAACGATAACTCACTAGGCGGTGCAAAAACCTTTTGGATTTAAGTGTCAGGCTATAACAAAACGATGGCTACGCCCTGAGCCAATTTTTTGGGGCTGTCAAGATCTTGTTGTCTCTTTAGTACGGAGGGCACTGCAGTTTTTCTTAGTTCTTCAGGGATTAATTCAGCTTCATCTGAATCTAGAAATTTCTGATATGCTGAGAGATCCTGGTTCAGGGTGGTTGCTATTGATGTTGGTGGTCTCCGGTCTCTTTACATATTTGTCATCATGAAGGAAATATTCTGTCATTGCATTTTGGGCTGGGATATCTTCTCGACGTAAGATGTGATCAAATAGCCTCCATCCCTTTTCCTTTATTATTGTACTCAGGCGTTGGACCCTGGTTCTTTCATAGAGATCAGTATTTGTAATACGCTTCAACAGTCATGAAGTCACTTCCCTCTTAATGACGCATGGTAACTTAGTAACTGGCTCTAAACTATCGGAACAATGGCGGACGCCCTTATGAAATATTTCTCGGACTAACTTAAAAGTGTATCCAGAGGAGAAAAACATTATAAATCTGATCATGTTTTGACTTTTGTACATTCTGATCACAAGGCATATGAAAAGTTCGAGCCAGCAGGAAGAATAAAAAGTACCTATTTTCTTTGTTTAGAACCACAATGACCGCCGTTGCGGGGCGACGTGACATCATACTATTGAATCCAATTACGTCGCGTCTGTGGGTCAAGGACCTTTTGTAAAGAGCTTTGAGTACGTTAAGTGGATATAACCCTATACAAAAGCTCAAATCTAAAAAAAGATTATTTAAACCTACAATTAAAATAATCAAAGATTTTACGTTGGCAGCTTCGATCAACATGTTTAAGAAAAATAATTGAGCTTTTTTATAGCGCAATATCCACTGTGCTCAAAGCGCTTTACAAGGGGTCCCTGGTCAACAGCAACATTTATCATGTAGGACGATATTACAATTTTTCGGACAAAGACAACGCTGTTAACGGCCAGGTACTCATTTTACACCTGAGTACGATGAGAGAATGTGAGTAAAGAACCTTTTCCAAGGTTGAGTAACTATGCGCCGGGCGCGAGGCTCGAACCCAGGACATTCCGATCCGAAAGCGAGTGTCATACCACTAGACCACATAGCCGCACGCATGTTTAATATTGATAAAGCAATGATAAGACTGATCTAGTATTAACCCTCTCCTTACCAACCATAGGTAAATCGTAACATTCTTTACGATACAACCAACAATTTTATCATTCTGATTTCTTTAGGATATCACAAAATATAGCTATAAAAACTTGACACTGTACTAATATTATAGATCTCATTTTGCTAAACAATATTTGTGTTTATGGAATGAGATTAGCGGAAGAGTAGCGTCCCTTGATTGGACGTCACCCATAGTCTGTGACGTCACCGGCGGAAAAGTTATTAGAGAGAGAACGTCATGTTGGTTGTGCGCATGCGTCTCTCGTCCTCGCGGAAGCGCACAACCAACATGACGTTCTCTCTCTAATAACTTTTCCGCCGGTGACGTCACAGACTGTGAATGACGTCCAATCAAGGGACGCTACTCTTCCGCTAATCTCATTCCCTATAGAATATACTCGTTTGTTTTTCTGTATGTGTAAGAAATATAAAATCTATTTTTGTGTTGGGTGGGCGTGACGTTTTGGCGAAAACTCTGAAAGTGGCTGGTACGGAGAGTGTTAACTCCGATATAACATTCAATACTGGTCAGTCCAGACTGATATACGGAGTTTGCAAAGTGACTGATTATTATTTGATTTATATATGTAAGGTATTGATTATTGATAAGGCCATGTGAATAGGCACAGATATATGTTAAAGTTAGATGGAGAAAGATAAATTTCCTGATTAAGTATAATGTTATCGTAACCAGTTCAGATTCTCAACAGATTCATGGAACTGCAGCACCCCTTAATATTATATATATATATATATATTATATATATATATATATATATATATATATATTATATATGTATATATATATGCGGCTATGTGGTCTAGTGTTATGACACTCGATTTCGGATCGGAAAGTCCTGGGTTTGAGCCTCGCACTCGGCGCATTGTTGAGTCCTTGGAAAAGGCTCTTTACTCACATTCTCACACCGTACTCAGGTGTAAAATGAATACCTGGCCGTTAACAGCGCTGTCTTTGTCCGAAAAATTGTAATATCGCCTTACATGCGTCATGTCCCGTCCTACATGTTAAATGTTGCTGTTGACCAGGGACCCATTGCAAATCGCTTTCAGCAAACTTAGTGGATATTGCGCTATATAAATCTCATTTATATATGTACATATATATATATATATATATATATATATATTATCATGCGACTGGAGAATTGTAATAACAATAATTATGATGATAATAAAAGTGATAAAAATGATGATGATGATGATAATAATAATAATAATAATAATAATAATAATAATAATAATAATAATAATAATAATAATAATAATAATAATTTAATAATAATAATAATAATAATAATAATAATAATAATAATAATAATAATAGTAATAATAATAATAATAATAATAAGAAGAAGAAGAAAAGAAGAGATGAAGAAGAAAAAAAAGAAGAAGAAGAAGAAGAAGAAGAAGAAGAAGAAGAAGAAAGAAGAAGAAGAAGAAGAAGAAGAAGAAGAAGAAGAAGAAGAAGAAGAAGAAGAGAAGAGAGAGAGAAGATTAGGAGGAGGCGGAATTGAAGAGAACTTGGAGGAAAAGGAGGAGGAGGAAGAGGTTATAGAAATATATTTCCGAACATTGGAAAAACACATATGATAAAAATTTGGCCATAAAACTCCTCGTTCAAAAACCGATCGATTTAAATGACTTTCATCTTGGCAAAACCTCTCAAACCCGGTTCCAGAGTCATTTTAATCGATAGATATTTGAAGGACGAGATTTCTGGCCAAATCTATAAATAATGTTATTTTTCCAGATTACAGCAAAATAGCCTATTGTTGCGTCATATTCAAATATAGAAAAAGAAGAAAAAGAAAATAGCTAAAATTCTTTTACTCCATAAAATGACACAAAATGTTTTGGCATTGCTCTTTGATAATTAATATGTCACGTACACGTAATCCAACAAAACTCTCCAATTTCTTGCGATCTGCGGCCGGGAGAGTTATTGAAACTACCTGCCCGGCGACTCTCCCAACGATTCTACTATGGCGACCTTCGATGCGAACGATGATCTGCACAACTCTATGAAGCCGATGCTTAGGCATTCCGAAAATTTACCGAAGAAGAATAATTGTAATCGTTCTTGTATATCTTTGCAACTTCCAGCCGCGATTGATCTATCGGATGTGATAAAGGGATCAACGATTTGCCTTGAAATGACGTCGCACCAACAAGCAGCGAGGAATATAAAGCCGGAGGGGAAAATTAAGAAAGCTTTATCAAAGCTAAATCCCGGGCGTTTTTTTTTCAAATCAAGTAGCGATCCTGGACCTTTGGCCTTCCAGGTTATAGACGAAGAAATCTCAATAAATGACAATTATGAAACGACAAGTCTACCATGTTTGTCAGGAGAAGCATCGTCGACAAGCCTGGATTATTACCCCATGCAATCCTGTCCAGACTTTTGCTTCAAAGAACGTCCGCCCGAAGACGCGGGAAATTCAGTCGACCCATCTGACAGTATAATAGACGAAAGAGACGAGATCGTCTACGAGGTAAAACTTCCAAAACGTCGACTATGGTCTAGAATTCTAGGAGATCTTTTCTGCTGCCTCTGTTGCTGCCGATGTCCCGACGATATAACCGAAGAGCAAGAAATGATGCTGGAACTTGCACCTTACATTGTTGATTGTTAAATTGTTTTAGGTTTTCAACGTTATCATACGAGGGCTGTCGCAAAAAACAAAGATGGCTACTCCCTTAACTGAGTTGTCCAAAGAAGAAGTTCGAGCTGTAATAAGGCTTTTGCTGCACAAGGCAATTGTCCTTCTGAAATCCATCCAGAATTGGTAAGCATATATGGAGAATCTGTGATGAGCTTCAAACAAGTAGTTTTCTGGATCAATGAGTTTCAACAAGGTCGATCAAATGTGCATGATAAGCAACGT
>NC_088374.1:11792381-11812381 GCF_034508935.2 Berghia stephanieae
AATCGTTTCTATGTTATATGTTTGTGATGAGAATATTGGCTATTAAGCTTAACTGCTGGTCAAAATTACTTCGCGATGGTGGTGAACGAATCGGCGATCTCAAGAAGTGGGTGAGAGAGGGATCTAGAAATGACTTTGGGTTTGAAACGAATATTTTTGTGTTCGTGGATAGCTCACACGGTAGAGCCACGCTCTCACCTGCCAGGCGGAGTTGTCGTACCAATAAGGTCGCAGGTTCAAACCCCACCACCGCCGCGAAAAATTTTTTTATTCTCTATTGTCTTCTGGCACTTTTCTACTCACTTCATATCTTGTTGTTACCAACATAAGTTGATGTCACAGTAAAGGTTGTTCACAATTATCTTATTAAATTTTATTTTATTAAGAACTGAATTCATCTCACTCCAGTTATATTTCGGTAGGCTTAGATAAACTTTACCATCTAATATTAGATCGTCTTTCCTTTTATAGCCTTCCCTCGAATTAATTTCTAATTAGTGAATACTTTTCGTTCTACATTCTGTCACGTAGCCACTTATTATAAAAGCTGATAGGTCTAACATTCGACACTCACTTTCTCTCCACAATCTATGCCGGACGGCCAGTCGCTCTATTCCTATATATATACTGGAAGATTTTTATCTTTTGGGACTTTGTAGATATTATATCTACACCATTAAGACGCCGGAGCTTTTAACTTTGATTGTATAATCTTCAAGGATCAAACCCAAGCCCGCTGTCAAAGGACTACACAATAACTTCTTACTAATTGCCTGGAAGTGGAATTTTACGAGCCCGATCCTGTTATCAGAGGAATAGATCATCCAAGCCCATCAACTGCCTGGAAACGTAAACTTACGAACCTGACATATTATCATAAGTTACGTAAAATATTCATATCTCTATTTGTAACTGCCACGATCACTGTTTATCTCTTTTAATTAAATTTCATCATTATTTTTATTTCATTGTAAACAAATCGTTAATTGTTTTTCATTTATAGTAACTAGTAAATTCTGGGGCCTCATTCTACATATATCTTTATGCATAGTCGAGTAGCTCTTTACTCACTTGAGACCATGACATTTTGGAGGGGACACATATAAAGAATTGAATTTATTTAGTTACATATATCTATTTCATCTAACTTTAAAGTTTAAATTGTAAAACTCTTAATTGCCCCACTTGATCATATTTTAATTGAACTCCCTATTTACAGGATTAATTTTTTTTCTTTTTCATTTCTTCATTTAAATGGAATAGCAATTTATCCATTCATTCTTTCATTCAAATTGAATAGCATTTTATTGATTCATTCCTTCATTCATTTATTCATTTATAAATTATTCATTCATTCATTGTTCATTCATTTATTCATTCATTCATTCATTCATCCATTCATTCGTTTATTCACTCATTTATCCAATCATTCATACATTAATTCCTCCCTTCATTCTTTCATTCATACATTATCCATTCATTCATCTATTCACTCAGTTTTTCATTCATTCATTCATTCCTTGTCCACTTTGTTATTATATCACATATTTGTTGTTTGCCTCATTCATGAATTGTTTTCAATATGTTTACATTCCATAACGATTCATTCACCTATCATCCAATCACTCAGTGTTGTGAACACATTTTGTAACTATTGTAAATCTTACGATATTTTATTGTTTTGTATTTCAGACATCACTGTTAAACACTCTTCAATGCCTAATTACAATTGTTGAACAACCATTGAACAAGAGAGAGGTCCCAGCCACGAACTGAGTTGGTAAATATATCATTCATTATTCTCTTTTACATGAGTTGGGCATCACATAGTAACTATAGACATCGTGATTTGTTTTGCATAGTGATTTGTTTTAAATGCATTTTTGGCATATTACTGTTACCGAAAACCACTTATATATTATGTTCTGAAAAGTGAGTCTTTAAAAACTAAATAATAATAAAAGGAGTCTACTAGCCGTCGTGTTATATTTAGTGATAGATAACTTGGGATTATTTTGGCATCCTATTATTGTTATCACACTCTAGTATATTAGCGTCATTGCGAATAATTGTACACAAACTAACGACGAGTCACACACATTGGTGATACATTTTTCGTAGTAACATAGTTTAGAGTACACGCGATTGACACATTGTTATTGACTCAAGTCATAATAACTCCGCATTGTATTGACACATTGCTTTATAAGATATAACGATAAAATGCATCAAATTCAACATACATAATAAGTTGAAATAAGAGAGAGAGAGAGAGAGATTTCTAAAAATAGAACAGTTCATTCCAGTAAGTGTAAATAAATAAAACAGTCAGTAACAGTATCCTGTCAATATAATATATATAAAATATCGTAACTGATTTATTGCAACATGGAAGCATATAAAAGATACTTAAGTCTCGCAAAGGACTTAGAAATACCCAGGAAAGAATATTTTCATGGTGCGAAGAGAAAGTAAAAGAAGAAAAAGAACATGAAGAAAGAATTCGTAGAGAAGAAAAAGAACATGAAGAAAGAATACGTAGAGAAGAACGAGAAGAAAGAGTCCAAGAAAAGGAACTAAAAAGACAAATAGCTTTAGCAGAAGAAGAAACCAAAAGGACCCAAATGATGCTGGAAATTGAAAAAACAAAAGCCGGTCATGAAAGAAAACATAATAATAGTGATGAATTTTTCGTGAAACTTCCACGCATGCCAACATACGATGAACGCTCAGACTGTCTAGAATCCTTCTTACACCGATTCGAAGTTCAGGCTAAAGGTTATCGTTGGCCAGAAAGCAAATGGGCCACAGCCTTGATTAACTGCTTATCTGGAGAACCGCTAAAAGTTTTCTATACCTTAACAACTGAAGATGCAGATGACTATGGAAAAATTAAAGACGCTCTACTAAAAAGATTTAGATTAACGGAAGATGGTTACCAGGAAAGGTTTCACACTGCAAAACCGGAAAGTGGAGAAGACTTTAATACATTCGTGAACCGAATTACTCAATTTCTAAATCGGTGGCTTGAGTTGGCAAACGTAAAACAAGACGACTTTGCAGGCCTTTACTATCTCACGCTGAAGAATCGAATCTATCAAGCTTGCAACCCAGATTTAGTCGCATTCTTTAAAGAGAGAAAGCCAGAAAACTTGGACAAATTAAACATCTACGCAGAAAACTTTAACAGCGCACATCCATTGACACCCCTTAGCAGAACATTGAAGGAACCATACTACGCTGCCGCTGCTCAGAGTCCATGTACACCTAAAGTTCAGTACTCAAATAGAACGAGCCGATCAATCACTCGGAACACGCAAGTGAAACAAGATGATCATAGTAACAAACCATGGAACAAACAGTTCAATAGAGACCATAGCCGACCCTATCAAAACAAAACAAGAAATAGCACTGACAATAATACTGAGTATAAGAAAACCAACAAACCTATAATTAAATGTCAATATTGTGGAATGAAAGGCCACACAGCAGACAAATGTTACAAAATCGTGGGATATCCAAAAGAAACTGCAAATGCATCACTCCAAACAAGTGTAAACAATCAGACACGAGTAATGTCAGGAGAAAATATAAATGTGTATTGCGTGAAAGGTATGTCACTTTTAACACAAACTCACAAATCAGGATCGCTATTTTTTTGTGAAGGCAAAGCTAATGGAACTGATTGCAAAATATTGAGAGACACAGGATGCAGTACAGTAGGAATAAAAGCATCTTTGATCAATGACGAAGACAAAACTGGTAAAACGGTACAATGCATCACATTCAGTGGCACAGTCGAAACCTTTGAAACAGCTAATGTGTACATAGAAACCCCATACTATACAGGAATAGTGGAATGCTGTATACTTCCCAACCCCGTCGCTGATGTTATTGTTGGCAATATAAAAGGTCTTAAAGACAACCCAACAGATGTAAAAGAATGGTCATTAACCCAAGAAACAGCTTGTCTAGCAGAAACAAGAAAGATGACTAAGACAACAGAGAAGCCAATGACTATTTCTCTAGAACCACAACAATTTGACAGGAACAGGTTCATTGAAGAACAGAAAAAGGACCCGACTTTAACTTCATATTTCAATATCGCAAACAAAGGGACGAAATCAAAAGTTGAATACATCATTGAAAAAGATATTCTGTTCAGGTTACATAGGAAAAGAAACAAAATAGCTAAACAACTGGTCACGCCGAGTATTTACAGAAACAAAATCCTTGGAATAGCGCACGATTCAATAACTTCTGGACATCTTGGGAGCTCTTCCACATTGAAGAGAATATCCGAGAATTTCACATGGCCTGGAATTACTAAAGACGTCCGAGAATATGTGAAATCTTGTGACACATGCCAAAGAAGAGTCGCAAAAGGCAGAATACCGAGATTGCCATTAGAGACAACCCCAGTTATTGAAAAAGTTTTTCAAAAAGTTGCAATTGACATTATAGGCCCTTTAACAAAATCAGATAGAAACCATACACACATACTAACACTAGTCGATTACGCAACCAGGTGGCCAGAAGCGATAGCATTGAAATCAACTACATCGGATCACATAGCTGAAGCATTGATGACAATTTTTACTAGAATAGGCATACCAAATGAGATACTGTCGGACAATGGACCCCAATTTACATCACATATGATGCATGAAACCATGAAACTCACGGGAATCCAACACTCATTCACAACTCCCTACCACCCCCAAGCAAATGGTCTTTGTGAAAGATTTAATGGCACTCTAAAGAATATGTTAAGAAAAGTGTCAGCAGAAAAACCAGATGATTGGGACAGATACTTACCAGCAATCCTATTTGCATATAGAGAAATACCCCAAGAATCTACAGGCTACTCCCCATTTGAGTTGATGTATGGACGATCACCTCGCGGCCCGATCAATATAGTAGCCGACATTTGTAAAGGGAATGAGGAGGACAATAACGAAATTATGTTTGCTTACGAATATGTAAGAAACCTGAAAGACAGAATAGAGGACACATGTAAGCTAGCACAGGAATCCGTCACTAAAAAAGCAGAGAAATACAAGGAATACTCCGATCGAAAAAGCAAGTCAAGAAAATTTGAGATTGGTGACAAAGTACTAATACTCTTACCCGATGACTCGAGTAAACTTTTAGCTACATGGAAAGGACCATTCAAAATAACACAGTAAAATCTAATGTTAATTACGAGATTAAAATTAACAACACAACAAAGACATTCCATGCAAATATGCTAAAAAAGTATTTTGATAGAGACACAGTGTCGCAACCTATGTTTACTAATATCGAAGCTTCAAATGCAGGATTAATCATACCGTTGGTCATGGGACACAGACACCCGAGACAGAAAAACAAACAAAAATCGCACAATTGCAACCACCTAAGACAAAAAAAGAAGTACGCAAAGTACTTGGGCTCCTAAATTTTTACAGGAAATACATTTACCATTCGCGCACATCGCGACAACCGCTAACAAACTGACAAAGAATGGGTCACCGAACAAAATTGTTTGGACAGAAGCGTGTCAGAATAGCTTTAACCAATTAAAGGCATTACTCTGTTCAGAACCAATTCTTAAATTACCCGACATGTCAAAAGAATTTGTTGTAAGAACTGACGCGTCTGATAAGGGCATCGCAGGTGTACTATTACAGGAGCATGAGGGAACTCTAATGCCTTGCTTATATGCAAGCAGAAAATTATTGGACAGAGAATCACGATACTCTGTAATAGAGCGTGAAGGACTGGCCTCGTCTTTGCTTTAAAGACATTCAGCAGATATCTACTGCTAAAAGAGTTTGTGGTCGAAACGGACCATAAACCACTCACGTACATAAGAAATAACAAAATGAATAATAGTAGAGTACTAAGGTGGAGTCTAATTTTGCAAAATTACACTTTCAGTATCTCTCACATACCAGGCTGTGAAAATATTCACGCCGACCTACTTTCTCGATTAGTGTAAACGTGAGAAGGGTATAACTTAACCTCCATGCATACTGTTAGTTACCTCGCAAAATTTATGCCAAATCAGAACGCACAATTTCGATAATTTTATTTGTAAACATGATGACCTAACTTAATGTAACATTGAGTATTGTTTGGATATATATACCATACCCATTCATGATTTGGGAAATCTTCTCTTTACTATTATTGTTATGAATTTTCACTCATTTATGATTAATAATTGAAATGTCAATATTCCATTTACATTTTCATTCATTTCATCAGTAAATTACCTTCATATCATCGACTTAAATCATGCTTCATTGCCATCACTATTGTTTATCACAATGATTTGTAATCACATTGCCATCATGTTGTTCATCACAATGATTTGTAATCACAATCTTTCATTGTTATTGTCACCCATTCATATACCTACGTTAATATAAACATTTCCATGTCTAGTTAATAAATAATTTAATTGTAGCACAAATCATAACAATGGATTAATGCTAGAGTATCATGATAGTAAATTTACTTCCGTTTGTAAAATCTATCTTTCCCATAATGGTTAAAGAGTATATTTTAAACGTGGGTGGGGGGTGTCACAGTAAAGGTTGTTCACAATTATCTTATTAAATTTTATTTTATTAAGAACTGAATTCATCTCACTCCAGTTATATTTCGGTAGGCTTAGATAAACTTTACCTTCTAATATTAGATCGTCTTTCCTTTTATAGCCTTCCCTCGAATTAATTTCTAATTAGTGAATACTTTTCGTTCTACATTCTGTCACGTAGCCACTTATTATAAAAGCTGATAGGTCTAACATTCGACACTCACTTTCTCTCCACAATCTATGCCGGACGGCCAGTCGCTCTATTCCTATATATATACTGGAAGATTTTTATCTTTTGGGACTTTGTAGATATTATATCTACACCATTAAGACGCCGGAGCTTTTAACTTTGATTGTATAATCTTCAAGGATCAAACCCAAGCCCGCTGTCAAAGGACTACACAATAACTTCTTACTAATTGCCTGGAAGTGGAATTTTACGAGCCCGATCCTGTTATCAGAGGAATAGATCATCCAAGCCCATCAACTGCCTGGAAACGTAAACTTACGAACCTGACATATTATCATAAGTTACGTAAAATATTCATATCTCTATTTGTAACTGCCACGATCACTGTTTATCTCTTTAATTAAATTTCATCATTATTTTTATTTCATTGTAAACAAATCGTTAATTGTTTTTCATTTATAGTAACTAGTAAATTCTGGGGCCTCATTCTACATATATCTTTATGCATAGTCGAGTAGCTCTTTACTCACTTGAGACCATGACAGTTGAGTCCTTGGAGAAGGCTCTTTAGGCACATTCTCTCACCGTACTCAGGTGTAAAATGAGTAGCTGTCTCTGTCCGAAAAATGTAATATCACCTAATTGGTGTCATGTTCCGTCCTAAATAAGTTTTGCTGTCGACCAGGGACCTAGTGTAAAGCGCTTTGAGCAGGGGCTTGGCCATATTGGTTGATTTGGTGCCTGGCACCGCATCCATCTTTTAAAAATGGATTACAGCATTTTAAAAATAATAAAACTGAGACAGGGTATATACCGCCTCTTATTTATTTGAGTTAATCTTTTCTTTAATTTTTGTTTCTTTCTTTCGTATTTACAAATATACCATTTTTAAAGTGATTTTCTTCTGATTCTGGCACCACCCTATACTGTAAGGATGCCACGCCACTGGCTTTGAGTACGTTAAGTAGACATTGCCCTGTATAAAAGCTCAAATTTATTTTTTAATTATGGCTATCAATACTAATATCATGATTCGTTTGGAGGACTAGTGGAGAAGACTCAAATTTTGCCGGCAAATTAAGGCTTACTACACATGGGCAATAATCAACATGCACTTATTTGCAGGTCTTATAACCCAAGTCCTTTTGGGCTCATTGTTGTAATGGAAATTTCAAGAAATGACGCAAAATATTGTCCATTACAACAATGTTAAAGTTTAAGCTCATAAGTGGGTTCGAATGTCAGACCTGCACGTCGGTACTAATTTATTTTAATTATCATCCTATCGTGGGAATTTTGATCATCATCATCATCATCATCATCATCGCCTTTTTCACCCTGGGTCAGCGTACAGGCCACAGACAAACAGTTTCCATCCTTCTATATCATCATCATCATCATCATCATCATCGCCTTTTTCACCCTGGGTCAGCGTATAGGCCACAGACAAACAGTTTCCACCATTCTCTATCCTGAGCTAACTTTTTTTTTATCTCGTTCCATGTTTTCCTTCATAAATTCTGTCATTGCAGAAACTATTCGGTCGCCCAAGATAAAAAAAAGGATTTGATTTGTCCGTCTGCGTTTCTGTAATGGTTTGAGTATTACTGAAAGGGGTGTTAACCCTTCGACAACCCCCAACCTGGAGGACCAGGTGACTCAAAAATGGGGGAGTCACACACCTTTAGTCGCCTTTTACGACACGCTGGCTTGGTGTTGGGCTATTCTTGACCCTCTCAGTTGAGAAACCCCGGACACCACACGGGGCGGGAATTTTGTTGAATCAAGACAAATCTTTTGTACTGTCACCGATTAAAATTGGTTAAATAATGAAGTCTGCAGGTGCGCGCAAATAAACCTGGCAAGATTTGCTCCACTGTAGAATTAGCTTAAAAATAGTTAAAACGTAAAGTGGGTGTAAACATGAACAGATCACATAAACTAAAATGCTTACTTTGCACAGATACTCATAATACTTTGTAATGTAAATGTTGCTGCTAGAAACTCAAAGAAATAAATACAAAGGAGCATACTGTTTCCTGCCAACCTATGTTTTGTTTATTCATCTGAACTACGCCACTACCAAATTAGTAAGTTCTTGCGATACATGATTTCTGTAGCAAAACATACTCTAAAACACACTGTTCATTTTTGTCTAAATTGTATGATGTACAAGAGAAATTTGAATTAGAAAAATGTTGGTTGTATCGTAACGAATGTGACGATTTTCCTACAGTTGGTAAGGGGAGGGTTAAAAGTGCCGAAATGGAATCCCACATGGTCAAAAACCTTATAATTCAAATGACCTCATTAAAAACTCATCAGATTTGGTAATCAAAAGATATACTCGACCAAAGGAACAAAAATGTTGTTAACCCCCCCCCCAAAAAAAAAAAGTAAATCTTACAATAAAAGAGATGTGGACTGTGAAAGTAATAAACAGCTTCATAAAATACACACAATACCAAACACGGAACGCTTCGGGCTTAATCAATCGTCCTCAGACAACAATAAGAACAATGATAACATAAAAGATTAATTAAACATTTACGCTCTTCCGCCACGACATCATAAGATATCGTGGCCTAGGTATTCAAAGAAGGAATATTAGACAATTCATCAAACAAGATGTCTGATGTCAACAGGAATCACCCATGTTTTCCAAATAAGCAAATTGGGGGTTAATAATCTTGCCCAAGAAATAACAACGAAAGTGCCTGAAGCGGGACTAGAACCCTAGTTCTTTTGGGTCAGAGTGCAATGTCTTGACCACTCGGCCACGTCTCCCCCATAAATAAAAAAAGTGAGCTTTTATATGGCACAATATCCACTTAAGGTGCTCAAAGCGCTCTACAAGGGGTCCCTGGCCAACAGCAACATTTAACATGTAGGACGGGACATGACGCCTTTTTAGGCGATATTATAAATTTTGGACAGATACAACGCTGTTAACGGCCAGGAACTCATTTTACACCTGAGTACGGTGAGATAATGTGAGTAAAGAGTCTTCTCCAAGGACTCAACTATGCGCCGAGTGAGGCTCAAGCCCAGGACCTTCCGATCCGAAAGCGAGTGTCATACCACCAGACCATATAGGCGCACACATACATTATTAAAACACAGATTGACGACATCCTAGACTGTCATGAGTAATGTAAATGGTGCTGATCGAAGAAATAAATAACAATGTGAAACTGAATGTAACCTTCAATTTAGTATACAAAAACAGATAAAATGGACGTTTCCGGTGTCCCCTTCATCAACAAAACAGGATGAATGAAAAACTACAGACGAATGAGATAATGTGGTAGTGGCGTTGTTAAGACAAAAGAAACAAAAAAAAAAAAAAAAAAAAAAGAGATAAAAGATCAAAGTCGAACCCTGTTTCTAAAGAGTTAATATAATAATCTGAAAGAAATCAGAAAGTGTCGTTGTGGAAGAGAGCAATAGTCGTAATGTAGACCGTATATAAATAGACTTGCTCTCTGCCAGTGGGGTTTAGATCTATACAACTTTCCATTCGTGCCTTAACTAGTATATTATTATACTATCTATCTTTTCGAGATTGGATTTTGGGGGAGTTTACATTTATTGTATAGTTTACGATAGAAAACTGTTTTACATTTATTGTATAGTTTAATATAGAAAACTGTTTTACATTTATTGTATAGTTTAATATAGAAAACTGTTTTACATTTATTGTATAGTTTAATATAGAAAACTGTTTTACATTTATTGTATAGTTTAATATAGAAAACTGTTTTACATTTATTGTATAGTTTAATATAGAAAACTGTTTTACATTTATTGTATAGTTTAATATAGAAAACTGTTTTACATTTATTGTATAGTTTAATATAGAAAACTGTTTTACATTTATTGTATAGTTTAATATAGAAAACTGTTTACATTTATTGTATAGTTTAATATAGAAAACTGTTTTACATTTATTGTATAGTTTAATATAGAAAACTGTTTTACATTTATTGTATAGTTTAATATAGAAAACTGTTTTACATTTATTGTATAGTTTAATATAGAAAACTGTTTTACATTTATTGTATAGTTTAATATAGAAAACTGTTTTACATTTATTGTATAGTTTAATATAGAAAACTGTTTTACATTTATTGTATAGTTTAATATAGAAAACTGTTTTACATTTATTGTATAGTTTAATATAGAAAACTGTTTTACATTTATTGTATAGTTTAATATAGAAAACTGTTTTACATTTATTGTATAGTTTAATATAGAAAACTGTTTTACATTTATTGTATAGTTTAATATAGAAAACTGTTTTACATTTATTGTATAGTTTAATATAGAAAACTGTTTTACATTTATTGTATAGTTTAATATAGAAAACTGTTTTACATTTATTGTATAGTTTAATATAGAAAACTGTTTTACATTTATTGTATAGTTTAATATAGAAAACTGTTTTACATTTATTGTATAGTTTAATATAGAAAACTGTTTTACATTTATTGTTTAGTTAAATATAGAAAACTGTTTTACATTTATTGTATAGTTTATAGAGTTTATTATTATAATGGATTCGTTCCTCAACAAACATGGCATTCTCTTCACCCTGGTAGTCTTCGCAACTTGGCAATGGCCACTAGGTAGGGCTGTATATATTATTATAATGTTATCAACGACCTTCTCAAAGAGAGGAAGAAATAGAAAGATAGATAGATAGATAGATAGATAGATAGATAGATAGATAGAGAAAGAGAGAGAAAGAGAGAAAGAGAGAGAGAGAGACTGAGAGAGAGAGAGAGAGAGAGAGAGAGAGAGAGAGAGAGGGGATTCAGATGTAGAGAGACAAGTGGAGATATATAAAGTTGTAAACATTCTAATAGGTAAAGCTCAACAAATCGGCCTATTTGGTATTTTGAAAATTGTGAACACAATTTATTTATTAGGTCATTTTGTCAATTTTGCAATGAATGGGGAGCTGGGTCTGCTGGATCTGGCAAACGGTATTTCACAATATACTAGCGTCCTATCCAAAAGGATAGCAAACAATTTCTATTGTCCTATCACGCTATAAGAACTGGGATAAACTCGAGCTCTATGGAGCTAACGGCTCTGAAGGACTACTTCTTCTTCTTTTTTCTTCTTCTTCTTCTTCTTCTTCTTCTTCTTCTTCTTCTTCTTCTTCTTCTTCTTCTTCTTCTTCTTCTTCTTCTTCTTCTTCTTCTTCTTCTTCTTCTTCTTCTTCTTCTTCTTCTTCTGTAATATGGCCAATGTCTCTAGCATTGTGCGGGTATGTGCTCTATAGTTATGACACTCGCTTTCGGATCGTAAGGCCCTGGGTTCGAGCCTCGCTCGCTCGGCGCATAAATGAGTCCTTGGAAAAGGCTCTCTACTCCCATTCTCTCACCGTACACAAGTGTAAACTGAAAACATTCTTAAGAACGTCACTACCACATTATCTCATTCGTCTGTAATGTTTCATTCATCCTGTTTGTCGATAAAGGGTAACCCCGAAAGTCCATTTTATCTGATTTCGTATATCAAATTGAAGCTTACATTCAATGTCACATTGTTATTGATTTCTGGAAGCATCGAGCAGCACCATTTACACTACATCACGACATTTTGACACTTTTTAGTTCCAAATAATTTAGCGTTCTTCGTCCTCCTCGGCGCTGGTATTGGGGGTTCCAATCAATCGCTGTAACACACTGTATAGTCACTTGGAACAACTACTCACCGTACTCAGGTGTAAAATGAGTACCTGGCCGTTAACTAAATTGTAATATCACCTAATAGGCTTCGTGTCTCGTTCTATATGTTATGTGTTGCTGTTGGTCAGGGGCCCCATGTTAAGCGCTTTGAGTACTTTTAATGGACATTACTCTATATAAAAGCTAAAAAATACTACAAAAGACGTCTAACTTCTGCATCATGGCACAAGACCGAAGGGCTAGAGCTCAGGTGGTCGCTGGTTCGGATGAGTAAGTAAGTAAGGCTAGTGGATATTTTGCAATAAAGATAAAATGAAGTTGACGTCACTCAGGTCTTTGTTATTGCGTTTTGCCATCCGGGTTTATGAGTAATTGTAAATGTAAACTGTAATAAACAGATTATAAACGTTCAAGATTACACATAGTTTTATGTATTGGCCCCCTATACTTCCGGATGGCAATGTTTAAGCTTCTTAGCCAAGCGCATACTATCTATACTTCCTCAAGTATATTTTATGTCTTTCCCAGGGTCTTCCATAAAGATTGAGATTCATCCCAACAAGCATAACGGGGTGTTTCCTGGTGAGGTGAACATCTCGTGTGTGCCCGACAAGGCAGACGTCACAGCCAAGGACATCATGGTCATTGAGATCTCCAAGGACGGTGGGAAACCAATCGTATTCTTACGACAAGATTCAAAGATTTCATACAGCGCAAATTTAGACCCGAGGTTCCAGGTAAATATTAAGGTGGACAGGGGAGGGAGGGGGGGGGGGGGGTTGTCAGAAAAATCTCGACTGCACCCGGGATCGATCTTGGTACCTTTGCATGTGAAGCGAGTGCTCTACCAACTGAGATATCGGGACCCGCATTAACTGCCGTATTTAAAGCTCCAACTATAACATCTTTTAATCAGTCGTACTGTGGGAAAACACGCATTAAAAAGTGTGACCAAAAAACTCTTCCTTCAAATATAGACCGATTTAACTCTCTCCTTACCAGCCATGTTCAGGATTTTCCCCGAAACTTCAAAGCTAAATAACAAAAAAATATGTTTTTACCACTCAAACACAATAGCAGTCGAAGGTCTTGCAATACATAAAAGATGCTCTACAACACGCTGTTCATTTTTTTCAAATTGTATGACGTTACAAAAGAAATTTGAATAAGAAAAATGTCGGTTGTATCGTAACGAATGTGACGATTTTCCTCTAGTTTGTAAGGAGAGGGTTAAATGATCTTCACCTCGGCAAAAAACTCCCACGTTTGGGGCTTAGGGCAAAACCTCTCGAGATCACAGACGTCACAGCCAAGGACATCATGGTCATTGAGATCTCCAAGGACGGTGGAAAACCAATCGTATTCTTACGACGAGATTCAAAGATTTCATACAGCGAAAATTTAGATCCGAGGTTGGGGGGGGGGGGGCGAGGGAAGGGGGGGGGGGGTAGAAAAAGGTACCAGGTAATATTTGACTGTTGAAAAAACTTCTAAGAGAAGACCGACAAATTATCTGTCGTCTGACTGGAATTTTGTCATGTATATACGTCTTTATTGTTTTTGTTTTTCTGCTGAAGAAGGGCTTTGAGCTCGAAACGTTCCGTGTTTGGTATTTTGTTCTTTTTTGAAGCTGTTATATTCATTATTGTTTATTACTATTTACAAATCATGGCGTAACGTTACTGTAGTTACGTCATGGTACAAACACATCATATCACCAAAAACGCCATTACTAATTCTTCTTCTTCTTCTTCGTTCCTCTGATGGACATCTATGGCTGCAGTCCGATATCTGCTATGAAGTCTGTGGTCCGCTTTAGGTCCTCAGCCTCACCATAGAGCTTTGTGTTGAGTGTTGTAGGGGTGACCCAGTGGTTCGAACGTTGCACGTTGTATAATGGGCAATCCATAAGCACATGTAAAGTGGTTTCATGGTCGGTTCCACATGGGCAATAAGGGGTTGTTCCAATACCTAGCTTTGTAAACATATGTCCTCTTAGTCTATTGTGTCCTGTTCGGAGGCGGAATAGAGTGACTTGGCTACTTCGCTGAATGGCATGGATTGGATCCTGCTTGTTGTGTTCTAGGTGTGTGTCATTCCTTTCTTTGTCTATTTTTAGCTTTATTATTTTCTTTTGCTGATGGTAAGTGATTGACGACTTCGGTTGTTCCTTCTGGGCTCCTTCTTTGGCCAGTTGATCGGCAATTTCATTTCCATATATACCTACATGACTTGGAATCCACTGCAGCACAATTTTTCCTGTTTTATCAGATAAGCCCTCAAGGGCCTCCACAGTGTGTGCGGCTTCAGAGTCCTGGTAATTTTCAATAGACCGGAGAGCATCATCAGAGTCTGTCAAGTAAACCACATTTTTCCCGTATATTCTGTGATCTCTGGATAGTTCTTTTGTTGCATTGAGGATGGCTTTTTCTTCAGTTTTAGTACTTGTGCACATTGAACCCACTGATACAGATATTTTTGTTTCTGTTTTATCTGTCCAGTGTATGAGTGCACCAGCACCTCCATTCATGAGGGGGCCGGAAACTGAGCCATCTGTATAAACTCTTATCCAGTTGGTCATTGGGTATTTTTTATCGATCATCTTTAGGGTTTGAGCATTGTCATTATTGCTTCGAATGTTTTTCTTGTTGATGGTTATGGATTTTTGTTTCTTTTTCCACGGTGGTGGTTTGAGATTTGGGACATTGATTTGGGCAATATCTTCCTTTGGTGTCACTTTATATTCGCTCTCTAGTTTTTGTCCCAAGGCGATGAAGTTTTCCCTTTTGAGTCGATTCTCTTTCTTTTCCATTGTACTTGGATGCAGTGGTTGGGATTCCATGAATTTTATCTTTGAGAATTGTGCCATTACTAATAATTAGTCATTGTGACGAATTAGGGAGCAGGCACTAGTGTAAGATAGCGACCTGAAAAGGTGTGTATGAAACAGTGCCAGATTTAAAAAAACGGAAAGAAGAATACAATAAAAACAAAACATCTAAAATAATTAGGTTGCAGAGGTCAGGTAGGTTGAATTTGGGCGAGTTACTAAATCATCATCAGGATCATATATCTAGCGCATCCTCGGATCATTGCTTCCGGTCAAGGTCACTTTGGGAGATTTCTTGTCCGAGGTTTTGAACATGTTTGGTTATATACAAATACATCACATCACCAGAGACGCGATGGTTTGTTCAGTCACTGTGACCAATTATGGAGCAGACACTCGTGTAAGATTAAAAATTGAGTGGGTTTTTCTTTGAATGCGTGAATTTCGTTGTATGTCTAGTTATTGTTCTGGTGAGATGGCCGTAATTTTGTTTGTAATTTTGAACATGAGAGTTAGCCGTTGTTCTTTCCGAAAGAAAATTAGGCAGCAGAGAGGTCAAGCAATCTGATGTTATGGGGGTGGCATTGTTTTATGAACACCTTTTCAATATCTGAATTCAATTAATTAATAATTAATTATTTAATTGAGCTTTTATATAGCGCAACATCTACTACACTTACTCACAGCGCTTTACAAGGGGTCCCTGGAGGACGTGACATGACGCCTGTTAGGCGATACTACAATTTTTTTTCCGACAGAGACAACGCTGTAAACGGCCAGGTACTCATTTTACAGCTGAGTACGGTGAGAGAATGTGAGTAAAGAGTCTTTTCCAAGGACTCAACTATGTGCCGAGCGAGGCTCAAACCCAGGACCTTCCGATCCGAAAGCGAGTGTCATACCACTCGACCACATAGCCGCACACTCTTCATTTTTGGGAGGTTTATAGTTTATCCTTTTTATCTCATTCTTTAAGGCTGATGGCATTATCGAGAAGACGGCAAATTCGAGTCATCTCTATCTGACGATCAACAAGCCGAGACACCAAGATACCGGGGATTACACGTGCTTGATGTACTATTTAGATCAGTCCGGAATTTTGCAGGACGACAGGTCGACGAGAAATCTCTCTGTGGCGCGTAAGTCAGTAATAGGGTGACTTTTATAACTTATAATATATATATATAATATAGAATCGTGTTATAATAGAAGTATGGTACGAATAGTGCTCGACATGTAACAATGGTGCGAATTATTACAATAATATTGGCCACGATATTGGAGTCAGTCTACATCGTTGTTTCGGGCCTTTACGGTCATCGTCAGGACTGTGTGTTATATTGGTTTGGTTTGTTGTGTGTTTGTAGTTGATTAGTAGGTGTTTTCTTCTATGTGGACAGCTGTTGTACATCTAAGTTTTCTTGTTCAGTGTGGCTTCGTGAGGGTTTTTAATTATAGCATATTTTTCTTCCAGGCATAAGCTACATTGTTTTGATAATGGTGTATATCCTATTGTTTTAGATTGACTTTTCCATGAAATACTGTGATCTAGCTTGTTGTCTTTTAATTTTCGCTGAGATTTGTAGATGTGTTTTTGTTGGTGTTTCTAAAGGTTGAGGTGTGGAGGTTGTATCTGGTTTTGAAATTATTTTCCATTAGTCCTACAATTTTTTTCCTGCTTGTTTGTTTTAGTTTCGGTGACTGTGGCTTGGTATATTAGACTTGATTCTAAATATTGTTTATTTAACGAGCAATGTTCCCTTTTTGTGCAGTTGCATTTTATGGTTTTGGTCTTGTCGGCGGTTTTTAAATATTTTTGTTGTTGTGGTTTGAAATTATTTGTTCCATATTGGGCATACAAGAAAAGCTTACTTTTTATCGATTTTCTGTTGATTATTTTATAATGTAGGTTGTGGTTCTTTGGGAGGTGTGTACCGATTAGTTTCAGGAACTGCTGTACAATGTTGGTGCTGGCACTTTTGTCGAAAGGTGGATTCAACCATGTAATATGATTATCGCGTTTTCTTATTTGGTTTCATTGTGTGTGAGGTTCTAGTAGACTTGGTTTGAACAAATGTTTGTGTTGTACGAAAGGTAGATTCAACCATGTAATAAGCCGTTTTCTTATTTTGCGTTCTTCACTTTTGTGTTGAGGTTTATATGAGAGGCGGGCGTCTGTGTATTCAAATGGTGTGCCAGAAGACAATAGAGAATAAAAATTTTTCGCGGCGGTGGTGGGGTTTGAACCTGCGACCTTATTGGTACCAAAAATTTTTATTCTCTATTGTCTTCTGGCACTTTTCTATTCACTTCATATCTTGTTGTTACCAACATAAGTGCCTGCTCCACTCACTTTTCTGAATTAAAAATTCACCCCATACACCGGAGCATACTCAATGTCTCAATCGTTTCTATGTTATATGTTTGTGTTGAGAATATTGGCTATTAAGCTTAACTGCTGGTCAAAATTATTCGCGATGGTGGTGTACGAACGAATCGGCGGTCTCAAGAAGTGGGTGAGAGAGGGATCTAGTAATGACTTTGAGTTTGAAACGAATATTTTTGTGTTCGTGGATAGCTCACACGGTAGAGCCACGCTCTCACCTGCCAGGCGGAGTTGTCGTACCAATAAGGTCGCAGGTTCAAACCCCACCACCGCCGCGAAAATTTTTTATTCTCTATTGTCTTCTGGCACTTTTCTATTCACTTCATATCTTGTTGTTACCAACATAAGTGCCTGCTCCACTCACTTTTCTGAATTAAAAATTCACCCCATACACCGGAGCATACTCAATGTCTCAATCGTTTCTATGTTATATGTTTGTGTTGAGAATATTGGCTATTAAGCTTAACTGCTGGTCAAAATTATTCGCGATGGTGGTGTACGAACGAATCGGCGGTCTCAAGAAGTGGGTGAGAGAGGGATCTAGTAATGACTTTGAGTTTGAAACGAATATTTTTGTGTTCGTGGATAGCTCACACGGTAGAGCCACGCTCTCACCTGCCAGGCGGAGTTGTCGTACCAATAAGGTCGCAGGTTCAAACCCCACCACCGCCGCGAAAATTTTTTATTCTCTATTGTCTTCTGGCACTTTTCTATTCACTTCATATCTTGTTGTTACCAACATAAGTGCCTGCTCCACTCACTTTTCTGAATTGAACTATTTATTACAACTCACATTTTGTTTTCTTCTGTGGCCAAAGACTTGTCTTTTGACGTAATTTTTTGGTCAGTGTCAAGCTTTAAGAATACGATGGCTACGTGTATACTCGTTGTATTCCTCATGTTCGCGAATAACCAGTGCATACTACTACTACTACTACTACTACTACTTCTTCTACTACTACTACTACTACTACTACTACTACTACTACTACTACTACTACTACTACTACTACTACTACACTACTACTACTACTATACTACTACTACTACTACTACACAACACACACACAACAACCACCACTACTACTACTACTACTACTACTACTACTACTACTACTACTACTACTACTACGACTACGACTACTACTACTACTACTACTACTACTACTACTACTACTACTACTACTATTACCACTAATTATTATTATTATCATCATCATCGTAATTATTGGATCGAGATGAGGTGACCGACTGGTTTAGGGATTGCACTGTGACCCAGAACCCCGCTTCATGCACTTTTCTTTTTCCTAGGGAAAGATTATTAACCCACAATTCGCTCTCTTTGGAAAAGATGGGTGATTCCTGTTGACATCAGCGTCTTCTTGGTTGATGGATTATCTATATATTCTTTCATGGAATGCTTAGGCCTCGGTATTTATCGATGCCGTGGCGAAAAGGCTGTCAGCATAGATATTGACAATGGTGTATTATCATTCTCAGTAATGAGGATGTATATGACAGATGCAGAGTAAAACCAGTCAGTACCGCGAATAAAGAAACAATTTATATGGAAACTGTTCGGACACGTGCTCCGACGAGATGAAAATATTCCAGCAGAAACCTCGATAGATGATTACTTCAAGCAAGGAGCCAAATACAGAGGGCGTCTGTACACCAACTTCACTTCCAACAACATTGAATCAAGATCTCAAAAAATATCAAATACATTTAGAAACAACAACCGAAGAACTGGTTTCAAGAACACAAAGAAACACATAATTGCTTCAGCACCTTAAATACACGATGACATTCAAAAGCTAAGAATACTTTTACTGGACAGAGATTTATGGAAACAAATTACTAACTGAATACTAGAAACAGAGTGACACACTCGAAGAAACACACACATTCATGGCAAGCGTTCATGGAGATAGCGCAGCCATATTCAATTTAATTATTATTATTACTCCACCCCTCCCTTTGGAAAACCCTATCATTTCTTAGTAAATACTTATGTGATAGTTGAATAATGCTCTGAACGCCTTGAATTTAAAAACATATTCAACGATTGCAGAATAGTTTTGCAAATTTTATTGGTGGGAAATATGGTGTAAAAGACAGCTAATTGGTAATTATAAATAATCTTTCGGTGCGCATGAACACAAATTCAACGTTTTTAGTTTTTGGTCAAGTTTTCATTCAAGCAGAAGAGGAGAACGAAACAAATTATGGTGAATAGAAGCACTAATACAGTACCATTACGTTATAACATATTTAATAAGCTTGCTTGTAGGGGTGTTCTTTCACTT
>NC_088374.1:11817381-11829881 GCF_034508935.2 Berghia stephanieae
AAACATAACGAATAATACATAACTGTTTCACTCTCAACTAAATAAGGATTCTAGCAAGGGCCAGGGTAAAACCAATCAATCTTATTCCAAGACAAAGACAAAAGGCATCTCAGAAAACAGATATAAGGGGACAGAAAGCACAAGTGACCTCCTGCCCACCATAGGCACATGTGCTCATATATATCATTCAACAAAACTCACAGAAAACTGAAAGGAAATACTCTGTCTTCAAAGAGGCTTTAAATTACGGTGTCTGGTGTCCGCCGAAAGAGCATTCCAGACAGAAGGAGCAGAATATGTGAAAATTTTGACTTAGGAAATAAACGGTTCAAGTACAGGGAAGTAGATGAGCGGAGAAACCGATTCGGATTGTAGATACTCTGGTTTAAATAGGGAACATATGTAAATTCCAAGAATACACTCTCAGTGTACTTAAATTGAGATAACCTTACAGGGTCATCCAGGCACCAGCACATGATACCACAGAGGAATACACTCAAACAGACATGACAAGTAATACAATATTCCATAATGTATAATAGTCAGTAAAGTGAACTTTGCTTAAGAGGAAATGGTCAGACCGCTACAATTAATTTAGACAGCTATATATTTCCTTTTATTCATATGCAGGGGGACATTTCTATTTCGTATCTATCTCGAGAAAAGACAAGGGTAAAAATAGCGTCAGCCGAAGAGCAGAAAACGGGAATAAATTATCAAGTGGGTTTCAGTGCTCCTGCTATAACAGATTAGGCTCTTAAAAGTTCTGCTATAGCCGGTAAATGTTACTAAAGGCCAAGAGGATGAAAAAAAATCACCGTTATAACCGGCTCCCTGTTATATCTTGACTTGTTATACATGGTTCCACTGTACTGTTTGAGGCAGCAAGTGCCATTATAACATCGTCTCAAGTTACTTTCAATATTCATTTCCACTAAACGTGCTAAAAGCGCTTTACAAGGGGTCCCTAGCCTACGGCAACGCTTAACAAGTAGGACGAAACTTGACGCCTGTTAGGCGATATTACAACCATTTTTCTCCGACAGAGTAATTGTATTTTAACCAACGTGCACTTATTTGAAGGTCTGGAAATCTAAAAAAATTGACGCAAAATGTTGTCCATTAGAACAATGTTAAACTAGGCCATTGAGTGGATGTCAAGACGGCATAGATCTACACGTCAATTTTAACCCATTCAAAATTGTTTCATATTTTTTAAAAATTGAGCCTTTTATAGAGCGCAATATCCATTAAACGTGCTCAAAGCGATTTACAAGGAGTCCCTGGCCATCAGCAACTTTTAACATTTAGGACGGGAAATGACGCCTGTTGGGCCACATTACAATTTTTTTCGGACAGAGACAATTCTGTTAACGGCCAGGTATTTATTTTACTCCTGAGTACGGTGAGAGAATGTGAGTAAAGAGTCTTTTCCAAGGACTCAACTATGCGCCGATCGAGGCTCGAACCCAGAATCTTCCGATCCGAAAGCGAGTGTCATAACACTAGACCACATAGCCGCAAAAAAAAAATTATAATCACCCAATATGCTCGATTATCAACCCATTTTACTGGAATAAAAAGTCTTTATGAGTCACAAATACTTAATTTTTATGATTTTTAAAATGGCCGGCTCAATTTCTCCGAACGCTCAGGAAAATAAACTTGAACTCTCTTTCTCCGAGTGGTCGGCTAGACTCCAGTAGCTGATTGGTTGCAGACGTGAGGTCGATGCAAAAGTAAATGCTCAAACTTTGTGGACAGGGAATTCTCACGAATCATCAAGCTAGCGTTTTTTAGGCACATTGTTGACAAAGACAGATTTGATCAAAAAGTTGTGCTATCGCGAATACTCCATGGCGCCTTCACGTTTGCACTTCGCGCTGCACTATCAAAGAGAGAACAGAAGTAAACCTAAATAACAAAGGCAAAGTGTCAAGACAGGAAACAGAGGTTGAAAGACAGGATAGCACAAACTCAGGATAAAAGTCTAACAGAAAGTTTGGAATAAAAGACAGAGTGCCCAGCCATGGCAAAAAGAAAACCCCAAAAATGCATACACATTCATCATTCACGCAGACACTCTCGCAAATAACTTAAAAAATCTTGAGAACGGAAACCGTTCGGAGAAATAGAGATCAAGTTTATTTTCCCGAACATTCGGAGAAATAGTCACTTCGTTTTAAAATATGTGATGATCCCGGCTTCCCCTACAGATGGAGTACAGAGTAGGACACAAGAGTAAGAAAACAAATCTCGATCTAGCCGCACCTGAATCAATCTCAGTCCCTTTTCTTGTAAAGTCAGTGTCCTACCAATGGGCACGATCTATATTAACTTTCCATGTGCTCGAGGTCATTGGTCACATTGCAAAATGTGCTCAAAGTGACCCACTTGGTGAAAAGTGTTCACAGCTTTTTAAATATCTAACATCACGATTGGTCATTGATTCAGCTTGACACATGGGTATGTTTATGACATTTGTAAACAAAGCAGCGTGTTAAGAAATATCCAATCGTGGACAGCAACAAATCATGTGATTGATGACCTGAATGGACAAAAACATGAATATAGAGCGCTCCCATTAAGTTGTCAGGACCCTCTATTATTGATGTTTACAAAAAAATAATCATTGAATGACGAATACCACGACGAGCGTTTAGTTTGTATTCCGGTATGAATTTTTGCTTTACATTAGGATTCAACCATCGTGACGTCACCTCCCTCCTAATGACGCATAGTAACTTAGTAACTGGGTCTAAACTATCGGAACAATGTTGGACGCCCTTATGAAATACTTCTCCAACGAGCATAAAAGTGTATCCAGAGGAGAAAAACATTATACATCTGATCATGTTTTGACCTTTATACATTCTGATAAAATGGCATGTGCGAAAACGTTCTAGCCAGCCTGAAAAATAAAAGCTACCGATTTTCTTTGTTTAAAACCAAGCTGCTCGTTGCTGGGCGGACTTGACATTAGTCTATTGAATCCTACTTTTTGATGTAAACAAAAATTCGTACTGGAATACAAACAAAACGCGCCTCTTGGTATTCGTCATTCGTCCATTCTGGTTTATTTGACAAATTTCTACTCCGGATTCTAATCGGGGTATTTCATGTTGAAATAACTGAAATAAAAATGACTTTTCGATTATTTTGGGATAATAAAGGTAATTACTCAAACTGCAAATGCTTCTAATTTAAATATTTTCATTAGAGATGCCTGGATTTCCAATTAAAATCCCAAGCTGTTTCCCTCTGACATGATCCCGAAGTCAGTCTCTGTCTGTAATACGTAGGCGTTGTTATGTGGTGAAGTAGTGGTTGAAAGAATATAAGTTGTTGTAGTGGTAGTAGTAGTAATAATAATAATAATAATAATAATAGTAGTAGTAGTAGTAGTAGTAGTAGTAGTAGTAGTAGTAGTAGTAGTAGTAGTAGTAGTAGTAGTAGTAGTATAGTAGTAGTAGTAGTAGTATAGTAGTAGTGTAGTAGTAGTAGTAGTATAGTAGTAGTGTAGTAGTAGTAGTAGTAGTTAGTAGTAGTAGTAGTAGTAGTATTATTATTATTATTATTATTATTATTTATTATTATTAGTAGTAGTAGTAGTAGTAGTAGTAGTGGTAGTAGTAGTAGTGGTAGTAGTGGTAGTAGTAGTAGTACTACTACTAGTAGTAGTAGTAGTAGTGTCGTCGTCGTGGTGGTAGTAGTAGTAGTAGTAGTAGTAGTAGTAGTAGTAGTAGTAGTAGTAGTAGTAGTAGTAGTGGTAGTAGTAGTAGTAGTAGTAGTAGTATAGTAGTAGTAGTAGTAGTGTTGTAGTAGTAATAGTAGTAGTATAGTAGTAGTAGTAGTAGTAGTAGTAGTAGTAGTATAGTAGTAGTAGTAGTAGTAGTAGTAGTAGTAGTAGTAGTAGTAGTAGTAGTAGTAGTGGTAGTAGTGGTAGTAGTAATAGTAGTAGTAGTAGTAGTAGTAGTAGTAGTAGTAGTAGTAGTAGTAGATAGTATTAGTATATTATTATTATTATGTAGTATATATAGTAGTATATAGTAGTATGTAGTAGTAGTAGTAGTAATAGTAGTAGTAGTAGTAGTAGTAGTAGTAGTAGTAGTAGTAGTAGTAGTAGTAGTATGTAGTAGTAGTAGTAGTAGTAGTAGTATAGTATGTAGTAGTAGTAGTAGTGTAGTAGTAGTAGTAGTGTAGTGTAGTAGTAGTTAGTAGTAGTATAGTATTAGTAGTAGTAGTAGTAGTAGTAGTAGTAGTAGTAGTAGTAGTAGTAGTAGTAGTAGTGATAGTATTAGTAGTAGTAGTCACTGATTTTATGACATCGAAACATAAGTATTATCTCAACTACGATCGAACTGTAACTAGTCACCACTATAAAGGTCACCACAAAAGAATAATTTTCAAATGATTGAACAAGTCTACTGATTATATCATTTATTTTTTTTACCTTATTTCAAAATAAGAAAATGAGAAACAAAATAAAAGAATGAAACAACAGATCGTGCCGATTCGATAACATAGAAAGACAACACAATCTTCTTCCTTTTCTTCTTCTTTCAATTATTCTGCATTTTGCAGGGTTCCCATAATGAATGCCACATCTCCATGAATGCCACATCTCCATGAATGCCACATCTCCATGAATGCCACATCTCCGTGTATCTCGGTTTTATAGCGAAGTCCCAGGTTTAAGAGTTTTTGCGAATATGAGGGTAATTTATAACGATCGATATTAGAAGGACGAGTTTTCTGGCCAAAGTTTTAAAAATGGGTTATTCCAGATTACGGCAGGGACTTCTCTATAAAACCGAGATACATGGAGATGTGGCATTCATTTTGGGAACCCTGCAAAATGCAGAATAATTGAAGTCACTCAGGTCTTTGTTATTGTTTTTTGCCATCCGCGTTTATGAGTAATACTCACTAAACTGTATTAACCAGACTATAAACGTCCATGGTTACACACAGTTTTATGTGTTGGCCGTTATACTTCCGGATGGCAATGTTGTGAACTTCTTAGCCAAGCGTATACTATCTATAGATGTTGCCTCAAATAGAAGGATAAATACAATAATAATGGTCAGAGAGAGGCTGATTTCATTCACGTTATTGTTTATAAAGAACCAGCTATGTTTGTCCGAGCAAATTCCATGTTTTGATTGGTCAAAAATCTACTGATTAATTGTGTGCGTGTGTAATCAGTCCTTTAGAAGACAAATAATGAATAGATTACATATTGAATCATACGGTGGCATAACTATTTTAGTAACAGGATGTATAGGCAGCAGATTCTAAGGATTACGGGATGGCAAAGAGCGAGGATGGATGATCTTTATTGACGACCAGCATAAATTTAGGCTAGAATATAAGATGCCACCACTCTGAAACGAGAAGATCAATTACACAAGACATATATCCAGTCATCGGAAGACGGGTTTTACACTTCCAATGAGATTGGAACAAGATTGTTGTCGTAAAAAAATTCCCTTTATTCATCCCATAGGGGAAATTTGTCTCTTGGTCTGTTTCAAGGGAAGACTGGAATAACACAGACGTCAACCGTAGTGCAGTGCCGCAAATTGAGCTAGGGCGAGGTGACTTGCTCAAGGCCATAACACAGCGCAGCGCGGGTGATTGAACCCGGTACCTTTCCGGTACGAAGCGAAATCCTTACCGCTGAGCCACGCGGCCCTAACGCATTTGTTCCTATCTATTTTTGCTTGATTCATCATTGTTGTGATGGACAACAATTTTCGTTGGTTTGAGAGTATTTCCAAAAACAACAATGAGATCATAATTATATGGGTTACCACATCTGTCAACATCAACCCGTCAATTGGGACATAGATTTACATATAATCGTAACGTGTTTTGAAAGTAAACAGATTAAAATCTAATTAGACTGATTTGGCTTTTCTCATCAAATTGAAGATGAAATATATTATTTTAATTGCTTGTTTGTTGGTTTGTTTGTTTACTTATTATCCTTATCATTTATGCGGGACAACAAATTAACTGCGTAATTGAGGATTTTAAAATTTAATTTACAGCATATGGTTAATCTCGACGTGTACGTATATAAAGGTCTGACATCCAAACGTAATTATAGGCCGAAGTTTAACATAGTTGTAATGGGCAATATCTTGGCGTCACATTTTAAAATATTTCCATTACAACAATGAGCCCATAATAAATTGGGTTATCAGACCTGCAAATAAGTGCATTTCGGCTCATCTAGTTAATCACGTAATTATCTATGTAAATAAAACAGTGAATATATATATATATATATATATATATATATATATATATATATATATATATATTATATATAACAAAACATAACATACTAAAACCCAAGAATGATTCAGGGAAATAATCCCCACATATGATCATCATTCACATGCCAAGCAATCAAACATATACCATTAATCTAAAGATTTATTTATTTTAAATTATGAAGCTCCCTGTCGATAGCATTTTTGAGACGATTTCTACTTTGACATGCAGTCTTTGCTTTATGTTCTATGTATTAACCTGTCATTACAAATAAAATAATTTGCCGAATAATTGTAGAAGAATGTGTTGCAAAAAGTTTGTATTTGTCTCTGCGATTAAATTTTACATGGGAGAACTAAACCCCCTCCTTACAACCCATAGGCAAATCGTCACATTCATGACGATGCAGCCAACATGTTTGCCATTCAAATTTCTTTTGTAGATACATCATAATATTTGAACAAAAATGTTTGCTATAATTAAAGTATATTAACACTGTGTTGAAGAGCTCGTTTCGCAGAGAAAATTATATGTATAGGGAATGAGATTAGCGGAAGAGTAGCGACCCTTGATTGGACGTCACCCATAGTCTGTGACGTCACCGGCGGAAAAGTTATTAGAGAGAGATCGTCATGTTGGTTGTGCGTTAGCTCAGTTGGTCGAGAGCACAAGCTTCACACTGAAAGGGAGCGAGATTGATCGACCATGGGTGAAGTCGAGATCTTGTTTCGCCCCCCCCCCCTCCCCATGTTTACTATAGCCGAGTCTGTAAGATCTAGCGGAAAGTACGTTGAGATATACCAACGTCCTATCCAATAGATAGCCGGCAATGCCATTGTCCGTTTCACGCTATAGAAACTGGGGGTAAACTTCGGCTCCATGGGCCTAATGGCTCTGAACGGTTACCTTTGTTAACTATGTGTGTGTGTGTGTGTGTATGTGTGTGTATGTATGTGTGTGTGTGTGTGTGTGTGTTCTCGCTATATCTAATACTATATACCCTATAACACAATTAAAAAAATAATTGAGTTTTATATAGCGTAATATCCACTAAACGTGCTCAAAGTGCTTTGCAAAGGGTCTCTGACCAACAGCAACATTTATCATGTAGGACGGGACAGGACGCCTGTAAGGCGATATTGCAATATTTTGGACAGATACAACGCTGTTAACGGCCAGGTACTCATTTTACACCTGAGTACCGTGAGAGAATATGAGTAAAGAGCCTACTCCAAGGACTCAACTATGCACCGAGTGAGGCTCGCTCGAACCCAGGACCTTCCGATCCGAAAACGAGTGTCATACCATAAGACCACACAGCCGCACTGTAACTACCCTGGCATTTGCGTTATAAGCGTGGTTCACTGTATATGATATAATTGTTATCAACTGTTGGTAGGGATTTCACTTCTCCAATTATAAGCAGGGGCGTGTCTCGAAGCTTATGATCTGGCCATAACGTAATTTAATTGGCGTTTAAAAAAAATACATAACAAAATCTTCAGTCCTTCAAATTGCCAGGACTTATAAACAACCCACGAAGACGAGCTGGTGTATAAGGTGAGTATAGAACTAAGTCTTATCAATGGTATGATTTTAGGTAAAATGCTCACAAAATCTGCCAGCCAAATTAAGTATACCAGCACACAAAACTGAGGAGTAGCCTTGAACGTTTATATATATATATATATATATATATATATATATATATATATATATATATATATATATATATATAGTCTGAATGATATAATTTGGTGAGAAAGATTAACCAAAATGGTTGTCTAAGAAACAATAACAAAGAGTTGAGTGACGTCAATTTAGTTCCTTCTACAGTGTTTTAGGGTAATAAGCAATACACTGTTGTGCGGCTATGTGGTCTAGTGGTATGACACTCGCTTTCGAATCGGAAGGTCCTGGGTTCGAGCCTCGCTCGGCGCATAGTTGAGGCCTTGGAAAAGACTCTTTACTCAAATGCTCTCACCGTACTCAGGTGTAAAATGAATACAGGCCGTTAACATCGTTGTCTCTGTCCGAAAAAAAAATTTGTCATCTCGCCTAACAGGCGTCATGTCCCGTCCTACATGTTAAGTGTTGCTGTTGGACAGGGACCCCTTGTAAAGCGTTTTGAGCACGTTTAGTGGATATTGCGCTATATAAAAGCTCAATTTTAAAAGCTCAATGACTAAGGCACTTTGTTTGGTATAAAAAACATGTAATAATAATGAATGGTATAGACTGTGCGCCAAACATCCTTTCATCTGGAAGGCTCTGGCCGCATAGGTGGTCCCTGGTCAACAGCATGTAGGGGGTCGCGATAACTCATTTGGTAGAGCACTCGCTCCACACGCAAAGGGACAAAGATCAATGCCGGGTGCAGTCGAGATTCTTCTCTGACCCGCTGGGGAGTTGAGTCTGCAGGAATTGGGTCTGTTATTTTTTATGACCCCCCCCCCCCCCCCTTGTCCACACCCAATGAATGTGAAGTTTTTGTTCTCTATTGTCTTCTGGCACTTTCCTGCACACTTCATTTCTTGTTATTATTAACATAAGTGCCTGCTCCACTTACTTTCCTGAATTACAAATTCATCCCAAATACCGGAGCATGCTCAATGTCTCAATTGTTTCTATGTTACATCTTTGTGTTGAGAACATTGGCTATTAAGCTTAAATACTGGCCAACCAACTTCGCGGCGTTTGTGTGTGTTGAACCCGTGACCTCAATAAGTCGGGGAGAGAAGGCTCTAATAAGACTAAGGTTTGAAGCGACTTTTTTGGGGGGCCGTGGATAGCTCATATGTTGGAGTCGCGATCTCCCCGGCTAGTCGGAGTTGTCGTACCAGTAAGTTCGCGGGTTTGGGCCCCCATCACCGCCGCGAAGTTTTTGTTCTCTGTTGTCTTCTGGCACTTTCCTACTCACTTCATTTTTCGTTATTATCACCCAATGAATGGATAGCTAAGTCTGTTAAATTTAGGTCTGTGTTTTTTCCGACCCATATGTCCACCCAGCAATGATTAAATAGCTGGTTCTGTTACATCTGGCGGAAATTACTTTCCGATAGACAAGCAACTTAACCAAAGGATAGCAATAAACTGCAATTGTCCGTTTCACGCTATTGAAACCGGGATAAACTCCGGCTCAATAGATCTAATGAAGGACTTGAAACTTAGAAAACATGTATGATAATTTAATATGTCGATCTAATATTATGATAACAATTCAATTCAAAGGTTTATTTTAGGCAAAAGCCAATATGAACAATGCATTTACAAATAATTTCAAATCATTACAGGTGGAAGGAAACTACTAGAATAATCAAATAGATAAATAGATAAATTACATATGAATATAATCAACAAATAGAAAAAAAATAAATAGATAAAAAAGTGATAAATAAATGAATAACTATAACTTGACCAAAATAGTATATACACACATGCAAATCAGTTTGCAGGAAACAAAATAAATAACGTATATAAAAATAAGCCAACGGTCACTAACATGCGGCTAATGTGCTGCTATGTGGTCTTGTGGTATGACACTCTCTTTCGGATCGGAAGGTCCGGGGTTCGAGCCTCGCTCGGCGCATAGTTGAGTCCTTGGAAAATGCTCTTTACTCACATTCTCCCACCGTACTCAGGTGTAAAATGAGTACCTGGCCGTTAACAGCTTTGTCTCTATCCGAAAAATTGTAATATCGCCCAACAGGCGTCAGGTCTCGTCCTATATGTTAAGTGTTGCTGTTGGCCAGGAACCCCTTGTAACGCGCTTTGAGCACGTTTAGTGGATATTTTGCTATATAAATATATTATTTGGTTGTATTTTTAATAGTTTGATTAATATTTTAAACACTTCAATGTGATATGTATTTGGTGTCTCATCCGGTTATCAGAAGGTCTGAGGTTCGATCCCCAGTCGAGGTCGACTGATATTTTGGGATTTTTTTCTTGTATTTTTCTTTCTTGCTTTGTCTGGCACCTTTCATACACACTTGTTCAGTTGCTTTGTCTGGCACCTTTCATACACACTTGTTCAGTTGCTTTGTCTGGCACCTTTCATACACACTTGTTCAGTTGCTTTGTCTTACATCGGTGCCTGTTCCTTAATTTCTTAATTGAATGTCTCACCCAATGCAAAGGAAAGCTAAGTATGATTTGTCATTGTACTACCTACATCATCCGTTTTATAAAAAATTCTTTATTTCCTTTCTTTTGAATCTCTATTTCTTGTTGATTAAAAAACGTTTGTTTAGCTGTAGTGTTGCTTATGATAAATAACATGTCTGGGTTTTTTCATATAGGGAATGAGATTAGCGGAAGAGTAGCGTCCCTCGAGTGGACGTCACCGGCGGAGAAGTTATTTGTAAAGAAACGGAAGCTTCGTCTCCAACTACAAGCCAAACGCTCCAAATACAAAATTTATAATTCATATTTCTTTAGTTTTCTCAATTATGAAATGTTAACAATATATGGTGTAGATATTGATAAATAATACAATAGGATAAGACAACGTTCCTAAACTTAATAAACTTCCGGCTAATGATTGGTACTAATAATGGCGATAGCGTCTAGCGGTTGTCAAGACGCGGCTTCCATCACTTCCATCAAAGGGGCGCTACTCTTAAATCTGTTTTGAAATCTCGTTCGCTATATGTATAAAATCGTGTTTTAAGGTTGGAAATTCTCTGAATGATAACGTGGGGTATATACTGTTGAAAATAGAGTTTTACGTGGTTGCAAGGTTTTTGAATTGCCTCTCTGTGCAGTATTTTTATAATTATTTTTATTTGTTTGTTGTTCTCATTTTTTATAAGTGAAAACATGAAAATTTGTAATGCTTGCGTCAAATGTTGGAACGCGAGAAAATGTTCTGTAAGTTGATTGTCATTTCTCACACAACGGCTTGGCTTATTATATAAAGCTTTCATCACGTTGATGACTCTCAGTGGCATACCATATCTTTGTAATTTGTGTCTATGAAGGTCATCAAATGCCTTTTGGAAGTCTATAAAGTGAAGATATAACGGGGTGTTCCATTCATTTGATTTTTCTATTTTTTCCCTTTTCTGAGTCAACACTGATTGTCTCTTAATTGGACATCAAGCATCATGTTGATTCTTCCTAATATGACAAGGGCTAGGACGTTGGTTGGTTATGACAGCAACGTTATTTCCCTCCAGTTTGAACAATTGCTGGTGCCTCCTTTCTTTGGTATTAGAATGATTGGTCCATGTTTCCAAGCTTTAGTTGATCAATATGCTCGGCGCATAGTTGAGTCATTGGAAAGGTGTAAAATGAGTACATCGCCGTAACAGCGTTTTCCATGTCGGAAAAAATATGTAACATCGCCTAACAGGCGTCATCCGTCTCATCCTACATGTTAAGTGTTGCTGTTTGTCAGAGACCCCTTGTAATGAGCTTTGAGTACGTTTAATGGATATTGCTCTATATAAAAGCTCAATTTTTTAAATGATTATTGATATCTTTCAGGCCATATGCGTTTTCAAAATTAAGTTGTTTGTCTGAGGTAGGTTGATTAAGGACTTCTTTGAAATGTTCAACCCATCTGTCTTTGACCGTTTCATTTGTTTTCAAGGAATATCATTGAAAAGTCTTATGTCACGCCCGCCCAGCAACGAGCAGCTTGGTTTGAAGCCAAGTAAATCTGTACCTAGTCTTTATTCTTCATGCTGGCTAAAACATAATCATATTATGTCATGTGATCAGAATGTATAAAAGTCAAAACATAATCATATTATGTCATGTGATCAGAATGTATAAAAGTCAAAACATAATCATATTATGTCATGTGATCAGAATGTATAAAAGTCAAAACATAATCATATTATGTCATATGATCAGAATGTATAAAAGTCAAAACATAATCATATTTATGTCATGTGATCAGAATGTATAAAAGTCAAAACATCATCACATTCATGCCACCTACATATTGAATCATAATGTAACCTATTCATTTATAGTCCTACGAAGGACTTGTTACCTACACACTTCCAATGAATTTGGAACCGAAAAGTACAGTAGAAGGTGTGAACCGATTGTATTAACTCTACTCTTTTTGTAAACTAATAAAATCTGATTTTCTTACCTTTTTTCCAGAGCAAAATGATTTTAAAGAGAATGCTTGTCATCGTATTCTCATTGTGTATACAACACTGTCTTACTCAAGGTAAGTGGTTGAAACTTGCAGTTAC
>NC_088374.1:11834881-11844881 GCF_034508935.2 Berghia stephanieae
TAGAATGCGCTTGGCCAAGGAGTTCACAACATTGCCATCCGGAAGTATAACGGACCAACACACAAACTCTGTGTAACCATGAACTTTAATAGTCTGGTTTAGTGAGAACAACTCACAAACGCGGATGGCCAAAACAATAACAAAGGCCTGAGTGACGTCATCTGCATACTATCTATAGTCTGGTTAATACAGTTCGGTGAAAATTACTCATAAACGCGGATGGCTAAGAACAATAACAAAGATCCGAGTGTGTTAACTTCATTCTATCTATAGCCTGAGACTGACGAAATAAAGACGACAAGTCTTTGGCCGCAAAAGAAAATCGTGAGTTGTATTCACTAGTTCAACCAATGGAATCACTTGTTTATTTGAGCTCTATTAAAGACAACTCACTAGTCGCTGCACAAAACTAAAAAAAAAAAAAAAACGAATATATTAAGTCGAAGTTGGTTCTAGCTGGGTGGGGTTCCTGACCTCCCATAGTGGGCAGGGAGGTACATACTGTCTTCTATCCCCCTATGTTTGTTTTCCAACTTGTTTTCTGTCTTTGTCTTGGAATGAGATTACTTGGATTTATCATGGCCCTGACAGGGTATCCTGGCTGGGAGGGAAACAGTCAATTGCATGGTTATTGTTTTGGGAGATGATATTTTCCCTTGCGGATAATCTCTCTGTAATGTATTGCTATATTTGTTGTTTTTAATGTATAGTGTGGGCATTTGAGTGTGTTCCTCTTTGTTGTACTTTGTGCTTGTGTCTGGATGAGACATATAGGTGATCTCGGGCTAAGTACATTGGTGGTGTGCTCTTGGATTCTACATCTGATCAATATTTTTTCCTAGTTCCCCTTTGTCTTACTTTTTCTTGGGTGCTTTAATTGTAATTTTAGACCTTTTTACTATCCCATTTTCTTCCTTTTTACTGGCGCTGATATAACCTTAATGTGTTGCAAGCGCCGTAAAATCATTAAATACAAAAACAACATCGTTGGTTCTAGTGTCAGGCTATAATATTTGTTAATGATGGCCACGGCACGTACTGGTGTAGATAAGGATCTGAACAAGTGTGGATGAAAGATGCCAGACAAAGCAAACGAAAAATACAAGAAAAGAAAAAATATCCCAAGAAATCTGTCTACCTCGAGCGGGGTTCGAACCTCGGAAGGTCATATTTCTCTGTGATATCGTTTTTACATGTCCTCGTTACCTTGTAGAATAACTGTAATTATAAAGCGCATAGAGCCTGTGTTGCCCGGAGGTGGGTGGGATGAGTGCTATATAAATGCTATTCATTACTACTACTATTATTACTATTATTATTATTATTATTATTATTATTATTATTATTATTATTATTATTATTATTATTATTATTATTATTATTATTATTATTATTATTATTATTATTATTGTTATTATTATTATTATTGTTATTATTATTATTATTATTAATAATAATAATAATATAATAATAATAATAATAATAATAATAATAATAATAATATAATAATAATAATAATAATAGTTGTAATAATAGTAGTAGTAATGATAATTATAGTTATAAAACCAAATATTTTAAATGATTTTACTTCTTTTCTCCATCATGCCTGAAGAAAAAATCGAGGTTCCGTATAACGAAATACAAGAGGATCTGGATAGTGAGTTTTAAACTTTGAATTAGATTTCAATCATTGCCACAATCATAACAATCAACATCATCTTCACCAGAACTCGTTTAATAATAATAATAATAATAATAATAATAATAATAATAATAATAATAATAATAATAATAATATAAAAATGGTGATAATAATAATATATAATAATAATAATAATAATAATAATAATAATATAATAATAATAATAATGAATGATATGAGATGATGATGATGATGAATGATGATAATAATAATATTAATAATAATATAATCAATAATAATAATAATGTAATAATAAATAATAATAATAATAATAATAATAATAATAATAATAATAATAATAAATAATAATAATAATAATAATAAATAATAATAATAATAATAATAATATAATAATAATAATAATAATAATAATAATAATAATAATATAGTAATAATAATAATAATAATATAAATATCAATAATAATAATACTTAATAAACCAAACATTTTAAATGATTTTTACCTATTTTCTCCATCATTCCAGAAGGAAATTACGACGGGTTTATGGAAACGGGCAATCAAGTTGATTTGCACGGTGAGTTTTAAATTTTTCAATCATAGCCACAATGAAAACAATCACCATCATCTTTACCAGAACTCGTATTAAATTAAAATGTAAAATGAGTACCTGGCCAAAACACTGGGTCAACGCGAACCGACTTAGAACCAACCATGGTCGCAGTAAAGAAAACCCCTATCAATGGAGACTCATTGACTCACCAATCTGCCAATACTGCAAAGGGGCACGTCAAACCATCGATCATCTGGTCCTGCAATGCCCAGTAATAAAATTAGAAGCCGGAGATGACCTGACATCATGGATCGACAAACATAATTTGGAGGTGTAGCCATACGCGACTACTACTACTACTACTACTACTACTACTACTACTACTACTACTACTACTACTGCTGCTGCTGCTACTACTACTACTACTACTACTACTACTACTACTACTACTACTACTACTACTACTTTTTCATTGTTATGTCATAGGGATAGTAGATTAACACATTCTCTCTCTCTCTCTCTCTCTCTCTCTCTCTCTCTCTCTCTCTTTCTCTTACTAGAACTAACATAAGCCATAGTCTCACGGGACTGATTGATAATAATTCAGCAGGCATTTTTCGTGTCATTTGTATGGGTTGTAGACACAAGATTACACTTCGGAAAAGTTCCAAATGATCAATATCATGTATATTTTAAAACAAATTTATAGTTGACCCTAGCCATACAGCTCTAAAACTATAAAAGTTAGAACTCTTCTGATGTCTTCATCATATTTTCTGATAATTTTGCCATAAAATTGACAAATTTGATATCTAATTCCACGTATTAAGCGAGATACAGGCACAAACCAGAATAAAACGCAGAAAATGCGTCCCATATTTTCCGTATTTTTTTCTCTTTGTGAGTCATCCAAATAAATGACATCTTTGAAACTGCATAACCTTGTTATATATTAATGGATTTTCAAAATTCAAAAAGATTTTTACTCAGTGGAGATAGGGCTTTGATTTAAGAGTAGTATTTCCTACAAAAATAGAAAACAAAAATGTTCATAGTCATTGCTACATCATATCCTCAGGATGGTGCTGTATACTTGGGCACTGGTAAAGACAGTGACACGCTACTAACGACCAGGTACTCTGCACGTCTGACCGGTAATCAGGAGGTCTGAGTTTCGATCCCCAGTCGAGGCAGACTAATCTTTTGGGATGGTGATTTTCTGGTATTTTTCTCTCTTGCTTTGTCCGGCCCAAATCACACACCATTGGTCATATTCTATCTTTCACGTGTGTATGCTCCCTAGTTTCTCAGTTTTGATATTTGTTGTGGATTGTTTTTGCCTTGTGTCGTTGCATGAAAGACAGTTTGGGGACTTTTCGTTTCTCCAACGGTGAAACGTTGAGGCTGCTCTGTCATGTCTCGATCTAGCTCTGTTGCAGGTGGAACATTTGCCTTTCTATCGAATGTTTTGAACCCTTGGAGTGGCACTTAAGTCGGATCTTTAATCATTTTTCAATCTTTTGGGTATTTTTGGTGCTGATATTTCCTCCATGCCATTCCAATATCAAAACCGTCATTTCATGTGCTATAAAAACGTTTTCTCGATTTGAGGTGTGTTGTGTTATGAGCAGATTTTATCAGGTTTCTAAGAGGGGTATAGACGCCTAGATAACCACACGCCTCTTGGACAATCGTCATAATGTAAACAATGGCAGTGATTGGAAAACATCGCAAACTACACAGGTTTTACCATCGATAGTATAGATAGTATGCGCTTGGTAAAGAAGCTCATAACATTGCCATCCGGAGGTATGACGGACCAACACACAAAACTGTGTGTATCCATGAACGTTTATAGTCAGGTTAATAAAGTTCAGTGAGCATTACTCATAAACGCGGATCGAAAAAAAAAAAAAAAAAAAACAATAACAAAGACTTGAGTGACGTCATCTTCGTTCTATTTATTGTCTAATTAAAATACACACTGTTCTACGGCTTGATCAATAGAACCAAAACAGAAAACAATGTGTAAACTTAAACGTTGATAATCTGATAGAAAAAGTCATGTGATAACTAGTCACCCATTTGACGGTGTAAAAACAATAAAATTGTCAAAGAGGTCGATATCATTCACGTTATAGTTTATAAACAACCAACTATGTTTGTCCGAGCACGTGTGAAGGCGTGCCACAAATTCCATGTTTTGATTAGTCAAAAATCTATTGGTTAATTGATTTTGGTGTTGGATAATTGTTGGTGTTGTTTTCGTGTTGTCGCTTCCTGACATAGCAGGGGATGAACAATAGCACTCATTACAGGCAGCCAAGACGTTTTTTTACTTTTTCAAATGCTTTAGACAGCCGTCGTGAAATTAATTAGTAGTGTGTCTAATTTTTGGATGCGACATGAGCGAGATCAAACTATAGCACACTTTTCAGCTAGGGAAGACTTTCAAGTATAGTTTGAGTTGCACCCCATGATGTCCCAGATAGTTTTTCTGTCAAGTTACGTTTGCAAAATTTATTTGCCGTACTTTCAATGTGTTGTTCATATATCAGGATCTGGTCTAAGATCAATCCCAAATATTTAGAGTTTGAATCGTATGGAAGAGTAGAATTTTTGGTACGTACAAATAGCTGTTGGTTGATTTTTGGTTGACAAGGTTTAGTCACGATGTCTTTTGCATTCATTATCAGATACTAATTTCCTAAGTAGCTTTGGAGATTTATGGTATCTTGAATAAGGACATGTTCGAAGTTGTTTGTTTTTTTGACTGAAATGCAATGGCCAAGTCATCTGCATATCCTAGCTTTACGGATTTGGTCTTGGTCATATCGCTGATCGTTTTGGTGATAACACCGATCCCTATTAGTACGCCATTCTTGATAGTTCTTCTTACTGATGTTATCAGCGAGGCAAACGTGGTATCTTTTTTAAAATTCAAAAGTCTTTGTGTTTTCTTACATGTAACAAACTTCTTTGATTTGTACACCAGGCCGGCATTTCAGATTGTGTCTTATGCTGCAGAGAAGTCAATAAATACACCTCAAGTTTCTAGTTTCCTTTCATATATGACTTCAATTAATGTGAGGAGGACACGAGCTTGTTCTGTTGTACCACACCCAGGTCTGAAGCCCACCTGTTTAATCGGGAGTGAAGGGTTAAGAAGTGTCGAGCAAAGTCCCTGGGAGGGTTAAATCATTTTCTATCTGGATGTGAGTAAATATGTAATGAAAGTCACCCCTGATGAGAAATAACAACCAATGGCTTAATCACACGATTCAGTGGTAGGACATACAGACAGATATAAACACAATAGGAGTATCTGAATCAAATGATTTTGTTAAAGCTACTTCAATCGCAGTTTATTAGTTAATTTCTCTCTCTCTCTCTCTCTCTCTCTCTCTCTCTCTCTCTCTCTCTCTCTCTCTCTCTCTCTCTTTCTCTCTCTCCCTATCGATCCGGAGGATTCAATAGTCTGATGTCACGTCGCCCAGCAACGGCGGCCATCTTGGTTCTAAACAAAGAAAATCGGTACGTTTTATTCTTCATGCTGGTTAGAACTTTTCATATGTCTTGTGATCAGAATGTGTAAAATTCAAAACATGATCAGATTTATAATGTTTTTTCTTCTGGATACGCTTTTATGCTCGTCGGAGAAATATTTCATAAGGGCGTCCGCCATTGTTCCGATAGTTTAGAGCCAGCTACTAAGTTACCATGCGTCATTACGAGGGAAGTGACCGTTGAAGCGTATTTCGAATCAACTGAGCTGGGGTCAGTTTGTTTTTTTATTATTTTGTTTTTTTTGGAGGCGGGGGTTAGTGTTTTCAATGTTTAAAATTCAGCTTAAAATTGACCTTTTATATAGCCCAATAATTACTAGGAATGCTAAAAGCGCATTACAAGGGGTCCCGGCAGCATTTTAACATTTAGGTCGGGACATGACGCCTGTTTGGCGAAATTAAAGTTATTTTTCGAACAGAGACAAAACAAACAACGTTTCGGCCCTTGGCATTCGTCAGGAGACAACTAACAAAACACAAAAATTTAAGGTTACAAAAAAACCACCATTTAACACCCTCTCCATACGTTATCATTGTTTCCACATTCTCTCTCTGTCTCTTTCACTCTCTCTTTCTCTCTACCTCTCTTTCTCTTACTACTCTCTCTTTCTTCTTCCATTGCACACACACACACACACACACACACAGACACACACACACACACACGCACACACACACAAACATAAATTTTTATACCTATGATAACTAAACTACAAAATGTAATAGAACACATTTCCCTTTTTTTGGTTACCCGAAGAAAGCCAAAGGCTGAAACGCCGTTTTCTTTGTTTTGAGTATTTTATAAGAGTCAATTTTACTCAATATAGATCTGAACAATTTGTATGAAAGGGGCCAGACAAGGCAAGAAAGAAAAAATACAAGAAAAAGCTATCCAAAGAAAAACTGGACTGAGGATCGAACCTCAGACCTTCTGATTACCGTCCTCTCCTTTTTACTACCTTTATTTTCCTTTATCTTTCCAGTTAACTGCATTAATAATACATGATTTTTCTCTCTATCATTTCAGAAAAAGTTGAGAGCCTCGAGCTCAGACCGGTTATAGCAAAAATGTTAAAAGATGACCTGACAAGTCAGGAGATTTATCTTCAGGACAGTAAGTTTCCTGAGTATTATCCGCACACTGAGTCTTCTTTCACAGACACTGAGTTTAATGTTTTAGACTCATCTCGTGCCACATCAATATACAACATGCAGGCAAAGATCGCAGGAGATTTAATGACAAGTAAGTGTTCTAATTTCAGTGTTTGCTTTGTTGTCAACATAAAGTCAGAACCACTATCATTTTCACTATTAAACAATCATATTGAGCATTCATACCCTAAAGGCACACAAAACCCTTTGCAAGGGGATCTCTAGCCGACTGCAATATTGAACATGTAAGACAAGACATAATAATAATAATAATAATAATAATAATAATAATAATAATAATAATAATAATAATAATAATAATAATAATAATAATAATAATAATAATAATAATAATAATAATAATAATAATAATAATAATAATAAATAATAATAATAATAATATAATAATAATAAATAATAATATAATGATAATAATAGTGATAATGATAATAATAATAATAATAATAATAATAATAATAATAATAATAATATAATAATAGATCTTTATTGTCCATAAATATGGCAATTTGTCATTTAGTTACACTTGTCACAACGTTATATGATAACTATAACATTGAACAGACACTTCACTCCTACCCATTCTCTCTCTCTCTCTCTCCTCTCTCTCTCTCTCTCTCTCTCTCTCCTCTCTCTTCCTCTCTTTCTTTCACGCATGCGACATACACAACATTAACATTTTCATTTCATTTTCAATTCGTTACATTCTTGGCAATTCAACACCAAATATTATCATCATTATCAATTGGTCACTTCATCTAGCCTAACATTAAACAAATTAATCAGTCAATCAGTCAACGCATCAATCCTTGGTTTTGCTGTACCATATGAATATTCAACATTTTTTATTGCTGATGGAACGAACGTTGATTTATACTTGTTAGTTCCACATTTAATCTGACAAAAACTTCTCCCAGATGGCAAAAGATCAAATACTACTACTACTACTACTACTACTACTACTACTACTACTACTACTACTACTACTACTACTACTACTACTACTACTACTACTAATAATAATAATAATAATAATAATAATAATATTAATAATGCGTAATTTCTATAGCGCCCTTTCCACCAAAAGTGCTCAGAAGCGCTTATATATACATACACATGCGTTCATATATATCATTCAACAAAATCAATAAAATCACTCACTGATTGGAAATACTCTGTCTTCAAAGAGACTTTAAAGGTGGACAGAGATTACGGCGTCTGTTGTCCGCTGAAAGAGCATTCTACACAGAAGGAGCAGAATATGCGTAAGCACGTCGTGAAAAATTTAACTTAGGATTAGAAATCAAATGGTTCAAGTACAGGGAAGTATATGAGCGGAGAGAGCGATTCGGATTGTAGATAGAAAGAAGAAATAATAGTTGACATGACGCCTGTTAGGCTATAATACAGAAATTTATTTCCGACAGACACAACGCTGTTAACGACCAGGCACTCATTATATGCCTGGGTACGTTGAGAAAATGTGAGTTAAGAGCCTCATCAAAGGATCCAACTATGTAATACTACTACTACTACTACTACTACTACTACTACTACTACTACTACTACTACTACTACTACTACTACTACTACTACTACTACTACTACTACTACTACTACTACTACTACTACTACTACTAATAATAATAATAATGATAATAATAATAATAATAATAATAATAATAATAATAATAATGATAATAATAATAATAATAATAATAAAAATAATAATAATAATAATAATAATAATAATAATAATAATAATAATAATAATAATAATAATAATAAAAATAATAATAATAATAATAATAATAATAATAATAATAATAATAATAATAATAATAATAATAATAATAATAATAATAATTCTAGTATTAATAAAGACATTTGAATTGATTAATTACAAAAAATATATCAAAAAGAAAATACAAATAATCATCATCATCATCATCATCATCATCATCATCATCATCATCATCATCATCATCATCATCATCATCATCATGCATGCATGCATGTCAAGTGTTGTGCTCTGTCTTCCATATATCCTTTCGGTGGACTTGTATAGCTCGGTGGCGTCCATCTCCTGCCAGATAAAGATAGACACAACAGGGAAGGAAAGTGTGACGTCAAGCCCCCCCCCCCCCCCCCCCCCCCAAAAAAAAAAAACGGCCTCTATTTCATTGGAAATGTAAAACCACTCTTCCGAACGACTGGATACATACCTTGTGTAAATGCCGGTTTGGCTTCAGAGTGATGGTATCTTATTTTATAATATAAATCCATCACAAGCTTTTAGGTCCATTAATCTGCCTATATAGAGCTCACAACATTGCCATCCGGAAGTATGACGGACCAACACACAAAACTATGTGTAACCTTAAACGTTTATAGTCTGGATGATGCAGTTTAGTGAGAATTTATCAAAAACATGGATGGCAAAAAACAATTACAAAGACACGAGTGGCGTCAACTTCATTCTATCCCTACCCTGTTACTGAAATAGTTAAGCCATCTTATGATTAAATATGTAATCTATTTATTATTAGTAACTCGAAGAAATGGTCACATTCACACTTCCAAGGAATTGGGAACCATAAAAATAGGCGTTACGTCATTACTTTTCGAACAGGAACCGAACGAGAAAGTTTTATCACGGAATTAAACTTTCTTTCAGTATTCTACCACCAAAGTGAAACAACAAAAGTCGTTACTTCATCCTTTAACCAAAAAACCCCCAAAAAACAAAAACAAAAAAAATAAAAAAATAAAAATTCAGTAATTATAACGAACGATACAGAAGTAGTAGATGCCAATGCCTTTCTACCGCTACTACCACTAAACATAAGTTTAATAATAAACCTAACAAATATAGTTGTTACTAATTAAGAGGGTCATTAGATAGGATGGCCTGGGTCTAAAAAAACAAACAAACAACAAAAGTCGTTTCTTTGTTATTTTTTTAGAATACCTTTTCGATGATTTGATTCTACTAAATAAATGTATGAACAGTAATATAAACGTATTCGGTTACAAGTAACTTTGTGTGCT
>NC_088374.1:11849881-11852381 GCF_034508935.2 Berghia stephanieae
GTGATTGAAGTTGTTGCCTGATTTATTTATTTCGTAGTATTTTTCGGTATTTAAAAAAAAAAAAAAGGGCGGGGGGGGGGGTAAAATTATAGCCTGACACTGACAACCCCCCCTCCCCCCCCCCCAAATAACATCAAAAGATCTTGAGCTTTGAGCTTTTTATATAGCGCAATATCCACTATTAGAGCAAGCTGAAACTCAAAGGTTACTAATAGCCTTCAACAGTCATGACGTCATTTCCCTCGTAATGACGCATGGTAACTTAGTAACTGGCTCTAAACTATCGGAACAATGGCGACGCCCTAATGAAATATTTCTCTGACGAGCATAAAAGTGTATCCAGAGGAAAACAACATAATAAATCTGATCATGTTTTGACTTTTATACATTCTGATCACAAGACATATGAAAAGTTCTAGCCAGCATGAAAAATAAAAAGTACCGATTTTCTTTGTTTAGAACCAAGATGGTCGACGTTGCTGGGCGATGTGACATCAGATTATTGAATCCAATTCGTACAGTAAGAAAAAGACAAATGCAATTTTAGGGCACCTAAATCGACATTAATGTATTGAACATCTTTCTCTCACAGGAAAGATAGAAGGTAAAATTAACTTAAAATTAGTTATATAAAAGGAAAAAAAAAGAAGGTAAAATTAGTAAACCAAGTCAGTGGAACCTGCAGGCGTTGCGAGCTGCGCGCAGGAAAGCACAGCAAACAGCACGACGTTGCGCCAACGAATAATGGCTTCAGTTGTCTGACAACATCTAGCAAGCGTCGGACAACATAAGGGCCATGTATGAGTGCATCAAAACAGACGACAGGCAAATCTACAAAGAAAACTGCGCCTATTAAATCAAAGACAGGGGAAGCCATCACAGACAAGGACAAGCAGATGGGAAGATGGGTAGAGCACTATTTGGAACTCTACGCCAGAGAAAACTCTGTAACCCAAAAAGCGTTAGACGCAATTGAAGAACTGCCGGTACTGGAAGAGCTAGACGCAGAACCAACTATGGAGGAGCTCAGCAAAGCAATCGATGCACTGGCCTGTGGCAAAGCACCCGGTGAATACAGCATTCCACCCGAAATCATCAAATGTGGAAAGCCAGCCCTCTTGGAACCACTACATAAACTCCTGTGTCTTTGCTGGAGAGAAGGCAAGGTACCCCAGGATATGCGCGACGCGAAGATTATCATCCTCTACAAAAACAAGGAAGACCGTAGGGACTGTAATAACTATAGGGAAATCTCTCTACTGATCATTGTAGGTAAAGTCTTTGCGCGCTTTGTCCTTGCTCGACTGCAAGTCCTCGCCGAACGTATCTACCCAGAGTCGCAGTTTGGCTTCAGAGCCAAGAGGTCGACAGTGGACATGATCTTCTCAGTACGTTAGCGTCAAGAGAAATGCAGAGAACAGCAGATGCCCCTCTACATTGCATTTATTGACCTGACAAAGGCATTTGACCTTGTTAGCAGGAAGGGCCTTTTCCAGCTGCTAAAGAAGATTGGCTGTCCTCCACAGCAGCTTAGCATCATTGCCTCCTTCCACGACGACATGAAGGGCACAATCAGCTACGACGGTGGAGCCTCTGAACCCTTCCCCTTGCACCGACTTTGTTTGGTATATTTTTCTCCTTACTGCTGAAGTTTGCATTCAAAGAGTCCCCAGAAGGAGTCCACTTACACTACAGAAGTGATGGAAAGCTGTTCAATCTGGCACGGCTGAGAGCAAAGACCAAGGTCCGCACAGTCCTCATAAAGGAAATGCTATTTGCAGATGATGCAGCTCTATGCGCGCATACCGAGGAAGACCTCCAACGGCTGATGGACCGGTTTTCCCACGCATGCAGGGAATTCAGGCTGACAATCAGCATCAAGAAAACAAATGTAATGTGTCACGATGTCCCCTCTATACCAGCAATTCGCATTGACAACGAGGAGCTAGAAGTCACTGATCACTTCACATACCATCACCAGCAACCTCTCACTTGATGCAGAATTAGACAAGCGCATCGCCAAAGCTGCCGCTGTCATGGCACAACTGAGCAAGAGAGTGTGGACCAACAACCAACTCACTTTGAACACCAAACTCAAAGTCTACCAAGCATGCGTACTCAGTAGCCTACTGTATGGCAGTGAATTCTGGACAACATATGCCAGGCAGGAGAACCGCCTGGAAAACTTCCACATTCATCTGTCTACGACGAATTCTAGGCATCAGGTGGCAGGACAGACTCACTAACAATGCAGTGCTAGAAAGAGCGAACTCCCTCAGTATGCATCTCATGCTCTGCCAGCGACGTTTGCGATGGATTGGTCACGTACACAGGATGGACGATGGACGCTTACCCAAAGACATCATGTACGGTGAACTAGATTCTGGACGGCGACCAACTTGGCGTCCAGCTCTGCGCTTCTATGATGTCTGCAAACGAGACATGAAACTGACAGGCATAGACTCAAACACCTGGGAATCGCTTGCTGACGACCGCAACG
>NC_088374.1:11857381-11864881 GCF_034508935.2 Berghia stephanieae
ATTTTGAAATCCCCCACTCAAGAACAAACCATCATCTTTACTCATTCTTCCCCTCCACCATCCGACTTTGGAACTCCCTGCCAACCAATTGTAATATCATAATAATAATAATAATAATAATAATAATAATAATAATATAATAATAATAATAATAATAATAATAATAATAATAATAATAATAATAATAATAATAATAATAATAATAATAATAATAATAATAATAATAATAATAATAATAATAATAATAATAATAATATATGATAATAATAATAATATTATACTTTATTCATCCAAAAAATGGAAGTTCGTTTACAGACGTGGCATGCATAAAAATGTATAAACACAAAGTTGAGAATCTATGGTGACAATGTATACATGTATATATATATATATATATATATATATATATATATATATGCAATTGTACAAACATGTAAAAATATACAACCAAAAACCAATTACAACACCTTATATATTGATTTAATAAATTGAGATAGGCCATACCTCTGGCCTTTAGTCCGAACTTGTGAGTGTATATTTAAAAGATAGTATTTAATTTAAATCACATTAAATCATATTAAGGTGTCGTTGCAAAAAAAAAATAAACAATAGAACTTGAGCTTATAGATAGCGCAAAATTCACTAAACGTGCTCACAGCGCTTTACAAGGGGGGGGGGGCGTCCCTGGCCAACAGCAACACTTAATATGTAGGACAGGACATGACGCCTGTTAGGCGATATTACAATTTCTTTCGGACAGAGACAACACTGTTAACGGCCGGGTACTCATTTTACACCTGAGTATGGTGAGAGAAAGTGAGTTAAGAGTCTTTTCCATGTACTCAACTATGCGCCAAGCGAGGCTCGAAACCAGGGCCGTCTGATCTGATAGCGAGTATGGTGTCCAAACCAGGACAGTTTTCTGCACTTCACAGAAGAGCTTCTTGTGGGCCTCCCCGAGCTTCTATTTCTTCTAGGACGTCTTCGTTTGTGCGATGCTCTGTATATGACACGGGTAGGAGTGTTCTATAGTACTTGCTTTCAAATGTCCTTATGCGCCGTTGTGCATCCATTGTAAAAATCCAGGCTTCGCATCCGTACAACAAGGTTGACAACACCAGTGATTTATACAGTTTGACCTTTACATTAAGACTCATGCTACTTTTCCAAATCTTTGTTAATTGAGTCATCACTGATGTGGCCATTGCATTTCTCTTTCGAATTTCAATTGTGCTAGTCCCATCTTTGCTTAGTGTCACACCTAGATATTTGAATGTCGAGACCTCTTTTAGTTTTTCATTTCCCACTGTGATGTTTATGTTGCTTTCTGCTGTTCACCATGCGTAAACTACTCACAATAAAATGGATGGATAGAATTAAGAATGAAGGAGTATGGAAAAGCACACAGCAGAAACCCGTGGGAGAGGAAATAGGACGAAGACGATGGAGGTGGATTGGACACACCCTTAGAAAGAATGACTCCACTATAACAAAGACAGTATTGGACTGGAACCCTCAGGGCAGAAGATCAAGGATAAGGCCACGGGGAACATGGAGAAGTATTAAAGAAGCGATAAGACATGGAGCGAGATAAAAAAAAGTTAGCTTAGGATAGAGAAGGATGAAAACTGTTTGCCTATGGCATATACCCTGAGCCAGGGTGAAAAAAACAATGATAAAGGAAATGTTCCAAGTTGATATTCTTACATTGATATATGAAATGAAATACACTTTCGAGAATGATGTCGGGCAAATCCAAAATAAATGACGATTTATGTCAATATTACATATTTCAACTGGTCACGTCAGAGATCAACTACAAAATGTGTTAAAACTTAAGATCAATCAAATCTTGAACAAATTCTACACATATGGTAAAAATCCGTTGGATGTATAATCTTACAAACTCTCAAGTTATTCAAACCTGGAATGTGTGAATAATAGAAAAAAACCCACACTTTATTACTATTAGTTTTATTATTATTATTATTATTATTATTATTATTATTATTATTATTATTATTATTATTATTATTATTATTATTATTATTATTATTATTATTATTATTATTATTATTATTATTATTATTATCATTATGTAGTAGTAGTAGTATTAGTAGTAGTAGTAGTAGTAGTAGTAGTAGTCGTAGTAGTAGTAGTAGTAGTAGTAGTAGTAGTAGTAGTAGTAGTAGTAGTAGTAGTAGTAGTAGTAGTAGTAGTAGTAGTAGTAGTAGTCGTAGTAGTAGTAGTAGTAGCAGTAGCAGAAGTAGCGGTAGTATTTTTATTTAAATCATCACTATTGTCATCATCATCATCATCATCATCATCATCATCATCATCATCATCATCATCATCATCATCATCATCATCATCATCATTAGTAGTAGTATTTTTATCTAAATCATCACTATTGTCATCATCATCATCATCATCATCATCATCATCATCATCATCATCATCATCATCATCATCATCATCATCATCACCATCATCATCATAATCATCATCATCATCATCCCGATTGCAGTTCATTGTATTTTTCATATGGAGGGGTGATCCTTGCCCATATTATTTTTAATTCCAGAAAAATCGTTGACGCAGGTTTCCATTCAACTGGACAACGCTACGGTAGGAAGCGTCTTGATCAATTACTGGTACCTCTTAGACCATTCATCCGTTACCGTTAATGTCAAAGCAAAAGCTGGACAACGGGTTAGACCCAAAATCACCCACGTAAACGCAAAGAAAAACACATTAATGGGAAAGAAGTATACTGGTTTTTCCGGACACCTCATACAAGAACTGGATAGCTAGAAATATCTGTATCACGAAATCTGAGCAAACGTAATAAGCAGTAAACATCCGTACTCTGGAACAACTCTATTTAACAATTTGGCCAGGAAACTCCGCCTTGTAATATCGATTGTCTTCGACAAATATTCAGGTTGAAATTGGAATGGTTTGACAAAGTGCCAAATGCTGACCTTTGGACAAGAACAAACCAAGAACAGATGGATGTCTAGGTCAGACGCAGAAAGTGGCGATGGGTTGGCCATACCCTGCGGAAAGAGCCTGTAATATAACCAAACAGGCTCTCAAATGGAACCCACAGGGCAAGAGAAAACGGAGTCGTCCAAAACAGACTTGGAGGAGAAGCCTTCACCAAGATTTGTGCGTCTCCAATCTTACCTGGAGTGAGGCAAAGGTCTGTGCCAAGGACAGAAGAAGATGGAAGAATGCTGTTGAGGCCCCGATGCTCCACCAGAGGCCAAGAGGCATACGTCAGATATCGATCGATTTAATGGCCCTCGTCTTGGCAAAAACTCTCAAACCTGGGACTTAAGTAAGACCTACAAAGGTCCCGTGTTAGAGAGATTTTTGCCACGATGAGGGGCATTTAAATTGGTCGATAATTTGAAAGACTAGTTTTCTGGCTAAATTGTTAAATACGAGTCTTTCCGGAGTCCGGTAATTAACTGGTTGGGTTTTGTTGATTTTTATGTTTATGACGTAATACTTAGGTAAACTTAAGGTCTAGGTTAAGGTTATTGATGTATATTAGACCTTTATCAGATGAGCTCTATTTGGGAGGCCTTCCGTAAGCTCCTCGTGCTAAGGGAAACAATCCAAGTATTCCTTTAACTACCTCTAAGTAAAAATAAAATCTAGTACCTTTACCAACCCTAATAGGAAAAAGAAACACTCTAAGACCCTTTCTTAGACCTATAACTAACTCTAATAGAAAAAAATCCTCCGACCTCGAACTAACCTTAAAAGAAAACAAAACAAACAAAAACAACCTAGGACTGTTCTGCACTACCTTTTAATACTTCAACGACAAAATGATGGCGGAGATTCACAACAATGGTCACTTTAAGAAATTCTAAACTTTTACGAATCTATCTAGGATTGTTCCAGATTTTACAACATAATATAAACGACAAAAGATCCACGGTGAAATATTGATTGAAGGAGATGCTAGACCGAGGAGCTTACGAAATTTCTTCCCTCTATTTGATTATTATCAAATATGTTCAGATAACAATAAATTGAAGGATAGAATGGACTCAACAGGTGTGTGAGTTTGTGTGTATGCGTGTACGTGTGTGTGTGTGTGTGTGTGTGTTCGTGTCAATATTAGTGAGTATGCATGCATGTTGGTGTGATTGGGTAGCAGAAGTCGTGACGTCACACCTAACTCTTCCGGTTCAAAACTCATTGGAAGTGTGTAACCAACGAATAAACAATGGATAGATTACTACATATTGAATAATAAGGTGGCATAACTATTTTAGCAGCAGGATGTACAGGCAGATTATTATGATTACGGTGCGTAAAGGGACGAGGATGGGTGATCTTTATTTAAGCCCAGCATTGATTTAGGCTAGAAAATACGATGCCATCAATCCAAAATCATTAGATCAATTGCAATAAGTATATATATATATATATATATATATATATATATATATATATATATATATATATATATACCCAGTACTCCGGTGGAATGGTTTCACAATTCCAAGGAGAAAGGAGCCAGTAATTTAACTTCAGACTATTGCTTTGTTACTATTATTATTAATAGTTTAAGGTTTTTTATAATCTATTGTTCAGAGAAACAGTATGCTACTTGGCCATTTAATCTCCTACATATAAAGCCTTGTCTTTGAACTTGTACATTAAAAATCGAAATCAAATTAAATTTCACATGACGGAATGCGAGTTTCGTTTCATTACTTGTTTCATCAATCATTCTAATTCTGCTGACCTTGACCTCAGTAGCAATACTCTAGACTCGGTTTGTTCCAACATCAAACAAAATTGAAAAGATGAGTGGCCAATATCGTGAGGCTTTGCGGGATATGGTATACCATCGCTTTCGGATCGGAAGGTCCTGGATTCGTCCTCGGTCGGCGCATAGGTGAGTCCTTGGAGAAGGCTCTTTACTCACATTCTCTCGCCGGACTCAGGTGTAAAATGAGTACCTGGTCGGTAACAGCGTTGTATGACTCCGAAAAAAATGTAATATTGCCTAACAACCGTCATGTACCGTCTACCATGTTAAATGTTGCTGTTGGCCAGGGACCCCTTGTATATATATATATATATATATATATATATATATATATATATATATATATATATATATATAAAGCTCAATATACAGACCACTCCAATGTGACAACCACTACAATGTGACCATCACTCTAATATAACCAACACTCCAATGTGACAACCTCTCCAATATAAAAATCACTCCAATGCGACAACCACTACTATATAACCATTACTCCATTTTGATCACCAAGCCAATGTGATCACCAATACAATGTGATCATCAATCCAAGGAGACCAACCCTATAATGTTATCACTGCTCCAATGTGACCACATCTCCAATGCGCCTACAACTCCAATGTGCCCACAACTCCTCTCTGACCATCACTCTAACGTGACCACATCTCCAATGTGACCACATCTCCCATGTGACCACATCTCCAATGTGACCACATCTCCAATGTGACCACATCTCCAATGTGACCACATCTCCCATGTGACCACATCTCCAATGTGCCCACAACTCCTCTCTGACCATCACTCTAATGTGACCACACCTCCAATGTGACCACATCTCCAATGTGCCCACAACTCCTCTCTGACCATCACTCTAATGTGACCACATCTCCAATGTGACCACATCTCCTCGTTGACCATCACTCTAATGTGACCACATCTCCAATGTGACCACATCTCCTCGTTGACCATCACTCTAATGTGACCACATCTCCAATGTGACCACATCTCCAATGTGACCACATCTCCCATGTGACCACATCTCCAATGTGACCACATCTCCAATGTGACCACATCTCCCATGTGACCACATCTCCAATGTGCCCACAACTCCTCTCTGACCATCACTCTAATGTGACCACATCTCCAATGTGACCACATCTCCAATGTGCCCACAACTCCTCTCTGACCATCACTCTAATGTGACCACATCTCCAATGTGCCCACAACTCCTCGTTGACCATCACTCTAATGTGACCACATCTCCATTGTGGCCACAACTCCTCTCTGACCATCACTCTAATGTGACCATAACTCTAATGTGACCACCAATGCAGTGTGACAACCACTACAAATTAACCACCAGTACAATATAACCACACTACAATATAACAACCACTACAATATAACCACCACTACAATATAACCACCACTACAATATAACCACCCGTACAATATAACCACCAGTACAATATAACCACCACTACAATATAACCATTACTACAATATAACCGCCACTACAATATAACCACCACTCCAATGTGGTCACAATTCCAATATGACCACACTCCAATGTGATCACCACCCCAATTTGACCTCCACTCCGGTGTGACCACCATTCTAATGTGCTTAGCTCTCCAAAGTGACCGCCATTTCAATGAAACAACCTCTCCAATATTATTGTGACGATTCGGGCCGCTCCCGGAGGGTCGGTAGAGCCAGATAGCCCAAAACGTCAACAAAAGAAAAGTATAGGAAAAGAATAGGAGGATAGAAAGAGACACCTTTTTGATAAGTTTCCTCGTAGAGGAAAGATCAGGCCACTGCACTGGGCCTACCCTGACCAGAGAGAACTGAAAGTTAGAGAAGGTCCATGTTTCCCGGCCGCCAATGCAAACAATAAAATGAAGGAAATCAAGATTTACACACACGACACATTTCTTACAGAAACTAAATCATATGTATATTACACATAAGAACGATACAACTATACTTATCCATTCATCCTTTCTCCTGAAATCTTATGTAATAGCTGATGCCGGACTACATAGTTGTGAGGATTTTGACCTGCCATCTATTCTTTATGAGGGTTAATTGTTGATGTGTTTAGTTAACTATCGCGTCTAAACTTTTGTATCCTAAAAGTTACAAATATTTATATTGTTAAGTAGGCAGTACTGCCACATCCATGTGATCACCGTGATTTAAACCTTATCTTTTCCAACTGTAGGAAAACGGCATAGTCTCGACGATACAAAAGAACATTTTATTTATTTAATTATTTTAAATAAAAAATAATTGAAGAAAATAATTTTTGTCATACTTACCAGAACTGAATGTGAGGTAAAGCTTGTTTTGTTCACCAAAATTGTGACCCATTATCTCAAAACAGTATTATGTCGGGGTGAATTTAATTTTTTTATTTCAATTAAAAAAACAAAAAAACAAAAAAAACTTCAGCTTTTATAGAGCACAATATCCACTAAAGTACTCAAAGCGCTTTTCAACATGTAGAACGAGACATGACGCCTGTTTGGCGATATTACAATTTTTCCGACAGAGACAACGCTGTTCACGACCAACTAACCATTGTACACCTTTGTAGGGTTGAGAAATTGTGAGTAAAGAGCCTTTTCTATATACTCAACGATGCGCCGAGCAAGACTCGAACCCAGGACATTCCGATCCTAAAGCGATTGTCATAC
>NC_088374.1:11869881-11872381 GCF_034508935.2 Berghia stephanieae
TGTTGCTTACTCATATTTTATATCAAGAACACGAGGGTATACTAATGCCATTCCAGTATACAAGCAGAAAACTTCTAGACAGAGAAACAGGATACTCTGTGATAGACCGTGAATGCTTAGGAATTAATTGTTTTCAGTCTGAAATCATTCCCCTTATATCTCTTTCTGAAATCATAATTTGTTCTTGAAATGGACACAAACCACTCACATACGATAAAAACAACAAGATGAACAACAATAGAGATTTGAGGTGGAGTTTATTTCTGCAAAATTACTCATTTGCAATATCCCACATTCCTGGTTGTGAAAACATCCATGCGGACCTACTTTCACAATTGGCATAATATTTATTAATATTCATTGTAGTGTGTAGATAAAAGGCCACCTAGTCAAGCTACCGCGGATGATTTCGATTATTATGTTTTCTCAAAGTGGCGTTTTCAGATTGAGTTTTTGTGACGGTTTGCATGGGGAATTGACTGACATTGGTCAGAGTGATATTGACCATTTCAAACCTTAGTCCTATGTCCTGTCTTCAGTGATTGTATGGTCGAATGATTGACGTACAGATGTTTATATTTTATCTTTTTCAAGTCAGACAATGTTATTAACTTACAATTAGAGGGGACGAAGTGGCCGAGTGGTTAAGGCATTGCACTTTGATCCGGAAGGTCCAAGGTTCGAGCATCGCTTCAGGCATTTTCGTTTTCTTTTCTTCTTTGGGCAAGATTACCTACTCCCATTTTGCTCACTTGGAAAGCATGGGTGATTCCTGTTGACACCGGACATCATGTTTGATTGATTTTCTATATTTCCTTATGGAATGCCTAGGCGACGGGAGCAATTGGTGCGTATTCTTAAATATTATTACACGTGGATTATCAAATGAAATATATTGTGTAAGTCGTAGACTTAAGAATTGTAAATTTTGAATTTTCCAATGACTGCTTATAACTTAATGAATACACTGTACCTACATGCATTTGTTCCAATTTATTTCTTTTTCTCTTTCATCGGAGTACACGTTATCAAATGTGTAAGTCATGAATTACTTAATTAATATGCAAGGGTATAATGACCCGTTTAATTTAAGAGATAAAAATCTCGCCATTCTATGTTAGTCATTTCACATTGAAATTTGATAAAGAATTATCTTAATGCCCTTACTCATTATCGGTTTGACAAATTTCTTTTCATGTAAAGTACTGCAAAAAGTAAATTTTTAACTTGGGTGGGGGTGTCAAGTTCTGTCGAACGACCATAAGTCTTGATGGTAAAGTAGCTTAAGGTGAACATGAGTTGAAAATTTTCAAACCTGTTGTTAGGCTATCTTGTGTTGACAACTCCTTTTGGTCGTCAAAAAAATACTTACCAAGAAATATAAACCCATCTCACTTGCTAGTCTTTTTCCACACAGTGCCGAATGGTTGGTTGTATGTGTAACTTAAAGGGCCGGAAAAATAGCAATGCATAGCACAGAAAACATAGATCTTGTGAAAGCCAGCTCGTAAACACTACAATATAAAAAAGGCAACAGAAAGTCAATAGATCTACTCATTTTAGACTTTTTGAAGGCATTTGAAAGTTTGCCAAATAGACGACTTCTCAGAAAACTGGAACACAATGGAATTAAAAACATCGATCCAAAATTCCCTGTAACGACCACTGATGAAGAAAACAACTCAAAACAGAGGGAACAAAAACTATTTTATTGGTTTGAAGACTGGCTCTGCGATAGAACTTAAGAAGTAGTGCTGGATTGACAAAGAAGTGAGAAATGCAACGTTCTATATTACAACATGATCTTGACTCATTTCTATTATGGGCACAAACCTAGCAGATGAAATTCCACCCCAAAAATGGACACACTATCTTTCTTGGGAATCCAACTAAACAAATTACTGAAATGGGACCAACATATTCAAAATATATATTGTGACAAAAGGAAATCGTAGCCGTGTTTTCCTGAGGCGGAACCTAAACCAGTACCCCAATCCCTACCCCCTCCACCTCCCAAAGCTAAAAAACAGGCATACAATGCTTTAGTCAGACCAGTATTGGAATAGGATTTAATAGTCTGATGTCATGTCCGCCCAGAAACCAGCAGCTTGGTTCTAAACGAAGAAAATCGGTACTTTTTATTATGTATAAAAGTCAAAACAGATAGGTTTATAACGTTTTTCTGCTCTGGATACTCTTTTATGCTCGTCAGAGAAGTATTTCATAAGGGCAGTGATGGAGATAATGGTGTCCGCCATTGTTCCTATAATTTAGATACAGCTTCTATGCATCATTACGAGGGAAGTGACGTAACGACTGTTGAACCCCAATCGAGTGCACAATATGGGATTCTTATCATCAAGGCCACACCAAGAAGATCGTACAAGTGCAGTTTCGAGGGTTATCCCCAACAATTACTTGCGTGAACCAGGATGTGTTACAAAGGCCCTGGAATTGTTGCAGTAAAACACACTATAGAGTAGGCGGAAAGAAAAACGTC
>NC_088374.1:11877381-11879881 GCF_034508935.2 Berghia stephanieae
CGATTATTAAGAAAGTCTTTAATCTAGTAAAATACATTCCCTTTAACTCCATATGCTTTTAGTTTAATGAATAATCTCTCATGTGGTACTGCATCAAAAGCCTTGCGGAAATCAAGATAAACAACATCAATGCATTGATCACGATCAATTAACTTGGTAAAATCCTCCATCACCCGTAAAAGTTGAGTAATGCATGATCTGTTTGATCTAAAACCATGCTGGTTATCGTTTAGCATCTAATGACTTTCAAAAAAGTAAATTATTCCAATAATAATAATAATAATAATAATAATAATAATAATAATAATAATAATAATAATGATAATAATGATATGATAATAAGATAAAAATAATAATAATAATAATAATAATAATAATAATAATAATAATAATAATAATATAATAATAATAATAATAAATAAATAGATAAATACAGTAATAATCTGTACTTGTACTTACTACTACAATCCTTACACATGGCCCAAAGAGTAAACGAGTAGAGCCCATCAACTGGAACTGTGTAGACGCCGGTTTCATTGTCAAAGTCGTTTCCGGGGTATTGTTCTACCCTGTCAAATTGTAGGACAGGAAAACCAGAGAGATGTTTTGTTCGCAGATGAGTAGCCAGAAACACGGAACCTTTGCTTTCTGGATCAAAAGATTATTAAACAAAAGTAAACGGAACGTTTCTAGCTCAAAACCCTTCTTCAGCCAACAGCAATAAATATGTGTTTAACTGAAAGGGAATTAAATACAATTTAATAGTGTTAGTAGTTGGTTTTGGGTGGGGGTGGTGGTGCTGGTTGACGGGGGTGTCCAAAAAAGCTCAGTTGGTAGTGAACTCGCCTCACGCGCAAAAGGGACCGAATTCGATCACGGGTGAAGACGAGATTAGCTTTCGGGCGCCCAGTCATTTCACCAACCCAGCAGCGATGATTGGGTAGCTAGGTCTCTTAGATCTGGCGGAAAGTTGTTTGTGACAGATAAGCGTCTAATTAAAAGGATAGCAAGAAATTGCTGTTGCCCTTTTTAGGCTTTAGAAACCTGGATAAACTATGACCTCAGGGACTAATATATTAGTGTTAAAGTGAAACTAAGCTGTTAGTGGCTGATACAAAAGCAAGATACAAAAATGAAAATTACTGCCAAAAAATATGGAACACGGAATAATAACAATAAACAATGAAAACATAAATACATTACTAAAAAAAAAAAAAAACCCAGATCGACAGCAGTAGTTATGCATTTATGTTTCAGTATTCTTTGTTGTTGGCTGAAGAAGGGGTTTGAACCCGAAGCGTTCCGTATTCAGAATTTTGTGCTTTTTTTCCCTCCCCTCCTCCCCCGCGAATGAATAAATCGTATAAAAAATTCGTTTACAAAAATGCAGATAACTCACTTTCCTGTGTTATTCCTTTCAGTTCCTTTTCAGTAGAGGAAAGTCGCTTTTCATGGACATCTATCATCTCATGCAGGTTGTAGATGTCGCCTTTTATCGCCTTTTGAAGAGAGATTGCCATACTTTGGGAGAGCACAAGCGCCTCCATGATTTCATGCACCGTTGAAGCCTCTTGAGCTGAATTATAGATTTATAACACAAGATGGACATTGAGTATTTGTGAGGCTGGCTGAGAAAACCCGGGAAGATGCGGCACGCTTTGATTCGAGATATGAGCCATAATAATAATAATAATAATAATAACAATAATAATAATAATAATAATAATAATAATAATAATAATATAATAATAATAATAACAATAATAATAATAATAATAAAAATAATAATAATAATAACAATAATAATAATAATAATAATAATAATAATAATAATAATATAATAATAATAATAATAATAATAATAATAATAATAATAATAATAATAATAATAATAATAATAATAATAATAATAATAATAGAAATAAGAATAATGTTTATTGTCCAAATAGGCAACAACTGTTATTCAGAAAGAAATAAAATCATATCTTGGGTTCTAATAGACATAGAAAGAAAATTTAAAGTAGTAAATAATCAGAATGACGTGGTCTTGTATTTTAGGGAATGTATTTATTTACTTTTTTTATTTATTATTATGTATTTCGCATGCTTTAGAATGCCCCAGGGATTCTGAATTCCTGATCTCAAAAGGCAATTTATTCCAAATGAAGGGTCCAGCTGATAATGAAAAAGTTCTTTTAGCGCGAGGCTCGAACCCAGGACCTTCCGATCCGAAAGCGAATGTCATACCACTAGACCACATAGCCGCACAGAAGATAAAACTAATCAATATTCAAAACACAATCTAGTCCCCCTATCTCAATACTACAATTTTTGTTTTTGTATACTCTATATAGCCTAATCCAAATTTTAACTTCCATTTTTTCAAAACTAGCTTACTGCGACTTACGTACTTTTAGCATCAGGATATTCAAATTGTAGCCTTCATTTGATCATTACTATATATTTATATATAAAGATAATAATATTATATGTTAGAGTA
>NC_088374.1:11884881-11889881 GCF_034508935.2 Berghia stephanieae
TTATTCGTATAATATATTATTAATGTCATATTTTTTAAAAATCCTGAAAATCATTTCTTTCTGTGACATTATGTTCCTCTACTAGCCTTGATGGCATGTAGTAAAACCAGTCTCTTTTTGTTAATTCATAGAATATTGTCCAGCATGTTTCATAATGAGCGTGAACACGTTCTTTGTTCTTTGTGTTTCACTGTTTAGCTTCCCCCCCCCCCCGCCCTCCACCAGCACCTCTCCCCTTTTACTAGAATGAAATTAAAGATGCATAATTTAAAGATTTTTAATACTAGTGTAGTTGAGAGTGAAAATAAGTTACCCGCTTTATTCTTGTCAGTGTCAAAGCTTTGCAGCCAAACCAAAAACAAAACGAAACAAAACATCGGAATATTAAAGTAATATATGAAGAAACCGTAATATTTGATTTGTTGAATGTGAATAACAGATGATTTACGGACCCGTCGAGACAGCCACAACTATTGTTTCTTTATTATCGATTCAGTTTCAGCTTTCTGGAGTTTTAAAGATTTTGACAACTTCAAATTCCTACATCAGGTGTCTAACACAACACACTACATGTGTTAAGAGTATAAAACACTTCTAATTCCTATATCACATGTCTCAAACTACACACTGCACGTAGAACGAGCATAAAACAATTCTAATTCCTACATCGGATGTCTCAAACTACACACTACATGTGTTAAGAGTATAAAACACTTCTAATTCCTATATCACATGTCTCAAACTACACACTACATGTGTTAAGAGTATAAAACACTTCTAATTCCTATATCACATGTCTCAAACTACACACTACACGTTCAATGATTACAAGACACTTCTAATTCCTATAGCAGATGTCTCACACATTACACACAACAGAATGAATAAGCATAAGAAACTTCTAATTCCTATATCAAATGTCTCACACTACGCCCTACATGTCGAACGAGCATAACACACTTCTAATTTCAAAGTCAGATGTGTCGCACTAAGCATTACAGGTTGAAAAGCATAAGTTAATCTAATTTCTATGTCAGATAGCTCACACTGCGCACTACAAATTAAATTAAGAATCTGGGGAACAGGCACCGGTGTAGAATAAGATCTGAACAAGTGCGTATGAAAGGTGCCAGACAAAACAAGAAAGAAGAATACAAGAAAAAATATTCCAGCACAAAAATAGGTCTACCTCGACATACCATCGTGAAGAATAATATTATAGGTATTAAAATTGTCCCACTATCAGGAGTCTTTGTGGTGTAATGGTAGCACGCCTGCCCGGTAATCAGAAGGTCTGAGGTTCGATCCCCAGTCCAGGTAGACTGATATTTTGGGATTTTTAAAAACTTGTATTTTTCTTTCTTGCTTTGTCTGGCGCATTTCATACACACTTGTTCAGATCTTTATCTTGCATTACAGATTGAAAAAGAAGAAGGCACTTCTAATTCCTAAGTCAGATGTCTATAATTACACACACTACAGAATGCACGAGCATAACACACTTCTAATTCCTAAGTCAGGTGTTTCCCACCACAAATTACAGCTTGAAAGAGCATAAGACAATTCTAGTTCTTATGTCAGATGTTCACATATGAGTAGGGAATAGGTGGCAATTTCTATATCAGAATGTTTGTCTCGGATTAGTCATAGTTGACCTGTACTTTTTTGCAGGCCTGACAACCCAATTAATCATGGGTTCATCGAAATCGCAAAATATGACGGAAAGTATTGTCCTTTACAACAATGTTAAACTAGGCCAATAATTGTTTAACTTAACGAGCGTTTTTACATAGCGCAATATCCACTCTCAAAGTCTCAAAGCGAAGCTCGAACTCAGGGCCTTCCGATCCGAAAGCTAGTGTCGTACCACTTGATCATATAGCCGCTTATATGAATACGTCGGTTATAGTATAAGATGATAGTCATACCTATGACAGTTTTTGTGATTTTAAGTTAATAACAATTTAAAACTTAACCCTCTCCTTACCAACCAATTTCAAAATTTTCCCCAAAATTTCACTTCCAACTTTCTCAAAATATATTTTTATCACTCAGACATAATTGCAGTAAAATTCTTGCGATAAATAATTTCTTTAGCAAAAGATGCTCCACAGCACACTGTTCATTTTCTTAAAATTTTATGATGTACAAAAGAAATTTGAATAAGAAAAATGTTGGCTGTATCGTAATGAATGTGACGATTTTCCTATAGTTGATAAGGAGAGGGTTAATTGTGACCTTTCGTCTCAAAACGGAATAAAGTCGGGTTGGTTAAGATGTTGAAAATTGAATTTCAGACTTGTATTGAGTTTGTATGTTTTATTGAGGAGAATGGATACCATGTTTTAGGATTATAATGCCAGCAATTTATATTTTTGACCAGTTTAACATTTAATTCGGCTTTTAAGCATACGGTTCGTTCCGACATATTACCGTTTTGAGACGATGGGTCACAATTAGTAAAAAAAATAATCACTCACTTCCTGCTATGATGTGCTCGATGTCGATTGTATGAGTTTCTAAAATTGTTTTCTGTGCCGCTACTTCGGAATTTAAACTGACGAGCATGTCCGTGAGCGTTTTAATCATCTCACCGTTTGCATCTGAAATAAAACAAACACATTTATTATGAATAAATAAATAAATAAATAAATGAAGAAATAAATGGTATTTGTATAGAGGCTTACTCCGAATTCATCAGCTAAAGGCGCTTTCAATTCTTTAAATGAATAAAGAAATACAAGAAAAATAAAAAAGATAGCAATTTCAATCATGAGAGAAAAGGTGAGTTTTCAATTTTACAAAGCATTGATCTTTTATATAGTGCAATATCCATTAAACGTGCTCAAAGCTCTTTACAAGGGGTCCCTGACCAACAGCAACATTTAACATGTACGACGGGACATGACGCCTTTTAGGCGATATTACACTTTTTGGACGCTATTAACGGCCAGGTACTCATTTTACACCTGAATACGATGAGAGAATGTGAGTAAAGAGCCTTCTGCGAGGACTCAACTATGCGCTAAGCGAGGCTCGAACCCAGTTGTTTCCGATCCGAAAGCGAGTGTCATACCACTTGACCACAGAGCCGCATAATTATTTTTAAATTTGAAAGCTAATAAGATGCAGCACTTCTAATGTTCTGGGGAAGAGCGTCCCGAAAATTCAAACTACTGTTAACCAAGTTAAGTTTAAATAATGCACTACAATGATAATGTTTATATATTTATGATTGTTGGTGAGTACTTGTAGGGACGAGAGTGCTCAATAATTTAGGTTAGAGCATATAAAAATAAATAAATTCACTCACGTATTTTTAGCCGAAACAATCCTTTCCATGACCTCAATTTCATCAGTCGGCATTTATCCGCAGAATCTACGTAGATTCTCATCCAAAATATATGGATGGCATTTCTTTATTTTTACTCTTTTCTATATGCTCTTTGAAAATTGTCATTAATCCCTCCGGCGGTCCATATCGGAGTATTCTATCGTACTTACTTCATCAACTGCTGTTTATACAAACTGAAGTAATAGTAGCGTATAGTTAACCCCCAAATTCTTTTCGTCAACCCAGCTCCGGGAGTATGGACAGTGGAGGACGATGTGATCACTGGTCTCTGGAGCTGCTTGACATTTCCGGCAGGCATCACTGATCCAAAGTCTTCATTTGCACATATATGAAGCAGTTCAGCCATTTTCTGTTAGGAGGCGATATGAGGAATTCCAGTATTTTCTGGCGTTGTGGAATGCAGGCATTCTTTTGGTGGGATCTTTTGTGATGTTTCCTCCTCTTGTAATACGAGCTTAAGTATAGAGTAGCAACGAAGTTATTTTATTCCTTTCTATTCTGATCAGAAACTCATCTACAGATGCCACTGATCCATTTTTGGGCACTCCCTACATCCTGAGGGGAATAGTCTTCCGTTTGACCTTTGCCTTCCAACGCATGCTTTTTTCCCTGGGGTATCCTCGGAAAGTAGTGTTAGAAATAGATCAGGCCCATGTTCTCTTTAATAGGATTGTGGGGATATCTTCCTGACGACTCCTTGAATGCAGAACACATTTTGATCCTGGGGCGGAGATGGGGGGAGGGCAAAAGCATGGAGTATTCTGCAAAGACTCCTGGTTTGGGAGGCTGATAATGCCACAAAAGAGGATAATGAGAACTAAACTTTCGCTCTGAAACGGTGCTAAGATGAACAAAATTGTGAACACCCTTCACTTTGTGGGTCACTTGAAGTGCTTTGCCTCTTGACCATGTAAGTAAGTAATAAATAAAATGATTGTCTAAAAACAAAAACAAAAAGTTAGTGACGTCAATTTATTTCCTGCTATGTGGTCTAGCGACATAGACTAGCCTTCGGATCGGACGGTCCAGGGTTCAGCGATTCATAGTTGAGTCCTTGAAAAGGTCTCTTGACTCAAATTCTCTCATCGTACTCAGGTGTAAAATGAGTGCCTGGCTGCAACCAACATTGTCTATGTTGATAAATATTGTAACGTAACTTGACAGACAACATGTCTCGTCCTACATTCCTACATGTTCAGGCTGTTGGCAAAGCGCAGCTTTGACCACGTTTTGCGAATATTGCGCAATATAATAGGCCAAGTTCTTTCGATAGACAGAACGAAATTGGCGTCACTCAGGTCTTTGTTATTGTTTTTCGCCAGTCATTTTGATGGGTAGTTCTCACTAAATTCTACTAACAGACTATAAACGTTCAAGGTTACACATTGTTTTGTGTGTTGGCTGTTGATATCTTGTGAGGTTTTTGACTTAGGACAAATCCATGAATTGGAGCTCCTTTTTCTACAGTTCCTGACCACCCCCCACCCGACCCCTGATCAATGACTTTTCGACATTAAAAAAACAGAGTCATGGTTTGTATAATACCTTCTCGGTCATACCCTGTCAAGTTTAGGTTTTCATGAAGTTTTTCTATTACGTCTTTTAGGGCTGGCTCTGAATGGGAATTTTTTAAAAAGATGATAAG
>NC_088374.1:11892381-11894881 GCF_034508935.2 Berghia stephanieae
TAGAGAGAACAAAACACTTACTGATTCACCAGTTAACTGTCGTTCTCTGGAAAGAAACGTTTTTAAAAATTTGGCCAGAAAACTAAACTCGTCCTTCAAATATCGATCGCTTATTAGAATGACCATCATCTTGGTAAAACACTATCGAATCTAGGACATAGCAAAGCCCCAGGTTTGATAATTTTTTGCCAAGATGAGAGTCATTAAAATCGATTGATATTTTTAAATAAATGTTTTTCTATAGTATGGCAATTAACTGGGTATGTTTCCTGGAGGTAGATTTAGAAGAAATAAATACCGTTTATTTCAAATTATTGGATTGAAATACTCTGGTGTCAAACTACTCTTCTTCTTTTTCTTCTTCTTCTTCTTCTTCTTCTTCTTCTTCTTCTTCTTCTTCTTCTTCTTCTTCTTCTTCTTCTTCTTCTTCTTCTTCTTCCTACATCTCTGCAAACCTCCCGGAGTGTACTGTCACAGACTTCGGTGTGAAGTTGGTTTTTAAAGTGACACAGAAGCAATTCTGTCTTTGAACTGTTTAAGGTTTTCAGAGCCAACGACATCCGCAGGGAGCCTGTTCCAAATTCTAAACGTTGATGAAGAAAAAACACAACAAAACAACGATTGTTCATGGCATTGAACTCTTGACTGTGGAATGGGAATTTGGAATCTGTGATCTTGTCCTCTGGTATTTCTCCTGATTCTTGCATGTTCAAGGTCGTGAACTTCAATCAACGTGTGTGTTGAACGGTATAGCCTGGTCTCTTTAGCTTGATTTCTTCGTTCTGGCGTGCAGAGTTGGCCATTGTAGGTTGTTTAGAATGGCTTCAACGCTGGATCAATAATCATCCTCTCTTCTATAAACAATGACAAAAACCCTACAGGTAGCTCAATACGATGCTGCCAGGCTTATTTATAGAAATCAATCTGCATCGGGTTTGCTAAGAGAGCTCCACTGGCTTCCCGTTGAGAAACGTATATAATATAAGATCTGTAATAATTGTTTTTAAATCACTGCACTCTGGTTCTCCTGGGTGCATTAATGACATGCTTAAATGCTACGTCCCATCCAGAAATCTGAGATCAAAGTCTGATAATAATAATAATAATAATAATAATAATGATAATAATAATAATAATGATAATAATAATAATGATAATAATAATAATAATAATAATAATAATAAATAATATAATAATAATAATAATAATAATAATAATAATAATAATAATAATAATAATAATAATAATAATAATAAATAATAATAATAATAATAATAATAATAATAATAATAATAATAATAATATAATAATAATAATAATAATAATAATAAATAATAATAATAATAATAATAATCATCATCATCATCTCATCATCATCATCATCATCATCATGTAGTTCCATATCTGAAGCAGACGTCGGAGGTCATCTTCCGCCAAGCTGATCTATCTCTTGCCAATTCTATTAAAGCAGCGCCACCTTTCTCAGCTTCATCTGTCCAAGTTCTTATCCCTTTCAAATAAGTTATTCTTTGTCTTCCTCTTATTCTTTTTCCATTCATCTTTCCAGTCAAGGCGAGTACTTCCAAACCAGGGTGGCGGATAATGTGTCCTAAAAAATCCATTTGGCGTTTGATGATTTTTGTTATCAGTGATCTATTTCTGTTTGCCATTTCTAAAATTTCTTCATTTCTTTTCCTTTCCACCCATGACACCCTCATCATTCTTCCTTAAAACCACATTTCCGCCGCCTCCAGTCTTTTAACCATGGTCTTGTTTATGGTCCAGCTCTCACAACCATATAGCAGCACAGACAGTACATAGCAATCCAGGACCTTGATTTTTGTTTTCATGCTAATATTCCTGTTTTTCATAATTGTATGCAGCTGGTTGAATGCATTCTTCGCCATACCTATTCTTTTCTTTATTTCACAATCTGATTTTCCATTGGATGTTACATTGAAGCCTAAATATTTGAAACATTCAACTTGTTGTATTGTTTGTCCTCTGCTTGTTATTACACAGGCTGGTGGGTTATTATTTTTAGATACCGTCATACATTCTGTTTTAGATATATTCAGTTCCAGTCCCATATTTTCACTACTCCTGACTACAACATCCAGTAATTCTTGTAGTTCATGTTCAGATTCTGCCAGTAGAACCGTATCACCTGCATACCTCAGATTTGTTACATTCTTTCCTCCAATACACACCCCCTTCTTATGTTCGATATCTCTTAATATCATTTCGCTATAGAGGTTGAATAAATCTGGAGACAAAACACACCCCTGCCTAACTCCTCTTCTAATAGGTGTAAAACTGCTTAGCTCGTTGTCAACACGCACTGCTGCTTCTTGTTCCCAGTACAAATTCCGTAATATTCTTAAATCTTTTCCATCAATGTCCAAGGATGATAGAATTTTGAATAGTTTTTCGTGTTGTACTTTATCAAAGGCTTTTGAATAGTCGATGAAACAAACAATAATAATAATAATAATAATAA
>NC_088374.1:11899881-11903850 GCF_034508935.2 Berghia stephanieae
CTCAACTGAAAACAAAAAATAGGACACCCTACTAAACAATTTCACGAGGGCTGTCTAAGCCATCCGAAAAAGTACACAAACTTCGTGGTTACCTGTAATGAGTGCTATTGACCCATCCCAACTAGAAGCGTGAACCAAAAAACAACACCAACAATTATCCAACACCAAAATCTCTCTTAGAAACCCCTCTTAGAAACCTGATAAAATCTTCTCATAACACAACACTTCTGAAATCGAGAAAAAGTTTTTACAGCACACGAAATGACGCTTTTGATTTTGGAATGGCATGTAGGATTGGTCAGCGCAAAAAATACCCAAAGAGATTGAAAAAATATTAAATATTCAACTAAAGTGCCACTTCCAGGCTTAAATATAATAAAAAGAAAACAATTTTTCGTCTGCAACAGAGTTAAACCGAGGCATATCAGAACAGTCTCAAAGTTAAGTCGTTAGAGAAACAAAATTTCATTCAATCTGCCCTTTTTGCATCGACATCAGACAAACATGAATCGTGCGGTTTAGTGGTCTTGTGGTATGACACGCGCTTTCGGAACTCATTTTACACATGGGTACGGTGAGAGAATGTGAGTAAAAAGCCTTTTCCAAGGACTCAACTAGCCCCCTCGAGCCTATTCTCGTACCACTAGACCACATAGCCGCGCAGAGTTATGGTGAAGATGATAATAATTGTTATGATTGTGGTTATGATTGAAATCAAAAGTTAAATAGAAAACTCACTCTCCTTCTCTTTCGACTCTCGACCTGAAATGATAGAGAAATAGGTTTAGTCATTCAAAATGGTTGTTGTAGCTTTAGATAATACCAACCATTACAAAGGTCGACTGAAATTGTATTTCGAAAATAGACTAAGATATCGAAACAAAGCTCCGTTTATATCTTTTCCGCTTATTATTTTTAATTTCAGCATAGTCACCGTTCCACTGCACACAGAGCGTAGCCATCGTTAACTTATAGCCGGACACTAAAACCAACTGGGACGTATAATGTGACGTCTTTTTTAATTTTGTGCAGCGTCTTGTGAGTTGTCGTTCGTGGTGCTCACGGAAACAAGTGATCTCATTGGTTGAACTATTGTAAACCACTCACGATTTGTTTTATATGGCGGCATAGACTTATCTTTTGACGTCATTTTTTGGTCAGTGTCAGGCTTTAAGTTACCGATGGCTACGTGCCATGCTAGTCGCCAGGGATGCACCGGTTATTATATCGCGTTGAAGAGGAATTAACGTGGCAAACTTCCACACCATCTATTCACCTCCGCCTGCACCTTGTCATCACTGCCAAAATTTGTCCATTTGTGTCTCTTAAGTCTTAAGAAAAAGAAAAAAGTCACTAGTCGAAACTGTAAGACTTAGTGTTCTACCACCTCAAGAAAACGTTCACTTTCAATGTGCTCGTGTGTCTGTGTGAGCATTCTCAGCAAACATCGGGCGCATACCTTTCTGTAAGCCAGGATTTCTCGAATGATTTATCCAAATCCTCCCTATAAAATTCCACCCCTTCTGTAAAATGTGTGATTGTTTCACCCGGCTATTAGCTCAAGTAAGTTCGTCAATTTTTGTTCTTTTCTTGAAGCTTTTAAATTCACTTCTATTGATTACTTTTTTACAGTCCATAGGTTCTAGCAGCTTATTAGGATGTATTATTATTATTATTATTATTATTATTATTATTATTATTATTATTATTATTATTATTATTATTATTATTATTATTATTATTTTATTATTATGTTATATTATTATTATTATTATTATTTTATTATTATTATTATTATTATTATTATTATTATTATTATTATTATTATTATTATTATTATTATTATTATTATTATCATTATTATTAATTTATTTCATTTTATTATTATAATATTTATTATTATATTTATTATTATTATTATTATTATATTATTATCATTATTTTGTTATAATTAACATTATTATTACAATTTTATTATAATTATTGTTATTATTATATTTTATTATAATTATTATTATTATCATTATTATAATTTGATTATAATTATTAGCATTATAGTTAATATTATTATAAAATTACTAATAATTTACTAATTAATTACTGATAATAACACTTCTGAATCGAGAAAAGGTTTTTACAGGACACGAAATGACGATTTTGATATTTGAATGGCATGTAGGATTTGTCAGCACCAAAAATACCCAAAAAGATTGAAACAATATTAAAGATCCAACTAAAGTGCCACTTCCAGGCTTAATTTATAATAAAAAGAAAGCAATGTTTCATCTGCAACAGAGTTAAACCGAGGCATACCCGAACAGTCTCAAAGTTACGTCGTTAGAGAAACACAACTTCAATCAATCTGCCCCTTTTGCATCGACATCAGGTAAAACATGAACCGTGCGGTTTAATGGTCTTGTGGTATGACATTCGCTTTCGGTACTCATTTTACATTTACACATGGGTACGGTGAGAGAATGTGAGTAAAGAGCCTTTTCCAAGGACTCAACTAGCCCCCTCGAGCCTATTCTCGTACCACTAGACCACATAGCCGCGCACAGTTATGGTGAAGATGATGCTAATTGTTATGATTGTGGTTATGATTGAAATCAAAAGTTAAATGGAAAACTCACTATCTTTCTCAGGTTCTGAGCTACCTTCTTTAGACTCTCGACCTGAAATGATAGAAAAATAGGTTTAGTCATTCAAAATGTTTGTTGTAGCTTTAGATAATACCAACCGTTACAAAGGTCGACTGAAATTGTATTTTGAAAATTGACTATGATATCGAAACAAAGCTCAGTTTATATCTTTTCCGCTTATTATTTTACATTTCAGCATAGTCACCGTTCCACTGCACACAGAGCGTAGCCATCGTTAACTTATAGCCGGACACTAAAACCAACTAGGACGTATAATGTGACGTCAATTTTTAGGTTTGTGCAGCGTCTTGTGAGTTGTCGTTAGCGGTTCTCACGCAAAACAAGTGATCTCATTGTTTGAACTATTGACTACCACTCACGATGTGTTTTATTTTGCGGCATAGACTTGTCTATTGACGTTAGTTTTTGGTCAGTGTCAGGCTTTAAGTTACCGATGGCTACGTGCCATGCTAGTCGCCAGGGATGCACCAGTTATTATATCGCGTTGAAGAGGAATTAACGTGGCAAACTTCCACACCATCTATTCACCTCCGCCTGCACTTTGTCATCACTGCCAAAATTTGTCCGTTTGTGTCTCTTAAGTCTTAAGAAAAAGAAAAAAGTCACTAGTCGAAACTGTAATAGTTAGTGTTCTACCACCTCAAGAAAACGTTCACTTTCAATGTGCTCGTGTGTCTGTGTGAGCATTCTCAGCAAACATTGGGCGCATAACTTTCTGTAAGCCAGGATTTTTCGAATGATTTATCCAAATCCTCCCTATAAAATTCCACCCCTTCTGTAAAATGTGTGATTGTTTCACCCGGCTATTAGCTCAAGTAAGTTCGTCAATTTTTGTTCTTTTCTCAAAGCTTTTAAATTCACTTCTATTGATTACTTTTTTACAGTCCATAGATTCTAGCAGCTTATTAGGATGTATCATTTATTATTATTATTATTATTATTATTATATTATTATTATTATTATTATTATTATTATTATTATTATTATTTATTATTATATTATTATTATTATTATTATTATTATTATTATTATTTATTATTATTATTATTATTATTATTATTATATTATTATTATTATTATTATTATTATTATTATTATTATTTATTTATTATTATTATTATTATTATTATTATTATTATTATTATTATTTTATTATTATTATTATTACTATTATTACTATTTTATTATTATTATTATTATTATTATTATTATTATTATATTATTATTATTATTATTATTATATTATTATATTATTATTATTATTAATTATTATTATTAATATTATTATATTATTATTTTTATATT
>NC_088374.1:11903950-11906450 GCF_034508935.2 Berghia stephanieae
GGGGGGGGGGGGGGGGGGTCAGAAAAAGAAAATCCAGATCAAAATCTAACAGATCCAACGATCCATTCATGGGTTGTGGACAGGGCGGTGGGGGGGGGGGGGGGGGGGGGGGGGGGGTTCAGGAAAATATTCAGACCCAAATCTAATAAACCCTCTACTCAGTCATTGAGGACGAACAAGAGGTGTCAGAAAAATAAATATCTCTACTACTTCCAGGATCGATCTTCGACCCTTTGCGGGTGAAGCGAGTGCTCTACCAACTGAGCTATCGGGACCCTCGTACATGCTTCCAACCCAAACGAAAAAGTGCCTTGGCCTTTGAATATCAGTGTGTGACTTAATACTCTAAAACAGTATAGAAGGAACGAAATTGACGTCACTCGGCTCTTTGCTATTGTTTTTAGACAGCCATTTTGGTGATCAGTTCTTGCAAAATTATATCAATCAGACTATAAACGTTACTCCCAGTTTTGTGTCTTAGTATGTTTAAATTGGCGGATGTTGTGATTGTTTTACCTGGATGCATAACATCAATAACATATATTTCTATACTCACCTAATACACAACTTGTCTCCGTGTAATAATAAAGAAATACGTCCTGACAATTTGAATAACTGAAGTTTTAATTATGGATTTTCAAAACGCCAATTAAATTACGCTATGAGCTGATCGCCTACAAAACACGCCCCTGGTTAGAATTGAGATCCCTTCCCTCAGTTTATAAAGGGTATGTTATGTACAATGAACCACGCTTGTAAGGACAATGACAGGCTAGTTTCAACATAATTGAAGAGTAATTTTCCCAAACTTCCTAACTCCTATTTTTCCCCTCATTGAGGATTATTTCCCATAAAATTTATCATTGGGTTTATTATTTTATCATAATTAAATTTCAAATTCACACAAATCTAGGGAAACTTTTGTGCCAATTGATGTTTCATCAAAAATTTACATTTCAATTTATATCATGGATGGAAAATCTCAAAAGTAGCAAAATCGACTTAACGGGTTTTGAAAAACTAGCGTTCAATTGGCTTCAACAGTCGTGACGTCACTTCCCTCGTAATAACGCATAGTGACTTAGTAACTGGTTTAAAACTATCGGAACAAAGGCGGACTACCTTATGAAATACTTCTCCGACGAGCATAAAAGTGTATCCAGAGGAAAAAAAACCCATTATAAATCTGATCATGTTTTGACTTTTATACATTCTAAACACATGACATGTGCACGTTCTAGCCAGCATAAAGAAAAACAAAGTACCGATTTTCTTGGTTTAGAACCAAGCTGCTGGTTCCTGGGCGTGACGGCAACTCATGAAATCTGAGCGTGTAAACGAAGAAATTAACCAATGTCATGAGAGTTTTCAGTCACAAATCCGCTTGTGGTCTAGTGGTATGACACTCGCTTTCGGATCGGAAGGTCCTGGGTTCGAGCCTCACTTGGCGCATATCTGAGTCCTTGGAAAAGGCTCTTTACTCACATTCTCTTACAGTAATCAGGTGTTAAATGAGTATATGTTTGTTAAACAGCGTTGTCTCTGTCTGAAAAAAATTAATATCGCCTAACAGACGTCATGTCCCGTCCTACGTGTTAAATCTTGCTGTTGGCCAGAGACCCCTTGTAAAGAGCTTCGAGCACGTCTAATGAATATTGCTCTATATAAAGGCTCAATTTTTTTTCTATTTTAGTATGTAAACGAAGAAATTAAGTGATTAAAATCCGCTTGTCATATCTGCTATGATTTAAGTGTTGCAACAAGCACGTGGAACCCATCATTCACCAAAAAGCGTATTTCTCTTTCAATAGATAGTATGCGCTTGGCTAAGAAGCTCACAACATAACCATCCGTAAGTAAAACGGACCAACACAGAAAACTCTGTGTAACCATGAAATTTTATAGTCTGGATAATGCCATTGAGTGAGAATTACATATAACGTGGATGGCAAAAAACAATAACAAAGCCCTGAGCGACGTCAACTTCGTTCTATCTATAGCGGGTATGTCCATCGTCGGCATTCATCACAGCTTGGCTTTATCGTAGCTTGGATGATATCAGGTGCCCTGTTTGCCTCTGGGGGGGGGGGGGGGTTCTTCCAATGTCCCACCAATGCTTCAGGCAATAAACCAGTAGATTTTTGACCAATCAAAACATGGAATTTGTGCTTGGACAAACATGTTTGTTCATAAGTGAATGGAATCGACCTCTCATTGATCATTGTTATTCTTTTTTATATCGCCAAATAGTCTGTTAGATTTGGCGGAAAGTACTTTGCGATAGACTAATGTCCTATCCGAAGGATAGTAAGCAATTGCAATAGTCCGTTTCACGCTATAGAAAGCGGGATAAACTCCGGTTCCATGGGCCCAATAGCTCTGAAGGACTACTTAAAAAATAGCAGTACATCGATTCTTTATTGGCGTAAGTATTCAAACTCATTTCTAGAGCGACATGTGGACGGAAGTTGTCCTGCTGGAATATCAAGTCCGGACCATG
>NC_088374.1:11908950-11917528 GCF_034508935.2 Berghia stephanieae
CTACTACTACTACTACTATACTACGACTACTACTACTACTACTACTACTACTATACTACTACTACTACTACTACTACTACTACTACTACTACTACTACTACTACTACTACTACTACTACTACTACTATTACTACTACTACTAGTACTACTATCATCATTACTACTACTACTATTACTTATTCTATTACTACTACTTCTAATATTACACTTCTAATATGCCTTTTATTTTTTTAGTAGGTTCCTGATCATTCACACGCTGGCCTTTTCTTATCACTCCGTTCAATCCCCTGGGACACCCTATCCACTACCCACGCCACGCTAACGTTTCATTCATACTCCAACCACCATTGCGTACAGACGATACACGTAATTTTGCATTTCATTTTATTTGTTTTCCACGTTAATTTGTGTATTGTAGTGCTGACGAAGGGTTTGTATCCGAAACGTCCATTGTCTGTAATGTTCCCATACGAAGCCTCTCCATTTTCACTCTTTCGTAAGTAGTACCACTACAACAACTGATATTCCTACTACCACTTCTTCACCACATCACAACGCCTGATTATTAAAAACAGAGACTGACTTCGGGATCATGTCAGAGAGGAACAGATTGGGATTTTAATTGGAAATCGAGGCATCTGTAATGAAAACATTTTAATCAAATTACTTTTTTAGTTTGATAATTACTTTAATTACCCGCAATAATAGAAAAACAAGTCATGTTCATTTCAGTTATTTAAACAAGTAATACCCGGATTAGAATGATATGGATGAACAATTTATCGAATGAACAATTATAGACGAATGACGAATAACACGAAGCCTGTTTTGTTTGTTTTCCGGTACGAATTGTATTCAATAGTCTGATGTCACGTCACCCAGCAACGGCGGCCATAGTTGTTCTAAACAAAGAAAATCGGTACTTTTTATTCTTCATGCTGGCTAGAACTTTTCATATGTCTTGTGATCAGAAGGTGTAAAAGTCAAAACATGATCAGATTTAAAATGTTTTTTTTTTCCCTTTGGATACGCCTTTATGCTCGTCGGAGAAATATTTCATAAGGGCGTCCGCCATTGTTCCGATAGTTTAGAGCCAGTTACTAAGTTACCATGCGTCATTACGAGGGAAGTGACGTTACGAAGCGTATTGCAACATTTTTCTTACCAAACCTAACAGACCCAGCTATCCAATCATTGGTAGCCATTCTGCTACGTGGTATGACACAGGTCTTCGGACTCGAAATGAGTACCCTGACCGTTAAAAACATTGTTTCTGTCGGGATAAAAATTGTAATATTTTACTTAACAGGCGTCATGTCTCTTCTTTCATGTTAAGTATTGCTGGTTTAGAGACTCCATGTAAAGCGCCTTATAGAAAAGCTCAGATTTGTTTGGTTTTTTTTTTTGTTTTTTTTTTCGTCCCGTCTGCCCTCGTTGTTGTATCTTCTCGTCTCTATGGCAACGCCTTCATCATGTTATGATATAGAAGAAAATCATTGATTAGAAATAATGTTTTAAAAAATATTTTTTTTAAATTGAGCTTTTATATAGCGCAATAGCCACTAAATGTGCTCAGAGAGCTTTACAAGGGATCGCTGGTTGTGTGTGTGTTGGACCGCCGGTCTCCAGTAGCCGGTGAGAGAAGGCTCTTGTCATGAATGACCTGCCTTTTGGGTTCGTGGATAGCTTATACAGTAGAGTCACGCTCTCACCGGCCAGGCGAAGTTGTTGTACCAATAAGGTCGCGGGTTCAAACCCCATCACCGCCGCGAAAAATTTTTTATTCTCTATTGTCTTCTGGCACTTTTCTACTCACTTCATCTCTTGTTGTTACCAACATAAGTGCCTGCTCCACTCACTTTTCTGAATTAAAAAATTCACCCCATATACCGGAGCATACTCAATGTCTCAATCGTTTCTATGTTATATGTTTGTGGTGAGAATATTGCCTATTAAGCTTAACTCCTGGCTAAATATTTCGCGTTGGTTGTGTGTGTGTGTGCGTGTGTGTGTGTGTGGGTGTGTGTGTGTTGGACCTGCGGTCTCCTGTAGTCTGTGAGAGAAGGCTCTAGTAATGCATGACCTGAGTTTGAAACGAATTGTTTTGGGGTTCGTGGATTTAAACCCCATCACCGCCGCGAAAAAAACTTTATTCTCTACTGTTTTCTGGCACTTTTCTACTCACTTCATCTCTTGTCCTATGGAAGGAGGTTTGTTTATTGAAAAGTACTTTTACCAGGTCTAAAAGACTCAGCTATCCAATTACCTTAGACATGTGTTATACTACAAGACACATATCCGCACATGCAAACAACAATATAAGGTGGGTTGGGGGCTCGTAATAGAAGGCGAGGGGGGGGGGCAGTGGCGTGGGGTCATTGGATCGGATGGTGCCAGGTACCACACCAATCTTTAAAAAATCATTAACAGCATAATTTAATTAAAAATAAAACTGATAGATTTTAACTCCACTGTCTTTCGCCAACTCGCCAACAACATACTGCCTTTTTAGTCTCCACTCTATTCAAGATTCCGAATCACGCACTGCGCCGACTCGTGTGTTGGTGACATCACTGCGCGAATTAGTGACTGAATCAACACCGTGGTGCAAAGCAATCCAAGCTCCAGTTAATGCTCTATCCATTTGTATCGCGACAGCTGATTGAGCGAGAAACTAGGTCGAATTATACTATCTTCAAATAGCGGAAAACCCTTCGACTTGTGCCAGGATCTGAGAGCGCCACCGTTGGACTGGAGGGGATGCGCCAAATTAGGGTAACTTCGGCCATCCAAAATATTACATTAACTGTCAAAAACACTGATCATTGTCAAGTTTATTTGTAAGCAGCAAAGAAAAACAACATAAAACTTTAAAATATGACATATCAACCCCCCCTCCCCCGACTTCTTTTTCACGATTATTGAATAAAGTAATTCTTTGCAACGAAGAATTGTGGACGAATCTACCAACATTTTTCTTGCTTGTAGTGCCGTGTTGATGGTTACGTGTGTATGAGTGTTTATTTGTGTGTGTGTGTGTGTGTGTTTGTGCGTGTGTATTTGTGTCAGTCAGAGAAAGAAAGCGAAGATTGTCAACAGTTATACTTTTGGTGTGTTTTTAGATTTTTTAAGTACTTAAGTGGAGTGATTTTTTCTTTGTGATGCTTTAAGATCTGAATCTACCTTTTATGTGTACAATCATTAATCGTATTCCACTGATTTCCATTATTTGATATATACTTTGAAGTTTTTTTTGTTAAACAATGAATTGCAATGAATCAAGTTGACTCTTTACTTCACCGACCGTTTGGGAGATTGACACTAGATGACAAATTAGAAATAAAAAGACTAGTTCCTCACCAACCAACTGATTTTGAATTAACACAGGTGTGGAAATCTCGAAAACGCTCTTTTTCAGTGACATGGTATAACAGACATGAATGGCTCACAGTTAGTTTAGTCTTTTGTTTTTATTGTCTACATTTTACAGATACAACAAACACTGACAAATCATGGACATCTATAGGCTACAGTGACCTTAACCACTTCCATCGTATTTCTTAACCTCCTGAACGTTGTTTTAGCACCCTTAAAAGAGTGAAAAATTTCTTGCGAAATTTAATGAAACAGGAGCGGTTAAATTCGTTAATGATTCTGTCAATTCACAAAGCTGAAATAGATGCCATTCCAGATTTCAATAAACACATTATAAAAAGATTTGCAGAGATGAAACATCGCCGTGCAGATTTTTTTTTACAAGTACTAAAAGTAAGTAATTTCTGTCATAGGTTTTTTTCCTCTTTTGATTTACATTTATAACATTGATTGCATTATCTACTAAATCCAATCCTTTAAATGGTGGACAAAGAATAATTACAAAGACCTTTTCATACGGGACTTGTATCTCAGTGTTGTGGCTTGTTGTTTTCATGAATTATTTGTTTTTGTGAGTTTTGTCCACTCGTAGAAACCATCGACCCTCCCCCACCCTTCCAAAAAAGAGAGTTTTTAACATGTACTCTCTCCTCTCAACCGTGTTCACTGTTTCTTCTTCTAATCATGGCACCACCATATGCCGTCAATACGCCACGCCGCTGGAGGGGGTTTAGGCACTTTGGGTGTGGGGTGGGTTGGAACAGAAAAAATGGGGGAGAAGGCACACACTGATTAATTCATAGAATGGAGGGGGCGCATTTTGGACATTTTCTTATTTAGGTTAGGCAAGATGTTTTTATCGCGGGATTGGGGAGGGGGGGGGGGTTCTTTTATATTTTCCCCCTTTTTTAAAATTTGTTTTCCCATTCGGTGATATTTCACCGGCACATTTCGTGAGCTAAACATTTAATAGGTTGGGGGGTTGCGGATGAGCTCCGGGGTAAAGGATGCTCAAAAATTCATGAAAAAAATATATGGGGGTGGGGATGGGAGGCATCTATATTTGATACAATAAAGTGTTGTTAGATAGACAAGGGAATCAGAAGGATAAAAAAAATCTTGACTTTACCTCTACTTGATTCCATTGTATATGGGGCGAGTGGTCTACCTATTGAGCTATCGGGATCCCCGAAAAAAAAAGAAAGAATGAATGACATTTGATAATGGATACTTCAGAAAATCCAACTAAAATTTGAATTTTATATGGAGGTAGCCATTATAAATGTTTGATCAAATTAAGAAATTAAGGAGCAGGCACCGGTGTAAGATAAGGATCTGAACAATTTTTATTCGTCCTTCCTCACAATGGAGCATACTATTTCCCGCCCATCAATGTTTTGTTTATTCATCTTAACAACGCAGCTACAACATTATTTCATTCGTTTGTAGTGTTTCATTCATCCTGGTTTGTTGATAAAGGGGAAACCCGAAACGTCCATTATATTTGTTTTCATATATCAAATTGTAGCTTACATTCAATTTCACTTCGAGCAGCAACATTTCAATGAATGAACATACGGAAGGTTTTACATATTTAGGAAGTAAAAATTAGAAGTTATGTAACGAAATAACAGACTGAATGGGAAAAGGGAACTCAGCATTTAGAAAATTATACTACGATTGAGCTTTTATGAAGCGCAATATCCACTAAACTCTCTCAAAGCGCTTTACATAGCAATGACTATCCCGCACAAATCTTTGGGCCTCTTTTTCGCTCACGAAGTGCCCAAATTCGCGACAAAATATGGGACGAAGCTGTTTGGTATATGCTATTTTAAAAAATTAATTACGACGCTGTTTATCGATGAATATGACTGAAAGTTGGCACACAGTTAGAAAAAAAGTCATCTTTGATTATGTCAAGCGACAAAACTCGTACAATTACCAAAAGACCGTTAAAAATAGATTTTTACTCTTTGGAGTAAAATATTTCCATAACTACCGGGCGTGAAGGTTTTGTCGCTGACAAGGTAATACATGAATATTTCTTCTTTTAGGTTGTAAAATTTCATATGAATATTACGAGTACTTTTCCCGTATTTTACAAAACACCATCCTAATTTGCTCTTCATTTGTAAAAGACAAAGCCATTTTTCCCCCCTACAGCCCGAATCACAAGTTCAAAACAATTTGGCACCAAACAGCGGCTGAGGGAGTCGTGGCAAAGCGCTTTCTGATTGGTTGACCTCGTTTTAAAGTTCATGACTAGTCAAAATGTCTGCGCGGTCTCACTGGCAGAGGGGTGTTTATAGTCTGTCATTGCGTTTGGGTTCAATAAACAGCTGATAATTTGACTGTTTAATTTACAAGAATTTAAAAAATTATAATGTTAAAAGTTTTCGATTGCAATATGATCTACAATCTCAGCATGGGTTTAATTATTGTGTTCCAAGTCACGTTCCATCAGTAACCTTTGTCCCCTTGTCCAATTTCTCTTTTCCTTCTATATTTCTTTTGTTTACGTACGAAATCTCTCTCTCTCTCTCTCTCTCTGTGTGTGTGTGTGTGTGTGTGTGTGTGTGTGTGTTTATATATAAGTTAGAACTCTTCTAATGTTTTCATCATATTCCCTATCAAATTTGCCATCAAATTGCCAAATTTCAATCTTTTAATCCACTTATTACGCAAGTTACAACCACAGGTCGAAAAAAATGCCGAAAAAGCGTCCCATATTTTCGCGTTTTTTTCCTCTTTGCGGGTCATCCAAATAAATGACACCTTTGAAACTGCATAACTTGTTTATTTATGAATGGAATTTCAAAATTCAAAAACATTTTTACTCAGTGGAGATAGGGCTTTGATTTCAGACAAAAATTTTCCTCAAAAAGAGAAAAAAAAACATTTTTCATAGTCATTGCTACTTTACAAGTGGACCCTGGCCAACAGCAAAACTAAACATGTAGGACGGGATATGACGCCTGTCAGGCGATATTACATTTTTTTCCGATAGAGACGACGCTTTTAACGGCCTTGTACTCATTTTACACCTGACAGATTGTACGGTGATAGAATGTGGATATATAGCCCTTTTCAAGGAGCCGAACCCAGGACTTTCCGATCTGAACACATGTGTCATATCACAAGACCACATAGCCGCACAGGCAAACAACAACAACAACAACAACAACAACACAAGCACACTTCAATTTGTTATAATCCGAGCCATTTTCATGTCAATTATATTCCCAACCTGTTCCAAATTAGAGCATAATTGAATTCTTATATTCCCACGCACAGTGAAATAAACACGTATCTATAAATGTGGACATAAATTCGTCATCCAATCATATATTGACGATTAAAATGGCACTCAATTTGGCAAACATTCTAAACCATGAAACTTCGGACTACTACTACTATGACTACTGCCACGACTACTACTATGATTTCTGCTACTGCTACTACTACCAATACGACGACGACTACTACTACTACTACTACTACTACTACTACTACTACTACTACTACTACTACTACTACTACTACTACTACTACTACTACTACTATACTACTACTACTACTACTACTACTACTACTACTACTACTACTACTACTATCTACTACTACTACTACTACTACTACTACTACTACTACTACTACTACCACACACACACTCACCACACACACTACACTACTACTACTACTACTACTACTACTACTACTACTACTACTACTACTACTATTACTACTGCTACTACTACTACTACTACTATTATTACTACTACTACTACTACTACTACTACTGCTGCTGCTGCTACTACTACTACTACTACTACTACTACTACTACTACTACTGCTACTATGACTGCTGCTACTGCTACTACTATACTATTGCTACTACTACTACTACTACTACTACTACTACTACTACTACTACTGCTACTATTACTACTGCTACTACTACTACTACTACTACTACTACTACTACTACTACTACTACTACTACTACTACTACTACTACTACCACTACTGCTACTACTAGTACTACTACTACTACTACTACTACTACTACTACTACTACTACTACTACTACTACTACTACTACTACTACTGCTACTATGACTGCTACTACTACTACTACTACTACTACTACTACTACTACTACTACTACTACTACTACTACAATTACTACCACACCACCACCACCACCACCACTACTACTACTACTACTACTACTACTACTACTACTACTACTACTACTACTACTTCTACTATTACTGCTACTATTACTACTACTACTACTACTACTACTACTACTACTACTACTACTACTACTACTACTACTACTACTACTACTACTACTACGACAACAACAACTACGACCATCAATTTCTACAATGTCTTAGTCACATAAACTTTGCATGATGTCAGACATCAACAGCTTGACATTTTCCAGCTGTAATTTAATGACGAAATAAGTTGGGGCGTTTTGTGTCCGAGCCAGTTCTTTAATTACCTAACATAATAGAAAATAAGCGATTTTTAATTCAACTGATTAAAGTCTTAATTAGATTTAGAGATTAATATTTATATATTCCGTGGCCAGTAATCACAAACATATTATTCTTTACTAATCCTTTCAATGCAAACGATTGTTAGCGTATAGCCTGACACTAGAACCGTAGCCATCGTTAGCGTATAGCCTGACACTAGAACCGTAGCCATCGTTAGCATATAGCCTGACACTAGAACCGTAGCCATCGTTAGCGTATAGCCTGACACTAGAATCGTAGCCATCGTTAGCGTATAGCCTGACACTAGAACCGTAGCCATCGTTAGCGTATAGCCTGACACTAGAATCGTAGCCATCGTTAGCGTATAGCCTGACACTAGAACCGTAGCCATCGTTAGCGTATAGCCTGACACTAGAATCGTAGCCATCGTTAACTTATAGCCTGACACTAGAACCCACTAGGCCTTATAGTTTGACGTCATTTTTAGGTTTGTGGACCGTCTAGTAAGTTGTTAGTAGTGCTCAAGGAAACAAGTGAGTCCATTGGTTGAACTATTGAATACAACTCACGATTTATTTTCTTTTGTGGCCAAAGACTTGTCTTTTGACGGCATTTGTTGGTCATTGTCAGGCTCTAAGTTAACGATGGCTACGGACTGACCAACAACTGACGTCAAAAGACAAGTCTTT
>NC_088374.1:11920128-11922628 GCF_034508935.2 Berghia stephanieae
GTACACTATTAGGGAGTGAACCTGAGTAAATGGTTTTTTGGCGGGTTTCGTAAAAAGTAATGCTTTATTCTCGTCTGGTACCAATCCATAGTCCGGCTTCATTTCCACAGGTATCATTTCCATAGTCACTGATTCCTCTTCTCACAGTCCCAGGTTCACTCTCAATCGGTGTGCACTTCCCGGTTCATTGCGCATTGGTGTCCACTTCCATAATTTTGACAATTTAGGTAGGTTTCCAAATAAAAGTACATTATGTGCTCACTGTCCACTGGTATCAGCCTCTCGCAGTCCAGGTTCAATCCTCATCGTGTACAAATCCAGATTCACTCCCCACTGCTGCCTGCTTCCTATAGCTTTGTCGGGTTTTGGCGGGTTTCGTAAAAAAGTAATTCCCCTCCCCCTTGGCATTGCTTTTTTACAAAATCCAGAGTCCAGTTTCACTCCCCACAGTGTACACTTCCTGAATCTCAGGTTCACTCCCCACTGTTGCCTACTTCTTCTTCTTCTTCGTTCCTCTGATGGACATCTATGGCTGCAGTCCGATATCTGCTATGAAGTCTGTGGTCCGCTTTAGGTCCTCAGCCTCACCATAGAGCTGCCTACTTCAATAACTTTGTCGGATATTGCCAGGTTTCGTCGGGTTTCGTAAAAAAGTAATTACTTTTATGTGAAACTCGATGAATCCCGCCGAAAACCATAGTCTTAGGTTCACTCCCCACTAGTGTACACTTCCCTTAGTCTCAGGTTCACTCCCCATTATTTGCTACTTTCCATAACTTTGCCCCATTTTGTTGGGATTTGGCGCATTTCGTAAAACATAAAGTGATTGCTTTTTTTTTTCAAAACCCGCCGAAACCCAGTCCAGGTTCGCTTTCCAAAGTGTACACTTCCCCGAATCTCAGGTTCACTCCCCACTGTTGCCTACTACCCATAACTTTCTCGGATATTGCAGGTTTCGTCGGGTTTTGTAAAAAAAGCAATTGCTTTTGATATGAAACTCGCTGAAACCCGCCGTAAATCAGTCTCAGGTTCACTCCCACTGGTGTACACTTCACTGAGTCTCAGGTTCACTCCTCACATTTTGCCTACTGTCCACAACTTTGCCGCATATTGTCGAGTTTCGTAAAAAAGTAATCCCCCTCCCCCTCCCCCATTTTGTTATTGCTTTTTTTGGAAACCCAGAGTCCCAGGTTCACTTCCCACTGGTGTACACTTCCCTGAATCTCAGATTCACCTCCTTCCCCCCCCCCTACACACACACACACACACACACACACACACACTGCTGCCTACCTCCCATAACTTTGTCGGATATTGCCAGGTGTCGTCGAGTTTCGTAAAAGAGTAATTGCTTTTTATTACGAAACCCAGTCCCAGGTTCACTCCCCACTAGTGTACACTTCTCTGAGTCCCAGATTCACTCCCACAGCTGCCCTCTTCCATAACTTTGTCGGGTTTCGGGAAAAAACACACCGTATAATAGTGCAAAACCACTATTCAGTATCAGATACTTAGTAGTACAAACCACTATTCAGTATCAGATACTAAAGAGTGGTTTGAACTATTCAGTATCTGATACTGAATAGTTCTAGCCTACAAAATGTCCAAAATGCGCCCCCTCCATTCTATGAATTAATCAATGTGTGCCTTCTCCCCCATTTTTTCTATTCCAACCCACCCCACACCCCCTTCCTTTGAAGTTTGGCCAAAGTGCATACCCACCTCCCCTTCTATTACGAGCCCCCAACCCACCTTATATTGTTGTTTGCCTGTGCGGCTATGTGGTCTTGTGGTATAACACGTGTCTAAGGTAATTGGATTACTGAGTCTTTATGACCTGCTAAAAACTTCTTTTCAATAGACAAACCTCCTATCCATATGACAAGAGATGAAGTGAGTAGAAAAGTGCCAGAAGACAATAGAGAATAAAACATTTTTCGCGGCGGTGATGGGGTTTGAACCCGCGACCTTATTGGTACGACAACTCCGCCTGGCCGGTGAGAGCGTGACTCTACCGTATGAGCTATCCACGAACCAAAAAAAAATTCGTTTCAAACTCGGGTCATTCATTACTAGAGCCTTCTCTCACCGACTACTAGAGACCGCGGTCCAACACACAAACACCCAACGCGAAGTATTTAGCCAGCAGTTAAGCTTAATAGCCAACTTCTCAACACAAACATATAACATAGAAACAATTGAGACATTGAGTATGCTCCGGTATATGGGGTGAATTTTTTAATTCAGAAAAGTGAGTGGAGCAGGCACTTATGTTGGTAACAACAAGCGATGAAGGAGTAAAAAAGTGCCAGAAGACAATAGAGAATAACAATTTTTTCGCAGCAGTGATGGGGTTTGAACCCGCGACCTTATTGGTACGACAATCCGCCTGGCCGGTGAGAGCGTGACTCTACCGTATGAGCTATCCACGAACGCAAAAAATTCGTTTCAAACTCGGGTCATTCATTACAAGAGCCTTCTCCCATCGACTACTGGAGAC
>NC_088374.1:11927628-11930559 GCF_034508935.2 Berghia stephanieae
CAAAAATTGAAAATAAATTGTGTTCACAAAATGATGTCTCTCTCTCTCTCTCTCTCTCTCTCTCTCTCTCTCTCTCTCTCTCTCTCTCTCTCTCTCTTTTTTTTCTCTCTCTCTGTTCTTTTCTCTCTCCCTCCTCCTACTCTCCTCTCTCTCCCTCTCCCTCTCTCCTCTCTCTCTACCTCTGTCTTAATACAATAATAGGCAAGTTTGTAAGCGATCCAATGCCGTCCTTTCTAAGATCTTTGAATGTAATCAAGACGATGCGTTCATTTTGTGACTAAGGACGTGCAGGTTAGAGCGGAAGTTTACTAGAACATTTGAAGAGTCGTTTTCCAAAACTCCTATACTCCGTTTTTACTATTTTGAGATATTCAGGGTTATATCCCCTAGAAATTATAATTCGATATAATATATTATTATGATATTTAAACTCTAAAATCCACAAATCTAAGGAAATTCCTGTGCAATTTGATGCTTAAAATATAATTTACATTTCAATTTATCTCATGGATGGAAAATTTCAGAAATTTGAAAATTCGACTTTAGGAGTTATTGGAAAATCAGACTTCGTTTACATAGCGCAGTACCCACTAAACCTGTTCAAATCGCTATACAGGGGGTCCCTGACCAACAGCAACACAGCGCTGTTTACGGTCAGGTACTCATTTCACAGTTGGGTGCGGTAAGAGAATGTGAGTAAAGAGCCGAGTGATTCTTGAACTCAGAACCTTCCGATCCGAAAGCGAGTGTCATACCACAAGACTACATAGCCGTATCTTAGGTGTAAGATAAGTAGCCGTCAGGTAAGAATACTGTCTGTGTCGAATATAATTTATTGTAAGAGGGCCTCACGTGCATTCATTATGTTTTGTTCTATAAGTTGAGTAATGCTCTTTTGCTTGGGACAACAAATAAAGCACGTTAATTGGTACATCCTCTGTTGATATTTCTGTGTGGCCCAACATGAGCTATCCACGATCGCATAAAAGATCGTCTCTGACCCTTGTCATTATTAGACCTCTCTCTCTCTCTCTCTCTCTCTCTCTCTCTCTCTCTCTCTCTCTCTCTCTCCCGACTACTTGAGATCGTGGATCCAACGCACACAACCTCCGCGAAGTTAGTTGGCCAGCAATTAAGCTTAATAGCCAATATTCTCAACACAAACATATAACATAGAAACAGTTGAGACATTGAGTATGCTCCGGTATTTGGGGTGAATTTTTAATTCAGAAAAGTGAGTGGAGCAGGCACTTACGTTGATAAAAACAAGAGATGAAGTGAGTAGGAAAGTGAGAAAAGACAATAGAGAATAACAATTTTTATTGTCTATTGTCTTCTGGCACTTTCCTACTTCAGTCAACAACGACAAACAATAAAGACAACAATACATTACTAAAGTCCAGGTAGACGACAGAGATAATTTTAGGTCTTCAGTAGTAAAAAATCTGGTAAGTATCTGGACCATAACAGCGGTGTCTCTCTCCGAAAAAAAATGTAATGTCGCCATAGTGGCATTATTGTATCACGTTATACAAGTTTCGTGTTGCTGCAGGTCAGGGACTCTTTGTAAAGCGCTTTGAGCACGCCACGCATAGTAGATGTTACGCTATATAAAGCGGTTTAAGTGTTTTTTAAGCACTGATTTCTATTGAGTAGCCACTTGGTTAAGGCATTCCTGTCTAGTGTTGTTAGAGTGTGGACGTCCCCATTGGTCAACATGGAGGTGACCGGTTGTTTTACATGTAGTGTTTGACCTGTTAACCCGTCGTGCTCTGTAAAACTCGTATATAAAATTTGTTCAGGATACTCGTCCTTCAATCATCGATCGATTTAATTGACCTTCATCTTGGCAAAACTCTCCTCAAACCTGGGATCTCCCAAGGCTGGAACCCACGCCCTTCCGATCATCAATACCACAAGACCACATAGCCGTAAATCAAACGAACACTTCTAGGCTGTCCAAAATCGGTATTATACATCACAGACTTTATCGTGGAGTTTTATCTATATATCCAATATCCACTTAATGTGCTTAACGTGCTTTATTCGTTGTCCCAAGCAAAAGAGCATTACTCAACTTATAGAACAAAACATAATGAATGCAAGTGAGGCCCTCTTACAATAAATTATATTCGACACAGACAGTATTCTTACCTGACGGCTACTTATCTTACACCTAAGATACGGCTATGTAGTCTTGTGGTATGACACTCGCTTTCGGATCGGAAGGTTCTGAGTTCAAGAATCACTCGGCTCTTTACTCACATTCTCTTACCGCACCCAACTGTGAAATGAGTACCTGACCGTAAACAGCGCTGTGTTGCTGTTGGTCAGGGACTCCCTGTATAGCGATTTAAACAAGTTTAGTGGGTACTGCGCTATGTAAACGAAGTCTGATTTTCCAATAACTCCTAAAGTCGAATTTTCAAATTTCTGAAATTTTCCATCCATGAGATAAATTGAAATGTAAATTATATTTTAAGCATCAAATTGCACAGGAATTTCCTTAGATTTGTGGGATTTTAGAGTTTAAATATCATAATAATATATCATATCGAATGATAAATTCTAGGGGATATAACCCTGAATATCTCAAAATAGTAAAAACGGAGTATAGGAGTTTTGGAAAACGACTCTTCAAATGTTCTAGTAAACTTCCGCTCTAACCTGCACGTCCTTAGTCACAAAATGAACGCATCGTTTTGATTACATTCAAAGATCTTAGAAAGGACGTGCTCATGTTTTCTCTGACGTCCATCTGGTCTTTATGTAATGCATATTTAATATATTTTTGTATTGGGTTTTATCTTTGTTGATGGCTGGGTTTTGAGCCCGAAACGTTCCATGTTTTGGTGGGATTTTTTTCTTTTAAGCTCTTATATTCAGTTCGTGTATTACTTCATAACCAGAGTCTAACACCTGAGTGACTTA
>NC_088374.1:11930658-11950658 GCF_034508935.2 Berghia stephanieae
GACACAATATCCATAATATTTTTTCAAGGCGATTACAAATGATCTCATGCTAACAGCATTTAATATAGAATTTTTAATGCTGCTATGTGGTCTATTGGTATGACACTCGCTTTGGGATCGGAAGGTTCTGAGTTCGAGCCTCGCTCGGCGCATAGTTGAGTCCTTGGAGAATCTCTTTACTCACATTCCCTCATCGTACTCAGGTGGTCACTCAAGCTCAAGGTCAGATGGATTAAAGTATTTCTACGCGTGTGATACTAGTCAAGGTTTAAAAATAAATCATTTTGTTAAACAATTCACAGGCACCATTTTGTGGAAATCCTTTTTATTTTGTATGAGTTATTACCCTTGATTTGATTTTTTTCGTGATTATAAATACTCCGTGTTCTAAGAGTATCGTGTGAATCACGTTTTATCAAATGTAACTGCTAAAGAATATAATGTGCATATTTGGATGTCAACATCAAGCGTGTAAGGTATCTAATAAAACCAACAATTATTGACATACTTATCATTCACGTATCATTCTCTAAAGAATAATAGTAAAACATCAAGTAATGGCCTATCGTCATGTTACAAACAAAAAAAAGTTTTTTAAATCCGCCAATGGAACTGAATAGTAGAATATTTCAAACAACAAGCAGATTTTCTAAGCGAGACCTTAAATAATTATTTAGGTATGTAATATCAACCTTTCCACCTGTTTTATCATGTGATCCTGAGAAATACCTCATGCATGGACAAAGTCGGATCTCCTGAAATGGATGGTGGATTAGAGTCGCCAATATATCCTTTACTTAATTGTGTTACAGAAAAAGCGACTAAGTAACAAACATTTGCCAAACATTTTGAGTAAAGTGCTGTATAAAGAATCTGGCATGACTGAATCTAGCATTAAAAGTAGATGTTAGTTAAGACCATTATATCCCTTTTGTCTATAAATGAATGCACGAGAGAACAGCGAGGTCAAATAACTCGGCACACGTTGAGAATGATTTGGCCAATTTTCCGGGGAAGGCACATTTTTTTATGATTGCGGACAAAAAAGAGCTCTTCAAATATCTGTCTAGCGGCTTGGGATGGAAAAAAGTCAAAGAGGGAAAAGGACTGTATTTCACAGATTTCGGCAAGTATTACTGTAATGGTTCCGTGGGCCAATGCAACCATGAAGAAGTATATACGCCTATATATAGGCCTAGAAAGAGGAGAGCTAACGCTACTAGAAGGGACACTCCTTCTTTGAGCCAATGGTCACAGCCCTCGCACGCTGACTCGCGAAGTGCGTGTGCCTCGCTAAGTGTTTGCCCTAGATACGGCTGTCGCCTGCCTTTCTGTTTATGGATGTGTATGTTTATGTGTATGTTTCTATGTTTGCATTTAGTGTTTGTGTGTGTGTGTGTGTGTGTATGTGTGTGTGTGTGTGAGAGAGAGAGAATAAGTAGGAGTGAAATATCTGTTCGATGTTATCGTTATCATAATATAAGTATATAGTTATAACAAGTGTAACTAAATGACAAATTGCCATATTTATGGACAATAAAGATCTATTATTATTATTATTATTATTATTATTATTATTATTATTATTATTATTATTATTATTATTATTATTATTATATTATTATTATTATTATTATTATTATTATTATCATCATATATTAATAATAATATAATAATAATAATAAAATAATAATAATAATAATAAATAATAATAATAATAATAATAATATATATAATAATAATAATAATATATATATTATTATTATTATTATTATTATTATATTATTATTATTATTATATTATTATTATTATTATATTAATAATAATAATAATAATATAATAATAATAATATAATCTGTGATTTTAAAATTTATTTTGGGGTTGGGTGGGTCGGGGATAGATAGACAGATAGGTAGGTAGATATATAGAATATGGCGAGAATGGGAGAGAGAGGAGGGGGGTAGAGGGATAGAGATAGATAGGGAGAGAGATAGATAGATAGATAGATAGAGAGAGAGAGAGAGAGAGAGAGAGAGAGAGAGAGAGAGAGAGAGAGAGAGAAAACAGGGGGGGGGGGGCACACAAAATTAACTAAATGTACTCACATTCCTCAACTTGTGTGTGTGTGAGAGAGAGAGAGAGAGAGAGAGAAGAGAGAGAGAGAGAGAGAGAGTAGGAGTGAAATATCTGTTCAATGTTATCGTTATTATATAACGTCATAACAAGTGTAACTAAATGACAAATTGCCATATTGATGGACAATAAAGATCTATCATTATTATAATAATCTGTGATTTTAAAATTCATTTTGGGGTTGGGTGGGTTGGGGATAGATAGATAAATATATTGGTAGGTAGATAGGTAAATATAATATAGCGAGAGAGAGAGAGAGAGAGAGAGAGAGAGAGAGAGAGGGGGGGGTAGGGATAGAGGGGCGGGGGGGGGGGAAGAGGGATAGAGGCAGATATAGATAGATAGATAGATAGATAGAGAGAGAGAGAGAGAGAGAGAGAGAGAGAGAGAGAGAGAGAGAGAGAGAGAGAGAAACAAGGGGGGGGGCACACAAAATTAACAAAATGTACAGCTCAGCGTCTTCCATGTTCAACTCAATCTCTAAAATATCTCAGATCTTATTAGTACTAGCCTACTATAGATCTAGAAATCTCAAGTGTCACTGATGGTTGTCTATAACATGTGGGAACAGATCTCCACTCAATACTAAAATGAAAAAGACTAAATTTGAACAAAGAGTCACTGATGGGTGTCTACAACACATGGCCCAATAAAAATAATAACTAAAAAAAAGGGTACACACACACGTGCCCAGTTTAATTAGACCTCCCCTCCCCTCCCTCCCCCTCTAGTCTAGCAAGGCGAAACCGGCGGCCAGCCAAGGAGCGTGTTGCTAACACGCGCTAACAAATCACTAGGCAAGTGTGGTATGTGCCACGCGAAGGGAGTTGACCCTTCTAGTCGTAGCTCCTCTTTCTAGGATATAGGTGCATGTTTTGCAAAGTACACAGTTACCGAGACTCATACAGACCAGGAGATACTAATGTTATTGTCATCCTCTTAACCTATCATCATTATATCATTGAAGCCAATCCACCAGCTAATATTTGCATTTAAGATTATGCAAGAAAGTTAGATAAAGTATTCAATCATCATCATATCTTGTCGCGCCAGTGAGTCAGCCAGTCCCGGGCAGTCTGGTTGCATTCCCTCAGGTCAGCATTGGTGCAGTGAGGTCCCAGCGAGCATTCAGACAGGATGTGGTCCATGGTCTGTCTGGGTGACCGCATGGGCATTCAGTGCCCGGTGAGATTTTCCATTTAAAGAGGTTGGTGGCGGTGTTTCCCACCTTTGCTCTAGCTCTGTTCAACGCCACCCATTCTTTTCTCTTGAGGTCTGTGCCTGCTGGGAGCTTTTCTGTTGGGGGCTGGAGGGCATCGTTTGCTGTCTTGTCCCATTCTACCCATTTGTCCAGGCGGAAGAATGCTGAGTGGTCTGGGTGAAGGCTCTCTACTGTGAGGAAGCTTTTCCTTGATTTGAGCCTGCTTTTGGGCAATTGTGGTCATGAAGGGAGTGTCTCTGGTCCATTTCCTGTTTGTATTTTTGTATTTGGGCATGAGTTTCCCTCCGGATGTGTGGTGGGGCTATTCCTGCTGCACGGTAGACCAGTGGTAATGGTGTTGCTCTCAGCTAGCCCGTTATGATCCGGCAGGCGTTGTTGAGCTCGGGGTCTAGCTTGGAGGCATGGCATGATCGGGCCCATACAGCTGAGCAGTACTCCGCAGTTGAGTAGCTGAGGGCCAATGCTGTGGTCCTTAGAGTTTTAGGGTCAGTTCCCCAGTTCATGTTTGCCAGCTTTCCAAGGAGACACTTTTGCCTTGGTCTTCCTCACTTGTTCTCTGAAGGACAGAGTCCGATCAAGCGTCACTCCGAGGTACACTGGGTGGTAGTTGTACTCTAATGTCTGGCCATTCCACTTGATGTTAAGTTTTTTGTGGGCTTGGTAGTTGTTGAGGTGAAATGCACACACTTGTGTTTTCCCTGGGTTGGCGTTCAGCGAGTTTTTAGTGTAGTACTTTGTAAGGGTGTCTAGGGCATTTGTCAGTCTGCTCTCGATTGGTTGGAAGGACACATCCTGTGTTGCGAGGCATAGTCATCAGCATATATGAATCGGCGGATATTTGGGAACTCAGGCTGATCATTTGTATATATGTTGAAAAGTGTTGGAGCAAGCACTGATCCTTGGGGAAGACCATTCTTCTGGGTGCGCCACCTGCTCTTCCGGCCATCCATTTCAACAAAGAAGCGCCTGTTTTCGAGAAGTGACTGGATAATATTTACAATTTTCTTATTCTTTATCATTTTAGCCACTTTGAGGAGTAGGATCTTGTGATTCACTGTGTCATAGGCTGCAGTGAGGTCGACGAAGACTGTGCCAGTGACCTGTTTTGTCTCAAACCCATATTCTATGAATTGTGTAAGGTTTAGAAGTTGACCACATGTTGACCGTCCTGGTCGGAATCCAGCCTGGTCTGGAGACAGTTGTTCGTCTAGACTGGGTGACATTCGGACATAACCATTCGCTCAAATAGCTTGTATGCGATGCACAGGAGGGAGATCGGGCGATAGCTTTTCTTGGATTTTGGATCTTTCCCCGGTTTCAGTAGGGCGACTACTCTTGCTTTCCTCCATGCACTTGGCAGCCTGTTTGTCCTTGCGCATACATTGAAGAGGTCCAATAGCCAGGGTAGGGTTCTCGGGCCAAAGTGTTGAATCATCTCAGTTGTGATTCCATCCATTCCAGATGCTTTTCCTGCCTTCAGATGGCACAAGGCCTCTAGTAGCTCCTCCAGGGTAAAAGAGTCAGATGATCTTCACTAAAAAGTATTCAATCCAAACAGCATGGCCACAAATCGTATTGTTTTATACATATAGCTGTTCTGCCGACACATCTGCTATCAAGTTTGAAGGGAAGCGTTCATGTTAGTTTGTCTTGGTTTTGTCATGTTTCTCGCCTATTCTTTGTTTTTTTAAATTTTAATTCTAGAACTTTTTACCATCCCATATTCCTCCCTTTTTACTGGGCTGATATAACCTAAATGTGTTGCAAAAAAAAAAAACAAAACTAGATGTTTCACAATTATACACTTGTTTTTATTTCCAAGGCGAACAGAGGGCATTGTCTCATTTTGAACATAAAGCTAAGATTTTTTTTTGCGTACGACCTAAAAACACACAATCCGACTATTTTTTAAAAAGTGCTATAGATTTCCTATTGCCATTTGAGTTCTATTTAAGCAACAAAATTAAATGGGCGATAACTCCATTAACCATGATCTGATTTATTTACAATTTGGAATTAATGTTATTCTCTGTATGGGATTTTATCTATTCTCTAAACAAGTTATAGTTTTATGAACAGTTTAAGTGACACTCCGGAAAATCATGCTTTTTATTTTTAGAAAGGACGGCATAAATAAGGGCAATAATTCTTTGAAATTGTCTTTAGTTTAGACGTCTACACCTTTTTTCGAATCTGATATATAATTTGCAAGTTACCAAATACTTGAGATATTTAAACAATGAACTGATCACAATTTCACCTGGTTTGTCTCCGTGTGACTCCCAAAACGTCAGATTCAAATTCCAATCAGACAAAAATGTTATTTTATGTCTGCTTATTTGGCTAATAAAGAAGTTATACTTTTACACGAATCCGAAAATAACAATGGTTTCGGGGATCCTACTAAACTGGGAAACCCAAAAAGAGCTACACAGGAAAATAAAAAAGTAACTTTTAATTTTTGGCACCAAAATGCACCAAATTTAAGGGTAAGTAAATTTAAACCTCTAAATCTATCCCCAGATTAAATAATATAGAACAGTAAAGTTGGTGCCCCAAACGTAAACAATAACAAGTTGCTAATGATTTCCGTTAGGGACCGGAATAATTTACGCACAATATAGGTCTCCCAATTTTGTAGTTTGAGTTGTAGGCAATACACTTTCAGTATTGAAAATATGTTTACATAAAATCTAACAGTTGCAGAAATAATAATATAAGACTAAATTATTATGAAAATCAGGCTCCGAATAATTCTCGTTTTGTTCATACCAGGGCAATAATTTGCTCTGGTCTAAAAATAGATAGACGTAACTTTTGATAAATTTTACCTTTTGTTCCATAAAATATCCATATCTAGACATTATTTGATGCATGATCGAGTATTTATGAATATGTGTTTCTTTTGCCACCTAACAGCCAAATTTTAAAGGTTATTTTCTTTCTATATTTACATTGAACGTGAGCTGTCAAGACAGGAACATGTGTTTGTCATGTGCTTCTAGACCTTTGTTTACGTTTGGGGCACCAACTATACTGTTCTAAAGATTTTTTTACATATAGAGCAGTATAATTATGTGCCCCAAACGTAAAACAATAACAAGTTGCTAGTGATTTTCGTTAGGGGCCGGAAAAATTTACGCACAATATAGGTCTCCCATTTTATAGTTTGAGTTGTAGGCAATACACTTTCAGTATTGAAAATATGTTTACATAAAATCTAACAGTTGCAGAAATAATAATATAAGACTAAATTATTCTGAAAATCAGGCTCCGAATAATTCTCGTTTTGTTCACACCAGCGCAATAATTTGCTCTGGTCTTAAAATAGATAGACTGTAAATTTTGATAAATTTTACCTTTTGTTCCATAAAAATATCCATATCTAGACATTATTTGATGCATGATCGGGTATTTATGAATATGTGTTTCTTTTTGCCACCTAACAGCCAAATTTTAAAGGTTATTTTTTCTATAATTTACATTGGAACTTGAGCTGTCAAGACAGGAACATGTGGTTTGCCATGTGCTTCTAGACCTTTGTTTACGTTATGGGCACCTAATTATACTGCTCTATTATATTATTCCATCCCTCCCATTGGGAAACCCTATCAATTCTTTGTAAACAAGTAATAGTATGAATAATGGTTTGAACTCGTTGAATAAAAATTGATTGGTAATTAAAAATAAACTTTTGGGGCGAATGAATACAAATCCAACGTTTTTTTAAAATTTGGGTCAAATTGTCATTCAAGCATCCGAAAGATACAAATTATAATGAATAGAATTACTTAATACCACATACCATCTGGTTACAACAATATCTAATAATCTTACTTGTGGGGGTGGATTGAACGTATTCTTTCACTTCTTTGTATTTATTAAACTCGTTACATCTTTATCGTGCAATAACACATTCTCGCAAGCTCGTAGTGTTATCGGGCACTATAAAAAATAACTCGTTTAATAAATACAATAGTGCCACTCTGTGGGGTTGTAGTTGCTTCATTGACAAAGGCTCTTTACTCACATTCTCTCACCGTATTCAGATGTAAAATGAGTACATGGTGTTAATCACCAAGTCGAACAGAAGTGACCGATTGTTGTCAATCCGAACAATATTGAAAGCTACCTCAGATCCGTTTTACCTTCACAGTTGCAGATTTTAAATAAGGAAAAATAATTTATAAATTTCGGTATACGTCTGTTATAACTTGAATCTTCTTCTTTATAATTACTCCAAACTGTAATTTTTAGAGATAAATATATTAAATCCCTTCCTATATCTTTACAATTACCTAGTTAATCTATAGATAGTATGCGCTTGGCTAAGAAGTTCATAACATTGCCATCCGGAAGTATAACGGACCAACACACACAACACACACACACACACACAATGTATAATCATGAACGTTTATAGTCTGGATAATACCGTTTAGTGAGTATTACTCATAAACGCGGATGGCAAAAAACAATAACAAAAACCAGAGTTACGTCATCTTCATTATATCAATATGTGTCATGTACTTTATACTATGTGATTTTTCTCAGTCAATTTTACACTATTATTATACTGCAACTAATTCAGCTGTTTACTAACAATATTTTCTTAAAATTGCCATCAATAATATACACATTAATAGATATCTATATCTTTACAATTATATAATCGGTACGTCCCTTGAAATTTATACTGTGTAATTATTCATACAGCTTACAATATTGTTACAATATACCTATTACCATGTTTTACTTTACCACGTTTATTTATTTAGTTATATTTATTTATGTATGTATGTATCATTGTCGGTATTTATACGTCTGTACAAACATTTCTTTTTTGGACGAATAAAGTTTATGATTATTATTATTATATATATTATATTATTATTATTATTATTATTATGATAATTATTATTATTATTATTATTATTATTATTATTATTATTATATGTTATTATTATTATTATTGTTATAATAAATAATAATATAATAATAATATTAATAATAATATAATAATAATAAAATAATAATAATAATAATAATAATAATAATATAATAATAATATATAATAATAATAATAATAATAATAATAATAATAATAATAATAATAATAATAATAATAATAATAATAAAATAATAATAATAATAGATCTTTATTGTCCCATAACATATGGCAATTTGTCATTTAGTTACACATTGGTATAACGTTAAATGATAACCGGATCATTGAACAGATATCTCTCTCTCTCTCTCTCTCTCTCTCTGCACTCTCCATCTCTCTCTCGTCTCTTCATCTCTCTCTCTCTCTCCACTCTTTCTTCAACGGCGATATACACACAAAAGCATATACATTTCGTTTCAATTTGTACAATTGTCGCAATTCGACACCTAAATTATCATCATTACTATTGTCAGTATAATTTAACATTAAATAAATTAATCATTTAATTAGTCACCGAATGCAATCCTTGGTTTTATCTAGTACCATATGAAATATTCAAAATTTTTATTGCTGATGAACGAAACGTTGTGAATTATATTTGTTTATGTTCTACATTTAATCTGACAAAACCTCTCCCAATGGTAAAAAGACTAAAATCAGTATTAAATATTTTTTATATTGTTGGTAAGTGAGAATGCTTTCCTTTCTATTTGCTTTTCAATGAATTCCTATCTGCCCCTCCAATTCAAGAGATTGAGTTTTATAATTTTTGATGCCTCTTTTGAAAGATTTTGAAATTTTTGATTTAACTTTATGGCGGCATCCGCCAAACCATACGGTTGCAAGCCAAAGGCATTACACTTTTAAATCAATGAGTCACAAACTCTTAACATAAATTTCTCTTCCTTACTTGAAATTTCCTCAATTTCCTTTAGATGGTATAATCTTAGGGGCAACTTTTCTTAGATATTATATTAATAAGTTGATAGAAATTGGAAAACTATCTATGGTTATTCTAAATATTTAAAGTAGTCCAACTATCATAACATCACCTTTACCGATTGTCACCACACTTTAAGAGGTCGTTTTTTATTTATTTAACAACCAAAACACCTGTTCTTTCTTTTGTCAACATTTAATTCAAGCTGATTTTGTTTACAACCAATCGTGAAACATATTTATTTGTTTGAAATAATTCTTTTTCGTGACGTAACTTTATCTTTCATAAGCCAAATACAGAGATCAATCTGCATATTTTCACTATAAAAAACAATTTTCAAAGGATAGTCTTCATCGTTGGTGTATAATATGTACAGGATTGGAAACTACTCTCGCAGCCTTGGGACATTCCGTTCGACAACGTCTTTATTTTGGAGAGATATGGTTCAACCAATTTTTACACATTGCGGTCTAGGGTTCAGAAACTCTTTAATAAAACCATTTAATAATGTAGTTTGGAAAATCCATGTTGCACAACTGTTTTGAAGCAAAATATCGTGTGTTCATGGCATTATTATTAATATTATTATTATTATATTATTATTATTATTAATATTATAATTATTATTATTATTATTATTATTATTATTATTATTATGATCACAATGCACTATTATTGTTATTTCTTCTTCCTTCTCATTCGTCTCTTCTTCTTCTTCTTCTTCTTCTTCTTTCTTCATCTTCTTCCTTCTTATTCTTATTCTTTTATTCTTCTTAGTTTATTAATAACATTATTATATTATTATTATTATTATTATTATTATTATATTATTATTATTATTATTAATTATTATTATTATTATTATAATTATATTATTATTTATTATAATTATTATGTTATTATTATTATTATAATAATTATTATTATATTATTAAAGAGAGCGTTGTCTATGTCCAAAAATGTCAATATCCATCCTCTAACAGGCGTTATGTCTTCGTCCTACATGTAAGCATTGTTTGTTGGTTTTGAACCCGTATGTGAAGCGCTTCAAACACTTTAGTGGATATTGCTGCTATATAAAATATCAAGTTCTGTGTCAATTCAGTGAATTTATGTGTAATAAAAACGGTTAGTTTGTAATTACCTGTAAAAATGTTGTCTCCCTTCTTAATCTTTAGAGATAATATCGATGTTTATTTGAGGATACCATAATTGGGACAGTACGAGGTGTACTTAATTCAGGTCTGATAACCCAGAGAGGTTTATGCCCATTGTTATATTGAATGCTTCAAACCAAGGCAAATTATTGTCCTAAACAACGACTGTTAAAACTAGCCAAAATAGAGTTCGGTTATCAGGACCTGCTAATATGATCACATTGTCAGTAGGTATAAAAACGAATCAATTTTGTTCTGACTTCTGATTAAGAATGGCGACATCACTGTAATGAAAAATCTACTGACTGTCAACCATGCAATCAAAGTACAGCATTTATCAAGAGAGCATCATGATCCATGAACTTGGACGTTGCTTAAGCGGCTAACTCAATACCGGGAGGAACATCTACTAAAAAATTTCGAAGAAGGTCAAAAGCCTTACGTTGGAAGAAAGGTGAGTTAAATATTAATAATATCGAGTATCGTACAATACGTAACACCCTCGTCTTAAAACCATATTATATCGGAATGGATCGACGACTAGCACTTTTTTTTTGCCAGGTCTGATACCTCATGGGATTCAGATGTTGTCGTTGAAAATCCTCAAAACAATGACGGAAAAAATATGTATAAAACAACATTGTTAATTAAACTAGGACCCCATGATGGCGTTTCGGCGGAATGTCAGACCTGCATATGTGTAACAAGTAAATGATTCTAAATTGGGTAAATTTAGCATCGCTCAGAGCGAGACTCAAACGAAAAGACTTTCCGATTCCGAAAGGAGTGTACATGTACAAGAGAACAAATGATCACAAAACAATTTAAAGCGAACACAGTTGTCAACAGTTGATGCATACCAACAGTTCGTACTTGGATAAAGGTTTTCTACAAATATGGACCAAAATTGTGATGTCCAAAATCTTAATACAAAAGTCCAAGGTAAATGTAAAAGGAAAACCAACTCTTCGAACCTTACCTGTGGAATTGATCTTCTGGTTCAGAGTAAGGCATTTTTATTCCATAAGTAAAATATATGCGGGCCGCCAAATAAAAATCACCTATCCTCGCACTTCAACGACCCAAGGTTTTTTAGTAATACAATTAATTAGATATGCTTTTATAGGTGTGGTTTTGTTGGTTGGCTGAGAAGGGTTTTGAGCCCCGAAACGTTCCTTGTTTGTATTTTGTTCTTTTTTATGTTTATAATTCTGTCATTTTCAATCTGTGTTTACTGTTTGCTATAATTGAGAAACGGAATACCAAATATTTATTGTTAACCTTTAATCCAAAACTGCATCCACCTCCGTCTATTCTGGCTACATACCCGTCGTCTATGACAAACTATAAAGGTGCCCCTATTACATTTCCAAATCATTCATCATATCTCCTTCTTTTTTGTTAAAAAAAACTTTTGTCCTCCCTTTAAACTTTTTCTCTTAGCTTTAGGGAATAGAGACAATGTGAATTGATGTAAGCTTAATATGATACAAAAAACATAAAATGGACTTTTCAGATTTTCCCTTTACAACAAAACAGAATTGAAACACTACAGACAAAAGAAAAAGTGGTTTTTGGGTTTTTTAAATTTAATAAGGCCAAAAAAAACGTTTTTTTATATATTAACTTACAACCCCCCTACCATATTTTCTCATTCTTTTTAACGTTCCATTTAATCGTTTTGTTGATAAAGGGGAAATCTGAAACGTCATTTTATTTTTTTCGTAATAAAAATTTAAGCCCAAAAATCAATTTCAAAATTGTTATTTAATTCTTCGAGCAGCAACATTTACATTTTTCAGCACTAGGGAAACGGGATAAAAACCTGAATACTTCCCTTCCATTTGCCCCGGGGCCCTTCTGCAGTTCTTTCCCGTTCCCAAAATATAACATCTCCCATCAACTCTTTTTTCTCCCCAATTTTGCACCTGTCGAATTTGGGCGTCCTTCCCCCGTTTTTTTTTCCGCCCGTTCCATCCCTCAGCTTGTATCGCTGCAAGTCGCTTGCATCTTGTGGTATAACATTTGCCTTCGTTGTTTAATCCTCACTGGGCGCATAAATTGAGTCCGGAAAAGACATTTTGTGATATTGCGCAAAATGAACTCAATTTTTTTTTTTATATTTTAAAGGGCCCCATTAACCAATTTATTATGGCTCATGGGTAATGGGAAATATCAAAAATTGACGCAAAAAATTGTCCTGACAACAATGTGTAACTAGAAAACCCAAAATACGGTTTTTGGATGTGGGATATGAATACATGATGTATACGTCGGTCGGTCGTATCTAATTAGAAAATTTTTTAAAACCCTTTTAGAACGAATATGTGACCACAATTAAACAGTATGTTGTCGGGGGTGAACTAGATTATTAAATTGCATATCGAGGGGCAGCATCAAATCTCTGAGTTTTCCCAATACACATCCCGGGGGATCAAAACTCTGAAATCTACATACGACGTTTTATTAAGTTGCGTTTGGAAGCTTTAAAAAAACAAATTAAACCCATTTTGACGGATTAATCATTCTGTATCAACAATAAAAATTTAGAAAAAAAAATTTTGGTGAAAAATAAATTATGGGTTGATACCGTTTTAGCACCTGATTTGGGGGCCCCGGCCAAAGAAAAAAACAAACTTTGGCAAACGTTTCCCCAAAAACTAATGGAAAATGCCCTCCATAAAACCTTTCCCTTTTCCCATCAACAAAGTAGCATATTGTTCACCCTAGTGAGATTTTATAGCTTTTGTTTTGACTTTTAATAGAACAAACACTATAAAATTGAGACCTCAAAATGTCTGACAAAATGATTGTTAAAAAAGTATAAAAAATACACCACCCCTTAAATCAATAAAATCCTCAATGGTGCAAAAAAACACATTATCTGTGGAATCTGGGGGAACCTCAAAACAATTTGATAAATCCCATGAATTATGAACATGCGGGGTCTTATGCAGATCTCACCACTTTCCCCCCCTCTTTCCAAAAGTTCCTTCATCTTATCCCTTTCCATTCCTTGATATTGCCCATTCAAACTTCCTTTGTCTTCCTCTTCTCTTCCCTTTTAAGGGCCCCCTCCTTAAATCTGAAAAAACCTTTATGCCTCACATTGGGGCCCAAAAAACCAAGTTTAATTTCCCCCTTTCTGACTGTGTTAATGGGGGGTTCCTCAGTCCTGCACGACCCTTGCACCTCTTCCGTAATCTTTCTGATTCTGTGTTTCTGTAAAAGGGGGCAGCCAGATGATTTTCGATGCTTTTCATCTCAAAACCAGAGATTCGCGTTTTAATTCTGCGGGTAAAGCCATGCCTTCCAACGTATTTTTAAATGTAAAGTCCCGGCGATTTGTACATTTAATTTTTTATTTGAAAGTCATTGACTTTTCCATATTTTTGTCAGTCTTGTTGGGTTTTGCTGTTGCCTTCCCTTTTTCCCTTGACTTAATCCATTGACTGGTAACGCCCCGGTTTGCAAAAAATATTGACACTCCTCGATTTTTTCATTATCGATTGAAATTTCTGCATGCCCATCATTTCTGCGGGTTTACCAGATCTGAGATTTTTCGTACTTATTTTCAAGCATACTGTATTGTTTTATGTTAAATAAGTCAGTTACAATTGTAGTCTTGTCATTTTCAGTCATGAAGTCTATGTCGTCACCAAAAACCAAAATTACAGTTTCCGCACGCCAATGATACAGGGTTTGATATTTTGAGAGTTCGCTCAAAATTTCTCTAGCTAAAACGTTAAAGAACATTGGTATTATTAAACCCTTTTTCCTGACCCACATTTGTCCGAAGAACTCACCAACTCGTTAAAAAACTGCACTGACGCAGTACAATAAGGGGCATTGTTATTGGTTTAAGACCTCTCAAACCATAACACGTAGTGTAAACTTTTAAAAAATGCTTTCCGGAATCTATGAAATTGTAAATAGTTATTTTTTTTTTCGTGGCGAAGGAATTTTTTCTGTCAAATTCTTTTAAAATAAGACTTGCTGTACTGTGCCTCTTCCACCCTCGAAGATTAGCTGCTAGTCGTTTTTGGGTGTCTTTCTTTTAAAGGGTATAATCCGCAGAAGTTTTTTACTTGGGTGGGTAATGAAACCTATGGTCCTATAGTTACTGCACTTTTCCAGGTCTCCTTTTATTCGGAGAGGGATAATCAGTCCAGTCTTTTGGCTACCTTGTCTCATTCATTATCTTTGGCATAGAATTGTCATTGCCTCCACTGTCTCCTTTCACCGTTTTTAAAAGTTCTGCTGGAACGTTATCTATTCAATGATTTTGTTGGAGCTTAAACCCTGGATTGCTTCCTCAACCTCAGGTTTGATTGTTTTTGGTGTGTCTGGGTTTTGTGTTTTTCTGTTCTCTGTCAAGACTGATGGGTCTGGGCTCAAGTCGATGTTATAAGCCCTTTGCAGTATTCGGTCAATCTGATCATGACATCTTTCTGGGTAAGTAGAGCACCCTTTCTGTCTTCATTACAAACGCTTTTGGTCTACTAGGGTTTTCAAGATATCATAGGCTTTCTTTACATTCTCGTGCTGCATCCCATGATCAATGACTCTGCATTTTCCCCCCTTACCCAGCGTTCCTTTGCCTTGGCATATTATTATTATTATTATTATATATTATTATTATATTATTATTATTATTATTAAATTTAAATTTTTATTATTATTATTATTATTATTATTATTATTATTATTATTAACTTATTATTATCATTATTATTATCATTGATATTATTATTATTATTATTATTATTATTATTTTATTATTATTATATTATTATTATATTATTATTATTATTATTATTATTATTATCATTATTATTATAATTATTATTATTATTATTAACTTATTATTATTATCATTATTATTATCATTAAATTATTATTATCATTAATATATTTTTTATTTTTATTATTATTATTATTATTATTATTATTATTATTATTATTATTATTATTATTATTATTAACTTATATTATTATCATTTTTATTATCATTAAAATATTATTATCATTAATATTTTTATTATTATTATTATTATTATTATTATTATTATTAAATTATTATTATTATTATTATTATTATTTATTATTATTATATCATTATCATTATTATTATTATTATTATTATTATTTATTATTATTATTATTATTATTATTATTATTATTATTATTATTATTAACTTATTATTATTATCATTATTAGTTTTCATTAAATTATTATTATCATTAATATTATTATTATTATTATTATTATTATTATTATTATTATTATTAATATTATTATATTATTATTATATTATTATAAAATAATGATAATAATAATGATAATAATAATAATAATAATAATAATAATAATAATAAAATAATAATAATAATAATAATAATAAAAAATAATAATAATAATAATATAATAATAATAATAATAATAATAATAAAAAATTAATAATATTTCATCAGACGGTTTTATTTCTGTTTTGTTTTCTTTTTAGGGAAAAGTATAGCATTAGTGATTGCCATACGAGGGATGGAACGACGCCGGCAGTGAATGTGATCAATCTCTATCACCCGTTTTATTGAGTCTTCTGTGACCTGTAATCTGAAACTAAACGCTGGACAGAAAGTTTACACGAAGTCCTTTTCAAGGTCGCTGGTCCCAAGCCATAACATGCAGAATTTGCTTATGGGCTCTACATATAGTGGATTTTCTGGCAATCTTGTAAAATTATTACCACAATTGTCACTAAAACAACAAAAACACCAATACCAATATCATTTGGATAGCACTTAATGTTCCGTCCTACATGTGAAATGTTGCTGTTGGCCAGGGACCCCTTGTAAAGCGCTTTGAGCACGTTTAGTTGATATTGCGCTATATAAAAGCTCAATCTTTTTCATCGGGCTTATCACCTCAAACAAACAATGTATAAACAATTGATGCTGTGGGTTTAGTTAAATTACTCACAACACCTCCTAGCGGATATAACGTACTACCAACACACACACACACAACTATGTGTCACCTTAATCGTTTATAGAAAGATTGATAGAATTTAACCCTTATTCGACCAACAGCAAAGAACAATGGAAGTATATAATATACATCTGCTTTTTTAGTAATGGAATTTTGGTTTTATTGTTGTTCGTTTTTGTTTTTTTTTTTGTTTTGTTTTTTTGGCTGAAGAAAGGTTATGACCCCGAAACGTTCAGTGTTAAGTATTTTGTTGTAGTTATATTCATTTTTGTTTGTTGCTTTTGTACATAACTGCTGATATTATCATGCTTTTTTGAGGCTGCAATTGGTGCTATGCGTTTAGCTAAAAATCTCAAACCATCCACCAGCCAAATTAAACATGCTAACACACAAAAATGTTTGTAATCTTTAACGTTCATGGTGTGATTGCAATAATAATTTAGTAAGAACTGATCTCTAACCAGCTGTCTAAAAATTATAACAAAGAGCTGAGTTGCGCCAGCTTCGTCCCTTCAATAAAGGATCTGGATATGAATATACAGTTTGGAATAGAATTTTAACTTATTGTGTCAAATCGGGAAGGACGGTGCGATGTCAACAAACTGGTTCCTATTTCATTGGAAGTGTAAAACCATTTTACGGAGGACTGGATACATACCTTGAGTAAATGATAGAGTTTCAGAGCAATGGCATCTTATCATCTAGTCTAAATTGAGATTTATGAGCTTTTATATAGCGCAATATCCACTAAACGTACTCAAAGCGCTTTACAGGGGGTTCCTTTCCAACAGCAACATTTAATATTTAAGACAAGACATGACGCCTGTAAGGCGATTTTATGATCTTTATCGGACAGAGACAACGCTGTTAACGACCAGGTACTCAATTTACCCCTGAGTACGGTGAGAGAATGTGAGTAAAGAGCTTTTTCCAAGGACTCAACTATTCGCCGAGCGAGGCTCGAACCCAGAACCTTCCGATCCAAAAGCGAGTGTCATACCACAAGACCACCTAGCTATGTGCTGGGCAAAAAAATCATCCCTCCGCGATATAAAATTACGGCCTCTTATCCTAAGAATCTGCCTATAGATAGTTCGAAGATGACATCACTCAGGTCTTTGTTATTGTTTTTTGCCATCCGCGTTTATGAGTTATGCTCACTGAACTGTATTAACCGGATTATAAACTTTCATGGATATAGACAGTTTTTTGTGTTGGTCCGTTATACTTCCGGATGGCAATGTTATGAGCTTCTTGGCCAAGCGCATACTATCTATACTCACATTGTCTCACCGTTCCAGGTGTACAATGAGTAACTAACCGTTAAAAACAAGAAAGGAAATGAGTAGGAACGTGACAGAAGACAAAAGAGAATAAAAATTGAGCGGAGGCGATGGGGTTCGAACCCGTGACCTGGCCGGCGAGAACCTGGCTCTAAAGTATGTGCTATCGTGCGAACCCCCATGGCCGCCGCCAAATTTGTATTCTCCATTGTCTTCTGGCACTTTCCTACTCACTTCAATTCTTGTTGTTATCAACATAAGTGCCTGCCCCACTCACTTTTCTAACTAGCCGTTAACAGCGTTGTCTCTGTCGAAAAAAAAAAGTATTTTCGCTTAACAGGAGTTATGTCTCTTGCTACATGTTAGGTATTCCTGTTGGTCAAGGACCCTTTGAACACGTTTAGTGGATAATGCGCTATATATATAATATATATATATATATATATATATATATATATATATTATAATATATAATATATATATATATAGAAAACGCTCAAAGCAAAATGGTTTGATGGCATGCCTTGTCTTTCCTATAACATTGAGTTCTCTAGATAGAATTAAGATGACGTCACTCAAGCCTTTGTTATTGTATTTTGCCATCCGCATTTGTGAGTGATTCTCACTAATCTGTATTACCCCGACTATAAAAGTCCATGATTACACAAAGCTTTGTGTGTTGGTCCGTTATACTTCCGGATGGCAATATGAGCTTCTTAGCCAAACGCATACTATCTATAATAATAATAATATGGCGTCGCAGTCCTAATGGCGCTTGCCGTGAACTGTTTTTGTTCAAGAGATGGTTCTCCATTTCTCTCTGTCCTGTGCCAGTAGTTTAAGTTGAGAGAGGTCTTTGTTGGTATGGAGGTGTCTTGGAAGAGATGGTTCTTGATTTTGCTGGGTGCTGGCTGTTTGGTCGTGTTGTGATGAGTCTAGGTGTTGTTTGTAGTACTGTTGAAGATCTTGGTTTAGTGATTTTGGGAGTGAGGTGGGTGTTCTGCCAGCGTACTTTTTGCCATTCTGTGACAGGTATTCCTCCATGGCCGTTTGTGTAGGGATTGACTCGTCTCGCCTAAGAATATGTCCGAAAGTTTCCATCTTTGGTATTTGATGGTGTCGCTGATTGGTCTCTTTTGGCAGCGTTCGTATAGTTCGTCATTTGATATTTTATCTGGCCAATATATTCCTAACATTGTTCTTAGATGTTTTCTGTGTAGTGCGTTTAATTTTTCTAAGTTTGATTTTGTTAGTCCCCATGTGCCGCAGTTGTAGAGGAGTATGGGCAGGACGAGTGCTTCGTAAAGTTGGATTTTTCTTTGTTGACTGATGAAATCACGGTTCCAAATGTTTCTGAGGGACTGGGATGCCCGTTGAGCCAAAAGTTTTCTTTGATGGATATCTTCGATTTCGTTGATGAGGTTTCCTAATTTTCTTACACTTTTCCAGTTATCTTGATTCCTATGGATGGTTGTGAGTTCTGTTTTTGACTCGTTTACTTTTAAGTTCCATTCTTTGAGCACATTTGAAATAATGGGGATGAATCTTTCTGCTTCATGTTTTGTGTCGAATATTAAGTCTACGTCGTCTGCATAAATGAGTTCTGTTGTTAGTCTGTTGCTTATGGGTATATGTGTTCTTAATTCTTTTAACGCTGCTTCTAAGTATACTATGAATAATATTGGACTTAAGCTATCGCCTTGTGGGGTTCCTAATGTTGTGTTAATTGTGGTCGATTCTTTTCCTGAGGTGAAGACAAGAGAAGTGTTAGCTAATACTATCTATAGTAGGAATGAAATTGGTGTCATCAGCACTTTGTTATTGTTTTTAACCAACCATTCTTATGATTAATTCTCACTTAATCTGTAACGTTCACAAGTTACACATAGTTTAGTGTTTTGAAAAGTTATATATGAGTCAAGTCACCATGGTACAATTTGGAGGTAAAACGTATAAAGAAAGAGAAAAGAAAAGCGGAGAAGAAATGGAAAAAATCTGGCCTGACAATTGATAAGGAAACTTACATATCATTCAAACATAGACTCAAAGAGGCGACAATTAAGGCAAAGCGTATCTACTATCTTGATAAAGTTGATAACATAAAAGTCCGAAGGAGTTTTATAAAATCTCAAATAAGCTTCTAGGCAAAGAGATCAAAACAAGCCTGCCACACCACACTGACGACAAGCAACTCGCGGACTGCTTTGTAGAGTATTTCATGAATAAAATAACAACGATACGGAGTGAACTTGACACAGACGAAACAGAAGCAGAATATACCTCTTTTTATGGTGAACCCTTAACATCTTTCAAAGAAATTTCAATAAA
>NC_088374.1:11955658-11960658 GCF_034508935.2 Berghia stephanieae
GGGTTCGAGCCTCGCTCCGCGCATAGTCGAGTCCTTGGAAAAAACTTTTTCTCACCGAACTCAGCTGTAAACTGAGTATTTGGCCGTTAACGGCGTTGTCTCTGTCCGAAAAAATAAATTGTAATATCGCCAAAGAGGCGTCATGTCTCGTTCTACATGGTCAGTGTTGCTGTTGGTTAGGGACACCCTGTAAAGCGCTTTGGGCACGTTTAGTGGATAGTGCTCTATATAAAAGCTCAAGATTTAAATCTCATGTGATATTAGTCATATTATTATTGTTTTGTGTGTGTAAAGGAAAGTATATATTATTCTACACACAATGTGTGTGAACTTATGAGCATTAATTGTCAACTCATATCTTCATAAAAATGAGAGAAGATAGATTGAAATGGTTCAGACATGTAATGAGACGAGAGAGGGAGTACATGGGCAGAAAAGATGTAATGAGACGAGAGAGGGAGTACGTGGGCAGGAAAGATGTAATGAGACGAGAGAGGGAGTACGTTTGCAGGAAAGATGTAATGAGACGAGAGAGGGAGTACGTGGGAAGGAAAGTCCTGGAATTACAATGAGCGGGAAAGAGAAGAAATAAGGGACGCCCAACGACTAGATGGTTGGATAAGGTAAAGGATGATATGAAAGAAATGGGCCTGGAATAAGATTATACTCTGAACCAAGATACATGGAGATGTGGCATTCATTTTGGCAACCCTGAAAAATGCCGGATAAGCTGAAAGAAGAAAAAAGATCTAAATAAAATGTACATACTAGGCCAGGCTGAAAAGTCGTGACGCCTATATAACTCACCAGTATAAACTATACATCAAACTGTGCCAAATGCATTCTTCTACCCAAGGTTAAATATTGTTGTGCTGCTAATTCTTGATTTTAATTTATCTTATTCGAAAGCACCCCTACTCCAAAAAAAAGCGGTCGAAGAAATGACAAATGAAAAATTATGCAATAAACAGAGTGCTTTGACTGAGTTCTTTACTGCAGAGATAATAAATAAATAAAATTCCATTTATTCATCCCAAAGGGGAAATTTGTCTTTAGGGTCTATTGCAAAGGAAGACCGGAATAACCCAGGCGTCAACGGCAGTGCAGCGTGGCAGAGTGAGCTAGGGCGAGGTGACTTGCTCAAGGCCACACAACGTGACGGGTGATCGAACTCTGTACCTTTTGGCTACGAAGCAAAGACCGTACGACTGAGCCACGCTGTCCGCCCGTCAACATTCACGAACGACTGAAACATGACAGCAGTTCAAAGGTGGGGCAGCGTGGATCAGCAGTGCGGTCTTTGCTTCGTACCCGAAAGGTACCTAGATCGATCACCCACGGCTGCGCTGTGTGGCCTTAAGGAAGTCACTTGTCCTAGCTCAATTTGCAGCGCTACACTGCGGCTGACGCCTGGGGTATTCTAATCTTTCCTTGGAATTGATCCTAAAGACAAATTTCCCCTATGGGTTGAATAACGGGAATTTCATTTTAATTATTCATTTTATATATATTATGCTTTACTGGAACTGATGATGTCTCCACCGACATTAATGAGCAGGCTCGCAGCGGCCATACACAAAGGCTTGGAATTTTAATAATAATAATAATAATAATAATAATTAATAATAATAATAATAATAATAATAATAATAATAATAATAATAATAATAAATAATATAATAATAATAATAATAATATAAATAATTTTTTTAAAAAAGATAATAATAATTATAATAATCACCCGCCGCTGCGCTGTGTGTCCTTGAGGAAGTCACCTCGTCCTAGCTCATTATTATTATATTATTATTATTATTATTATTATTATTATTATTATTATTATTATTATTATTATTATTATTATTATTATTATTATTATTATTATTATTATTTTTATTATTATTATTATTATTATTATTATTATTATTATTATTATTATTATTATTATTATTATTATTATTATTATTTATAAATCGCTCAACTTCCACATAAGTGCTCAGCGGCCCTTTACAACATTAATTGTCATTCAAAAATCCATTCTTTGACAATTTTGAGAATATACATATGAAGAAACAAACACACAATCTCAATAACAGATACAGTTACATTCATACACGAACATACACACACATACAACAATATTAGTCACTAACATTAGTAACTTATTCTAACGAAAGACGAAAATATTAAAAAAACAAGAAGGAAAAAAAGTTATACAGTGGAAATTGTCAGTCTGAACTTAAGTTCAAAACTGGAATAAAATAAAATTAAATTTAATATTAGATATAAAGCGTATTTTCCTGAGCAAAGCTATTCGCAAGCTCTGAAAAAAAAATTGTTCCAAGGTGTTTTTGTTGTTGAAAGACTAACTATTCCTAATTAGTTTTACATCACAGGGAAGAGATTTCTGTAGTGTTTGAGAAACCCTGAGGCGTTACAGAGAAACTATCTGCCCGTCGGATCTCGAGAATGCACAAACAGACGCATGATCGCATTGAAAGAGTGTGTTTTTTTTTAAATCATAGAATACCCCCATCACAGCTCAGATTTCTTGGTGGTGTCCTGACTCCCATATTGGACAGCTTGGCACTTACTATGTCTTCTATTCCCCTGTATCTGTTTTCCATCATATTTTCTGTCTTTGTCTTGGAATGAGATGTCTTTATTTTGTCCTGGTCTTGGCCGGATACCCTGGCTGAGAGGGAAACAGTCAAATGTATAGTTAGTTTTGGGAAATGACATTTTTTTCATTGTCAATCATCTGTCTTTTATGAACTGTATTGTATTTTGTTTACGTATTATATATGATTTGTAAACATGTGAGTGCATTACTCTTATTGGGGACCTGTACTTGAGTATGGATGAGACTTTTAGGTGATCTCAAACTAAGTACTTTGATAGTGTGCTCTTGGCACCCACATCTGTTCCCTATTTGAACCAATTCGCCTTTGTCTTACATTTTCTTGGGTGCCTTAATGGTAATTCTAGAAGAACTTTCATTTTCTTCCACTTTACTGGCACTGATATGACCTAAATGTGTTGCAAGTGCGGTAAAACCCTTGAAAACAAACAAACGACTTTGATTTAGCTCCAAGTGATTTTTCCCCCATTTCTTAAGTCTTAAAAGACACAAGTGGACAAATTTTGGCAGTGATGACAAAGTGCAGGCGGAGGTGAATAGATGGTGTCGAAGTTAACCACGTTAATTCCTCTTCATCGCGATACAATAACTGGTGCATCCCTGGCGACTTTGTGCGTAGCCAACGTTAACTTAAAGCCTGACACTGACCAAAAAATGACGTCAAAAGACAGGTTTTTGCCGCAAAATAAAACAAGTCGTGAGTGGTATTCAATAGTTCAACCAATGGGGTCACTTGTTTCCGTGAGCACTACTAACGACAACCCACAAGACGCTGCACAAAACTAAAAATGACGGCAAATTATAAGTCCTAGTTGGTTCTAGTGTAAGGCTATAAGTTAACAATGGCTACGCTCTGAGTGCAGTGGGAATGTGACTATGCTGAAATTTAAAATAATAAGCGGAAAGGATATAAACTGAGCTTTATTTTGATACCTTTGTCAATATCAATTCTATTATAATTATGGAAAGACAAGAGTTGAGTGAAGACGTTTTAATCTACCTTTGCAGAATGCTTACCACCTGCTCTGGCATTAATGCATTGATTGAATATCATGTTGGATTTATTCTAGCGTGATAATGTTCCACTCTTAAACCACTGCCGGCGTACGTATTGAAATATTCCGGGCCTTTCTTACCCTAGTCTCGCGACCAATCACGTTCCATATTATGTTGCTTGATAGGAGAACGTTTGGGCGATCTCGAACTAACTGACTGCGGTATAACTTTAAAGATGTGCTCATTTCAAAAAGTCCCGACACATAATTGTCCAATCAAAACGAAGATGCCGGTGATGCTGGTTCAAAACTCTTTACTCTTTCTTCCCCTCCACCATCCGACTTTGGAACTCTCTACCAACCACTTGTAAACAAGCCCTTTTGACTGATGACTTCAAAAATATCGATCCCTGTTTCCCTCTACAACACCTGTTTTTGAAAAGACCGTACTATAATCTTCAGGCTGAAGCTTTGGCCTTAATGGAAGACGAGAAGAAAGAAGACATAATTGCCACGACATGGCTTTCTACATTTTAATCTATCCTCTTATAGATAGACTTAAGTCTAATAATTTTCGAAAGATCAATACAATCTAATGTTTTCTTGCTTAATCTACAAAAAATACAATTAAATTTAATTCTCAAACAAAATATAGTCTACTATTTATTTATATTATCTCTTTCTTCTTCTCACAACCAACTAAATCTTGTTCATTCAACTATCGTTTTCGCACCCCCTCGCATCGACTCGCAAAACTTCGTGTACATCAATCATCAAATCACAACATATCTATCTATTTTTCTAATATCTCATTTGCTATCATCTACTATTACTCATATGTAATCTGAATAATATGCACAACACTCCCACAATAAAGAATTTTTAAAAATGAATTGTCTCATGACAGTTTCTCGATGATATTCAGCTCCCATGGCATCATCGTTAATTTGAAAGGGTCAAAATGGTAACGTTCATGAAATGTTTTCTTCATTTTTTATTTTTTATTCTTTTCCTTCAACGCCCAGGTCTCACGTCGACAATCCCAGTTGTATAAAATACCGAGTTAACGATTTCAGTCGTCGTGTGTGAAGACTTAAGATCACGTGATCAGATTCTCTTTTCCCTTCTCTTGTTACGCTCAATTCAAAACGAAAATGGAGCCCGGCTTTCACTTTAGAATATGAAAACGGTTAGGACGAATTGTGACATCTTAGAAGCTATCGTCGTCTGATGTACGCCAGAATAGAAAGAAGATATAAACAAAAACGAATGTAACAGCTTCAAAAAAGAACAAAAAACACAAACACGGCACGTCTCGGGCTCAAAATCCTTCTTCAGCCAACAACAAACAACATTAAAGACAAATA
>NC_088374.1:11965658-11981842 GCF_034508935.2 Berghia stephanieae
CTGCTGGCTAAATACTTCGCGTTGGGTGTTTGTGTGTTGGACTCGCGGTCTCCAGTAGTCGGTGAGAGAAGGCTCTAGTAATGAATGACCCGAGTTTGAAACGAATTTTTTTTGGTTCGTGGATAGCTCATACGGTAGAGTCACGCTCTCACCGACCAGGCGGAGTTGTCGTACCAATAAGGTCGCGGGTTCAAACCCCATCACCGCCGCGAAAAATGTTTTATTCTCTATTGTCTTCTGGCACTTTTCTACTCACTTCATCTCTTGTCATATGGATAGGAGGTTTGTCTATTGAAAAGAAGTTGTTACCAGGTCATAAAGACTCAGTAATCCAATTACCTTAGACACGTGTTATACCACAAGACCACATAGCCGCACAGGCAAACAACAATATAAGGTGGGTTGGGGGCTCGTAATAGAAGGGGAGGTGGGTATGCACTTTGGCCAAACTTCAAGGAAAGGGGGTGTGGGGTGGGTTGGAATAGAAAAAATGGGGGAGAAGGCACACATTGATTTATTCATAGAATGGAGGGGGCGCATTTTGGACATTTTGTAGGCTAGCACTATTCAGTATCAGATACTGAATAGTTCAAAATCACTCTTTAGTATCAGATACTGAATAGTAATTTTGTACTATTCAGTATCTGACACTGAATAGTGGTTTTGCACTATTATACGGTGTGATTTTTTTCCCGAAACCCGACAAAGTTATGGGAAGAGGGCAGCTGTGGGAGTGAATCTGGGACTCAGAGAAGTGTACACTAGTGGGGAGTGAACCTGGGACTGGGTTTCGTAATAAAAAGCAATTACTCTTTTACGAAACTCGACGACACCTGGCAATATCCGACAAAGTTATGGGAGGTAGGCAGCAGTGTGTGTGTGTGTGTGTGTGTGTGTGTAGGGGGGGGGGGGAGAGGAGGTGAATCTGAGATTCAGGGAAGTGTACACCAGTGGGAAGTGAACCTGGGACTCTGGGTTTCCAAAAAAAGCAATAACAAAATGGGGGAGGGGGGAGGGGGATTACTTTTTTACGAAACTCGACAATATGCGGCAAAGTTGTGGACAGTAGGCAAAATGTGAGGAGTGAACCTGAGACTCAGTGAAGTGTACACCAGTGGGGAGTGAACCTGAGACTGATTTACGGCGGGTTTCAGCGAGTTTCATATCAAAGCAATTGCTTTTTTTTACAAAACCCGACGAAACCTGGCAATATCCGAGAAAGTTATGGGTAGTAGGCAACAGTGGGGAGTGAACATGAGATTCGGGGAAGTGTACACTTGTGGAAAGCGAACCTGGGACTGGGTTTCGGCGGGTTTTGAAAAAAAAAAGCAATCACTTTATGTTTACGAAATGCGCCAAATCCCAACAAAATGGGGCAAAGTTATGGAAAGTAGGCAAATAATGGGGAGTGAACATGAGACTAAGGGAAGTGTACACTAGTGGGGAGTGAACCTGAGACTATGGTTTTCGGCGGGATTCATCGAGTTTCACATAAAAGTAATTAATTTTTTTACGAAACCCGACGAAACCTGGCAATATCCGACAAAGTTATTGAAGTAGGCATCTCTATGGTGAGGCTGAGGACCTAAAGCGGACCACAGACTTCATAGCAGATATCGGACTGCAGCCATAGATGTCCATCAGAGGAACGAAGAAGAAGAAGTAGGCAACAGTGGGGAGTGAACCTGAGATTCAGGGAAGTGTACACTTGTGGGGAGTGAAACTGGGACTCTGGATTTTGTAAAAAAGCAATGCCAAGGGGGAGGGGGAATTACTTTTTTACGAAACCCGCCAAAACCCGACAAAGCTATGGGAAGCAGGCAGCAGTGGGGAGTGAATCTGGGATTTGTACACCGATGAGGATTGAACCTGGGACTGCGAGAGGCTGATACCAGTGGACAGTGAGCACATAATGTACTTTTATTTGGAAACCTACCTAAATTGTCAAAAGTTATGGGAAGTGGACACCAATGCGCAATGAACCGGGAAGTGCACACCGATTGAGAGTGAACCTGGGACTGTGAGAAGAGGATATCAGTGACTATGGAAGATGGATACCTGTGGGAAATGAAGCCGGACTATGGGAGTTGGGTACCAGACGAGAATGAAGCAATTACTTTTTACGAAACCCGCCAAAAAACCATAGACTCAGGTTTATTCCCTAATAGTGTACACTTCCCTGAGCGTCAGGTTCACCCCCCCCCCACTGTTGCCTACTTTCTTTCCATAACTTTATCGGCTATTGTCGGGTTTCGTAAAATAGTCATAGTTTTTTTTTACGAAACCCAGTCACAGGTTCACTCCCCAATGGTGTACACTTCCCTGAGTCCCAGGTTCACTCCCCGCCAACTGCTGCCTACTCCCCATAACTTTGTCGGGTTTCGGTGTGTTGCGGCAGGTTTCGTAAAAATAGAAAAACCCCTAAAAATGCCACGTGTATTCAGTAAATGGATGTCAATTGTAGTCTAATATTCAGTATCTATTTAATATATATATTATTATTATTTATTATTTATTTATTATTATTATTATTATTATTATTATTATTATTATTATTATTATTATATATTATTATTATTATTATTATTATTAAATTTTATATTATTATTATATATATATATATTATATATAATAATATAATAATAATATAATATATATATATAATAATATATAATAATAATAATAATAATAATAATAATAATAATAATATAATATAAATAATAATAATAATAATAATAATAATAATAATATTTAATATTAATAATAATAATAATAATAATATATTATATAATATATATATTATTATTATTATTATATTATTATTATTATTATTATTTATTATTATATTTATTATCACGATAATATTAATAATTCACGAAAAGTACATGAATTACAAAACAACAAAATAAACAATCAAAATACAATAAATGAAAAACAGAATAAAACAAGATTTTAAAAATAATAATAAAATAAAACATAAAAGAGATTATACATAAATAGATATTCTTAATAAATTATAATGATTAATTATATATATTATTTATAAAAAATAATCATAATATAATAATAGATAATACATTACAATACAAAAAACAATAATAATAATAATATAATAATAATAATAATAATAAATAATAATAATAATAATAATAATAATAATATATAATAATAAATAATAATAATATAATATATAATAATAATTAATAATAATAATAATAATAATATAATAATAAAAAAAAAATAAAATAAATAAATAAAATAAATAATAATAAATAATAATAATAATAATAATAAATAATAATAATAATAATAATAATAATAAATAATAATAATAATAATAATAATATAATAATAATAATAATAATAAAATAATAATAATAATAATAATATAATAAATATAATAATAAATAATAATAATAATAATAATAATAATAATAATAATAATAATAATAATAATAATAATAATAATAATAATAATAATAATAAATAATAATAATAATAATAATAATAATAATATAATAATAATAATAATAATAATAATAATAATAATAATAATATAATATAATAATAATAATAATAATAATAATAATATAATAATATAATAATAAAAATAATATAAATATTAACCCACTCTTACTTTGATATTTTGAACTATGTTAATTGCACAATAGCAGAAGTTAAAAAATGTCGATCAAAATATTTTTGCCACTTTGAATCGGGCTGTCAGTTTCTGCACGTGTTCAATCTGGAAGTAGGTCAGCAGTTTATTTATATTCAACCGAGATTGTCGCACTTTTCACTCTCTCTATAAAAAAGAGTTCCTTATGGATACTGAATAGTGGCAAAGCATTATTCAGTATCTGATACTGAATAACCACTTCGTTTTCTTATTTAGGTAAGGCAAGATGTGATGAATAAAATAGTTTTCTTTCAACCAAATATACTGCTTGTAAAATAACAGCTTCTATAGCACTTCTACGGGGTTTTTATCGCAGCGTTAGGGAGGGGGGGTTCTTTTCTATTTCCCGCCTTTTTAAAAATGTGTTGTCCCATTTGGTGATATTTCACCGGCACGTTTCGTGAGCTAAACATTTAATAGATTGGGGGGGTTGCGGATGAGCTCCGGGGAAAAGGATGCTCAAACATTCATGAAAAAAATATATGGGGTTGGGGATGGGAGGCATCTATATTTGATACAATAAAGTGTTGTTAGATAGACAAGGGAATCAGAAGGATAAAAAACAAATCTTGACTTTACCTCTACTTGATTCCATTGCATGCATATGGGGCGAGTGCTCTACCTATTGAGCTATCGGGATCCCCGAAAAAAAAAGAAAGAATGAATGACCTTTGATAATGGATACTTCATAAAATTCAACTAAAATTTGAATTTCATATGGAGGTAGCCATTATAAACATTTGATCAAATTAAGAAATTAAGGAGCAGGCACCGGTGTAAGATAAGGATCTGAAAAATTTTTATGCGTCCTTCCTTACAAAGGAGCATACTATTTCCCGCCCATCAATGTTTTGTTTATTCATCTTAACAACGCAGCTACAACATTATTTCAGTCGTTTGTAGTGTTTCATTCATCCTGTTTTGTTGATAAAGGGGAAATCCGAAATGTCCATTTTATTTGTTGTAGTATATTAAATTGAAGCTTACATTCAATTTCTCTTCGAGCAACAACATTTCAATGTATGAACATACGGAAGGTTTTACATATTTAGGAAGTAAAAATTAGAAGTGATGTAACGAAATAACAGACGGAATGGGAAAAGAGAACTCAGCATTTAGAAAATTATACTAAGATTGAGCTTTTATATAGCGCAATATCCACTAAACTTTCTCAAAGCGCTTTACAAGTGGTCCCTGGCCAACAGCAAAACTAAACAGGTTGGACGGGACATGACGCCTGTCAGGCGATATTACATTTTTTTTCGATAGAGACGACGCTTTTAACGGCCTTGTACTCATTTTACACCTGACAGATTTTACGGTGATAGAATGTGGATATATAGCCTTTTTCCAGGAGCCGAACCCGGGACTTTCCGATCTGAACACATGTGTCATATCACAAGACCACATAGCCGCACAGGCAAACAACAACAACAACACAAGCACACTTTAATTTGTTATAATCCGAGCCATTTTCATGTCAATTATATTCCCAACCTGTTCCAAATTAGAGCATAATTAAATTCTTATATTCCCACGCACAGTGATTAAAGTATTAAAGGATGGTGGGGTGTCTAATTGTAATGAGTAATTGTAGTGAAACTAGAAGGAAAACCATTTGACATAGGAATAATTCAAGTATATGCCCCTACATCAACACATGATGATGAAGAAGTTGAGAAATTTTATGACGATCTAGATTTTGCTATGAAGCAACTAAAATCACAAGATGTAAAAATAATAATGGGTGACTTCAATGCCAAGGTAGGCAACTCAAGAACAAAAGAAATAATTGGTCCGTGGGGACTTAGAGATATGAATGAACGTGGTGAAAGACTCATTGATTGGTGTAGAGAAAATGAATTCATTGTTTCAAATTCATGGTATAAACAACATCCAAGAAGAAGATATACATGGATAAGTCCAGGCGATAGAACTTGAAACCAAATAGACTTCATCCTAATCTAGAAACGTCTTCGAAATGCAGTAAAATCAGTTAAAACCTTGCCCGGAGCTGATTGTGATAGCGACCATGTATGTACCTGTCATCTGCAAAGTGAGAAGTAGAATTTCTGAAAATAAATCAAGATCTTATAGAAAAGTTTGTTATTGAGGTAAAAAACGATTCCAATTGTTAGAAGTAGAAGAAATAACTGATACAGATGAATTATGGAACGGAATTAAAACCTCAATTAATGAAGCTATACAAGAAAATATACCACAGAAATCTAGAAAAGAGAATAAGAAGTGGATGACTAATGAAATTCTAGGACTAGTGGAAGAAAGAAGGCAATATAAATCAGATGTAGAAAAACATAAAACCTTAACAAAGAAAATAAAGAAAAAATGTAATGAAGCAAAAGAGAAATGGATAAATGATCAGTGTCTAGAAATAGAAATAAAACAAAACAGTAATAGCAAATTTATACATGAAAAAGATAAAAGAAGTCAGTGGCAAAAGAGTATGTTCAAGCACAGGATGCATAAAAGCTAAAGATGGCAATGTTTTGATGGATAGAACAGATGTGTCGAATAGAGGGTCAGAGTATATAGAGGAACTTTTTTATGATGAAAGAGAAAAACTAACAATAAACAAAGAGATAGACGGGCCACCAATTTTAAAAGAAGAAGTAGAAGCAGCTTTTAAAAAATGAAGTTAGGCAAAGCAACAGGCCCTGATAATATCCCAATAGAAATTATCATAACATTAGAGGATTTAGGTTTAAACACAGTGACAAATCTATTGAATAAGATATATGACAGAGGTAAAATTCCAGATGATTTATTAAAGTCAGTGTTTATAACACTTCCAAAGTCACCAGGGGCCATGGAATGCGAGTTACACCGAACGATTAGTCTTATGAGTCACTTCACGAAAATTCTCTTAAGAGTACTAATCAAGAACTCAATTTGGATTTGTCCCCGACAAAGGTACAAGAAATGCTATTTTCACCTTATCAATGTTGATGGAAAGATGTATTGAAGTCCAGAAAGACTTATTTATTTGCTTTATTGATTACTCAAAGGCATTTGATAAAGTTAGACATTGTGAGCTATTTAATATCCTTGAAGGACTAGACATAGAGGGAAAAGATCTTAGAATTATTAGAAACTTATATTGAAAACAATGTGCAGCCGTCAGGATTGAAGGAGAATTAAGTAAATATATACAAATTAAACGAGGTGTTAGACAGACCTTTTCAATATCTATAGCGAAACAATTATTAGAACTTTAGGAGATAGCCCAGGCATTAAAATCAATGGTGAGAATATCAATAATAAAAGATATGCAGATGACACAGCACTAATTTCAGACTCAAAATAAATTTTACAACTACTCCTCAATAAAATAGTCACAGAGAGTGAACGTATGGGGTTATACTTAAATGTAAAAAAGACAGAATGCATGGTTGTATCAAGGAGAGAAAGAAATCCAATATGCAACTTAATAAGCAATGGAAAAACTATAAAACAAGTTCGGGCATTTAAATATCTTTGATACATAATAACTTCAGATGGCAGATGCAACACAGAAATAAAACGAAGAATTGCAATAGCTAAAGACAGTTTTGATAAAATGAGTCTAATTTTTAAAAACCACAATATCTCAATGACAACAAAACATAGGGTTTTGAAGGCCTACGTATGGTCAGTATTATTATATGGCTGCGAAAGCTGGACAATTACAGAAGACATTAGAAAGAAACTGGAGGCAGCAGAAATGTGGTTTCTTAGAAGGATGTTAAGAATCTCATGGACAGAGAAGAAAACTAATGAAGAAGTATTAGAGCAAGCTGAAACTAAAAGGCTATTAATTCGTACAATAAGAAAAAGACAAATGCAATTTTTAGGACACCTAAATCGACTTAAATTTATTGAACATCTTGCTCTCACAGGAAAGATAGAAGGTAAAAAAGAGTAAAGGTAGACCAAGAAAAACATATTTGAATAGTTTGAACAGCTTGGTGACAAAAAAGAGAAGAGTAATATTAGTTTTCTGATCAAAGAGATGAATGGCGTATCATGATCACCGATGTCTGGCACAGACTTGGTACTTAAAGAGAGAGAGAGAGAGAGAGAGAGAGAGAGAGAGAGAGAGAGAGAGAGAGAGAGAGAGAGAGAGAGATATCTAAACATGTGGCCAAAAAATTCGTCATCCAATCATATATTGACGATTAAAATGACACTCAATTTGGCAAACATTCTCAACCCTGAATCTTCGGCTCTACTACAACTACGATGACTACTGCCACTACTACTACTACTACTACCAATACTGCTACTACTACTATGACTACTGCTACTGCTACTACTACCAATACTACTACTACTACTACTACTACTACTACTACTACTACTACTACTACTACTACTACTACTACTACTACTACTACTACTATTATTATTATTTCAAACAAATAAATATATTCACCGATTGGTGTAAACAAAATCAGCTTGAATTAAATGTTGAAAAAACGAAAGAACAGGTGTTTGGTGTAAAAAATAAAAACGACTTAAAGTGTGTGACGATCGGTAAAGATGATGTTGAGATAGTTGACTATTTTAAATATTTAGGAATAACCATTGATAGTTCCCTCAATTTCTCTCAACATATTAATATAATATCTAAGAAAGTTGCCCAAAGATTATACATCCTAAGGAAATTGAGAACATTTCAAGTAAGGAAGAAAACTATGTTAAGAGTTTATGACTCATTGATTAAAAGTGTAATTGCGTTTGGCTGCACCATATGGTTTGGCGGATGCCGACTTAAAGATAAATCAAAAATTTCAAAATCTATCAAAGAGGAATCAAAAATAATAAACCATCGTCTTGATGGAGTAGAAAGAATTCATGGAAAAGCAATAGAAAGGAAAGCATTCTCAATTACCAACAATAAAAAACATATTTTATACCATGAATTTAGTCTTTTACCATCTGGGAGAAGGTTTTGTCAGATTAAATGTAGAACTAACAAGTATAGATCAACGTTCGTTCCATCAGCAATAAAAATTTTGAATATTTCATATGGTACAGAAAAACCAAGGATTGATAAGTTGACTGATTAACTGATTAATTTATTTAATGTTAGATTAAGTGACCAATTGATAATGATGATAATTTTTGGTGTCGAATTGCCACAATTGTAACAGATTGAAAACGAAATGAATATGTTTATGTTGTGTATATAGCACGTGTGAAAGAAAGAGAGGAAGAGAGAGAGAGAGAGAGAGAGAGAGAGAGAGAGAGAGAGAGAGAGAGATAGAGAGAGAGAATGAGAGAGAGAGAGAGAGAAAATAAGTAGGAGTAAAATATCTATTCAATGTTACAGTTATCATTTAACGTTATAACAAGTGTAACTAAGTGACAAATTGCCATATTTATGACAATAGTATATATATATTATTAATTATTATTATTATTATTATATTATATTATTATATATATTATTATTATTATTATTATTATTATTATTATTATTATTATTATTATTATTATTATTATTATTATTATTATATTATTATATTATATTATATACTACTTACTTACTATACTACTACTATACTTACTCTATACTATACTACTATACTACTACTACTACTACTACTACTACTACTACTACTTACTACTACTACTATACTACTACTACTACTACTACTACTACTACTACTACGTACTACTACCTACTACTACTACTACTACTACTACTACTACTACTACTACTACTACTCTACTACTACTACTACTACCTACTCTACTACTACTACTACTACTACTACTAATATGACTGTTGCTACCGCTACTACTACCAATACTACTACTACTACTACTACTACTACTACTACTACTACTACTACTACTACTACTACTACTACTACTACTTCTACGTCACTCAGCTCTTTATTATTGTTTTCAGACACCCATTTTAATGATTTGTTCTCACTAAATTCTGTATTTATCAGACAATAAACGTTTAAGGTTACACATTGTTTTCTGTGTTGGCAGGCGGATTTTGTGAGTATGTTGCCCAAACGCATAGCATCAGTTCTTTTAAATTCTGAGTTTAAACATTTCAATATCATTTTTGTGTTAGGTTGGTATGACATATCAATAAAAATCTTGAAAATTGTGTCGGTAAGAAACGAGTTTAGCGAGTTTCATTGTATTAGATATATTTTTTTTTGGGGGAGGGATTTAGTTGTCAAGAATAGGCGTGGCTTATGAGTGGGCTGTCCCATATGTCATTCAATTCATTTATAAAGTACATTTGAAAACAAACAACAAAAACATAATAAAATGATCAGGATTGTTTTTATCTATTATACTCCACTTAGTTTTGCGCATTGATATAATATTGTCGCGCCCCTGATATCAGGCATTGACGTAAATATATTAAGTAGTACCACGACTACCTCAACTTAAAAGAGCAATAATGTAAGATTTTGAGGTTAGCATGGTAAAAGGAATCGTTGGATATCTTGTTGTGATAGAAATCTATTGATTTAACGAAAGACAAACCTGTTTGGATTATATCTTCAAACAAATCCTTGTTAGTTTTCATTCCACGGAGACTGGACAGGTCAGGTTTGGAATTGTTTTATCATTAAATGTGAATCAACATCTATTTTTTAAAAAAGTAGTCCTTAAGAGCCATTAAGCCCATGGAGTTTATCCCGGTTTCCATAGCTTGAAACGGACAATAGCAATTGCTTGCTATTCTTTGGATAGGACGCTAGTCTATAGTAACGTACTTTCCGCCAGATCTAACAGACCCAGTTACTAATTTATTATTGTCGGGTGAGCAGGGTGAATCAGAGAAAAAAAATGTTCTCGTTGTACCCGAGACCGATCTCGGTTACTTTCTGTATGAAGCGATTGCTCTACCAACTGAGCTATCTGAACCCCCTAACAGAACATCTATAGAGGGAACGACGAAGGGAATTGACGTCACTCAACTCTTTGTTGTTTTTATTTATAAACAGTCCGATAGTTGTTTTGTTTTTCACTGAATTATGCCAATCTGACTATAAACGTTAAAGGTTACAGGCAGTTTTGTGATTCGGTCCAGTATATCCGGCTACCGGATGATGTGAGTATTTGATCTAAACGCATAGCATCAATGGATAGAATTATACAGGGGTGGGTGGATCTGATGAAGATCAGAGTAGGAAGAAACGGAAGTCAGATTTTTTATTAAAAAAAATTAAAAAACAGAATTTGAGGGTATGAACGAGTTTTTTCTTTTTCTTATTTAATACTTTATGATGCTGTTTCGTCTTTACGAAACCAGGCGAAACCCGTCGAAACCCACTGAAACCCGCTGAAACCCGCCGAAATCTATAGTTTCAGGTTCACTCCCCACTGGTGCACACCGCCCTTATTCCAAGGTTCACTCCCCACTGCTGCCCACTTCCCACACATTTGTCAGGTTTCGTCGGGGTTCGTCGGGTTTCGTCGGGTGTCGTAAAAGAGAACCACCATTTTTATGATATAGTTTTACCTTGAGCATTTGACTAAGTGTCTTTGAAAACGTACCAAGTCAAGGCGATAGTAGGGTGCTAGAGGCTGTGGACTGTAAAGAGTAATCAACAATAATGGATATAACAGCTTCAACGTAGAACAAATTAAAAAACACGGAACGTTTCGGGCTCAAAATCATTATCAGCCAACAACAACAAAAAACTAATAAAGACATAAATTACTTACTTAGGCCGCTTCTACATGACTAAATTTCAGATAAACGACAAATAAAGTTTATATGTCCTCTCTGTAGAATAATCTTGGAAACATAAACCATATTATATTCATTTTTGTTTAAAACGTAGTAAGTCTCGTCTTCATCATTCAAAGAAAACCCCAATTTTGTTTAATTAATTCTTTGATTTAAAGAGGACAATACATTTCTTGTGTGCCTCGTAGATTTACAATACCCCGAGTGTTTTGACAATCCAAATTTTCTCTGTTGATTCTATGGAGTCCAAAATAGATTGATTCCATATTTTCTGTTAGGATGCGACTTAGGACGATTTGAAAGGCACCTAATCCCATGTTTTATAAAATGGATCTTTTATATAGCGCAATATCCACTAAACGTGCTCAAACACTTTACATGGGGTCCCTGGCCAACAGCACCATTGAACATTTAGGATAAGACAGACATGACGCCTGTAAGGCGATATTATATTTTTTTAAAGAGCCAGGTACTCATTTTACACCTGAGTACGGTGAGAGAATGTGGGTAAAGTGCCTTTTCCAAAGACTCAACTATGCGCCCAGCGAGGCTTGAACACAGGACCTTCGGATCCGAAAGCGGGTGTCATACCACAAGACCACATAGTCGCACGAATGTTAAGGATTTTGAAGTGTGAAGGTAAATAGGTGATCAATAAAGTCAACTATATTATAGCAATTTCTGATTTTTATCTCCTAAAAGTAGTCAATTTTTAAGTCAAGTCTACTTATAAAAAATATGTAAATTTTCATAAATAAAAAAAAACAACAGAAATAAACTGAACCTCACTCTTAGTCTCAGATTTATTTGATTAGAGGTGAACCAATGATAACTCTCTCCTTACCAACCATTTTCATGATTTCCCCAAAACTGAAAAACCCAACTAACACAAACATTTTTTTTATCACTCAAACACACTGACAGAAAGGTTCTTGCGATACGGGTCTAATATCTTTAGCAAAATATGCTCCACATATAAAACACTGTTCATTTTCTGTAAATTTTATGATTTATACAAGAAATTTGAATAAGAAAAATGTTGGTTGTATCGTAGCTAATGTGACGATTTTCCTATAATTGGTAAGGAGAAGGTTAGGCCTAAACAAGCTAGGCCTAAATAATTTTTGTTTGTAATGTACCAACCGCAGTGCATAAAAAGACTGACAGGGAAGACACTTTTTTTTTTAGACCCAGGCCATCCTATCTAATGACCCTCTTAATTAGTAAAAATTGTATTTGTTAGGTTAATTATTATGTGTTTAGTAGCAGTAGAAAGGCATTGGCATTAACTGCTTCTGTATCGTACGTTATGATAATTTTTTTTTTTTAATTTAAAAAAAAAATGAAATAATGGTTGAAATATTAATGTTGCCTAACGCGTTCATGGAGGGTGGGGGGTTAATTGGGCAGTTGGTCAGTTAGAAGATATATTGGGTTGGTGGGTTGTAATAAATTTTGTTACTTTTTTTGATGGTTTAAATTAACAATTAAATAGCTGATCATGGTTGGATGTGGATAGTAGATAAAATGTGTTGTGATTGGTGGATGACAGAGATCCTGTACCAATCGGTTTATTGATGATTCAGGGCTGTTTGTAATGTTGTTTAGATAAATTGTCTGGGACTGGTAGAGGTTTAGTAGGGGGGGGGGGGTGTTGGATTCTGAGGGTTTTGATTGGTGTGAGTTGAAAGGCTGCAGCCTATCAGCTGATCGGAATATTCGAACTTCTGTAATATGGGGTTATTGTGGAAATGAGGTTAGGTTTAGGTTTTAGGTTGGATGGGGGGGGGGGGTGAGGTTTCTGAATTGCTTCTGTTGTTGGGATGTTGAATACACGGGTCAAACGTCTTGTGGGTATTTTAATTGTTGTGGTCGGTTGATGTTCTTGGGCTATTGCTAAATTATGGGAGTAGATTGGAACTGGTGATGAAGGTGGTTATGATTTTAAAAGGAAACTTTTGATTAATTTGTTAGTAACCTATTCCCTTGCTCCCTTAGGAGTCCAAGGGTGGCCACCCACTTTCCCGCTCTCTAGCCGAGCGTCATTCGCTGCTTCAACTACTGTGCACGTGGTCTTTCCCTTTGCAGCATTGGTTATTTTATTATTCTATGAATATGGTTAATTTTTCGATAAGGTTAGAATCGGGGGGGGGGGGGGGGCAGTTGTGACTGTGGGTGTACAAGGTGTACGTTTTAATATTATAAATATTGTAAATATTCTTCTTTCCAATTCGGCCCCGACTGATCTCATCAGAATACATGTGGTCCACGGCAGTCTAGACGCCGCAGCGCAATTGTTTCAGCCGCGCTTCAGGCGGGACAAGACCCCTCCGGCATGCTGCGCGGCACACACATTGCCCCGCGCCGTCTCTGCCGTGGGCCGTTGCGCCGAGTTCGCCGGGGCCGCATCGGAAAAAAAAATATAAAAAATAAAAAAAAAAAAAGGGGGGGATTATATCTTACTAAACACTTGTGTCACGTCCTTCCCTTTGGTTGCCAATCATCAGATTGATTTATTCAAGTTCTTTAAATTATATATCACAGACTTAGTATTATTAAACATGCAGTATAGAAATATACATAAACAAGAATAAACGTTATGTAATATAACGTCAACGCACAAATGCAGTTAACTAATGATACGAATATAATGTATTCTATTAATATATTCAATTGTGACAATATTTAGAAGTAACTAAATGTAGTTCAGTGTATTATATATGGAAGTATAATTTTAGTTATTGCAAAGGGCAATAACTCAATAATAATAATACACCATAACACCTCCCTTCTAGCCTGAAAGATAGTGAAGGCTAAACCATCAAAATATTATTATAGACACACATAATGTGGTAGTTCGCTTAAAACACTAATTCAAGTTAATTTGAAATTCCATGTTACACATCCGGAAGATCGCCGTTGCGATTAACATTTAAAAGTCCGTACGAACAATACTATTTCAAATGTCCGGTGATCACATACACTATATCAAGTCCATTTGACAGTCCATGCACTGGAATAATCTGTTACAATATATCATGAGTCTCGTTGTCATAATTATAATATAATCACATCTTAACTACTGTGGCGTGTGCGCAGTTGGTCGACGTGTCTTCTCAAAGTAGGACCATCCGGCACAATTTTCAAATCGAACAATAGGCTTCCAATCACTGATGCTACAACCGCTGGCACCCACTTGTCCCTACGCCCCCTCTGAAAAGACAGGGCATAGCACTGGCTGTTCACTGTGAACTTAGTTTTCCCTGACGAGCGAAGATTTACATGGCTATGAGGCAGGAGCACATCTATCTTCGTCCGTATCTGTCGACCAATCAGAAGTTCGCTTGGGCTATAGCCACTCCACGGGGGAGTTCTCCGGTACTGGATCAAGAACTCGTGTAAGGCCTCACTGGTGCTGAGGCTGGATTTCCTCAGCGACTTTTTAAATGACTGCACCAGTCTCTCAGCTGCACCGTTGGTCTCTGGATGATACGGGGCTCCCTGCAGTTGTTGAATACCCCGGCTCTCACAGAAGCTGGCAAACTCAGCTGACGAGAAGCACTGCGCATTATCAGTGACGATGGTATGCGGGTAGCCAAAATGCGCAAAATCCTCGTCCAGCTTTTGAATTGTCGCCTTCGTGGTGATGGATGTCAACTGGTGGACACACGGATATTTGGAGTATGCATCCACCACCACGAGCCAGTTGTGTCCTTTGAAATTCACGGCGTGGTCGATATGGACACGTTCCCATGTTTGTTGGGCATAATCGTACTGCCCGAGGACGGTGACAAAGGTCGGGCCGCATTCCATTTGTCACCGTTTTTACTCGTTGATGTTGACTTCTCTTCCGACAGGCAGACTTTATGTGGCCCTTAATGCCGCAGTGGTGGCAAAGGGCTTACTTGAATCGACAGGCATCACTTGAGTGGTTCCCGAGGCACCGGTAGCATCGGGTCATCTTGTTCCTGTTCTGCGTTGATTTTGATAGGTGGTTGATGTTTGGAGACTCTTTGTTATGCGCCGTGGGCAGTTTACGAGCCGGATTACGATTGGGCTGGAACTTAAACACATCGGCATTTGATGTGCCGACCGTCTCTTTGGCAACTTTTCCAGCCTCCTTCACTTCCGCGGCGATTAAACGTCAGCTCGCCGTACTTTCCTTTGAACAAGGCTTTGATGGTTGCCTCGCTTTTGATCGAGCAAACGAATCGAGTCCTCATTGCTTCGTCCAACGGGTCCTTGATCGAGGAAAAATCACACGTAGCTGCCTCTTGCCGACAGTCTCTCCTGGCTTCCTTTCTCTTCGTGTCCAGAATTTGTAACGCTCCCGAACAACGAATTTTTTGGGGTTGAAATAGTCAACCATGTGCTGCCGGATCTCGTCCATCGATAACTCGTTGACGTTCTTGGGAGGAACGCTCTGTGAAGCCAGGTTTGCCAGCAGCTTGAAGATAGCACACGATTGGTTGGTGATAAAAATCTCCCCAATCCTATCCGATGGAATGGAGTTGGCCTTTACGAACGTCTGGAAACGTAATCAATAGTCCGTCCACAGCTCTGCGTTTGAATCAAACTCGCAGAACCTGGTGTTGGTCACTGATGACTTGGGTCGATCCATCACCAAGGCCATTAACGTTTCAATCTGTTGACGCTGCATCTCCATCTGCTTTTGTTGTTGGGCCATCTGATCACGCAATAGCCCAATCAGCTCCTCGTTGGTCCATGCTGCTCGTGTAGTCATGACGATACGTCCAAAGAAGCCAATAAACG
>NC_088374.1:11981941-12009441 GCF_034508935.2 Berghia stephanieae
TTATTTAAGACTTTATGATGCTGTTTCGTCTTTACGAAACCAGGCGAAACCCGCCGAAACCCACTGAAACCCGCTGAAACCCGCCGAAATCCATAGTCTCAGGTTCACTCCCCACTGGTGCACACCGCCCTTATTCCAAGGTTCACTCCCCACTGCTGCCCACTTCCCACAAATTTGTCAGGTTTCGTCGGGGTTCGTCGGGTGTCGTAAAAGAGAACCACCGGTTTTATGATATAGATTTACCTTGGGCATTTGACAAATGCCTTTGAAAAAGTACCAAGTCAAGGCGATAGTAGGGTGCTAGAAGCCGTGGACTGTAAAGAGTAATAAACAATAATGGATATAACAGCTTCAACGTAGAACAAATTAAAAAACACGGAACGTTTCGGGCTCGAAATCATTCATCAGCCAACAACAACAAAAACTAATAAAGACATAACTTTCTTACTTAGGCCGCCCCAACATGGCTAAATTTCAGATAAACGACAAATCAAGTTTATATGTCCTCTCTGTAGAATAATCTTGGAAACATAAACCATATTATATTCATCTGTGTTTAAAACGTAGTAAGTCTCGTCTTCATCATTCAAAGAAAACCCCAATTTTGTTTAATTAATTCTTTGATTTAAAGAGGACAATACATTTCTTGTGTGCCTCGTAGATTTACAATACCCCGAGTGTTTTGACTATCCAAATTTTCTCTGTTGATTCTATGGAGTCCAAAATAGATTGATTACATATTTTCTGTTAGGATGTGACTTAGGACGATTTGAAAGGCACCTAATCCCATGTTTTATAAAATGGATCTTTTATATAGGCAATATCCACTAAACGTGCTCAAACACTTTACAAGGGGTCCCTGGCCAACAGCACCATTTAACATTTAGGATAAGACAGACATGACGCCTGTGAGGCGAAATTATAATTTTTTTCGGACAAGGCTGTTAAGAGCCAGGTATTCATTTTACACCTGAGTACGGTGAGAGAATGTGGGTAAAGTGCCTTTTCCAAAGACTCAACTATGCGCCCAGCGAGGCTTGAACACAGGACCTTCCGATCCGAAGCGGGTGTCATACCACAAGACCACATAGTCGCACGAATGTTAAGGATTTTGAAGTGTGAAGGTAAATAGGTGATCGATAAAGTCAACTAAATAATAGCAATTTCTACTTTTTATCTCCTAAAAATAGTCAATTTTTAAATTTTCAAATAGACAAGTCTACTTATAAAAAATATGTAAAGTTTCATAAATAAAAAAAAAAACAACAGAAATAAACTGAACCTCACTCTTAGTCTCAGATTTTTTTGATTAGAGGTGAACCAATGATAACTCTCTCCTTACCAACCATTTTCATGAGTTCCCCAAAACTGAAAAACCCAACTAACACAAACATCTTTTTTATCACTCAAACACACTGGCAGTAAGGTTCTTGCGATACGGGTCTAATATCTTTAGCAAAACATGCTCCACATAATAATAATAATAATAATGATAATAATAATAATAATAATAATAATAATAATAATGATAATAATAATAATATAATAATAATAATAATATAATAATAATAATAATAATAATAATAATAAATAATAATAATAAATAATAATATATAATAATAATAATAATAATAATAATAATAATAATATAATAATAATAATAATAATAATAATAATAATAAAATAATAATAATAATAATAATAATAATAATAATAATAATAATAATAATAATAATATTATTATTATTATATTATTATTATTATTATTATTATTATTATTATTATTATATTATTATTATAATAATAATGCTGAAAACTTATATAGCGCTATAACTCCGAGACACCAGACTCTAAGCGATTAAATTACAAATTACTTTGGCTGAAACATACTAATTCACACACACAAGCACACACAAACACACACACACATACACACACACACAACACAACACACAATACAAACCAAACATATCTTGTTCTCATACCATCTACTAAAATCGAAACAAATATGTTTTAAGCGAACGTTTAAAAATAGACACAGATTCTTTTTTACGAATGCTCTGCGGTAAGGCGTTCCAAATAGAGGGTCCGAAATGAGAAAAGGATCTCATTCCAGCATTTTTCCGAATTCGAGGGACAACTAGTTTTGTGGAATCACTGGCCGAACGTAAGGGGCGGGGTTTTGAATATCTTTCAATTAGTTCTGAAAGGTAGGAAGGGGCAGTACCTTCAAGACAACGGTACACTAAAACACAAGCTTTGAATTTAATCCTTTTCTCAACAGGCAGCCAATGCAGGTCCTGAAGTAGAGGTCCTGCAGAGTCGCACCTACGCTTCATGAATACTAGTCTGGCAGCGCTGTTTTGGACAATCTGAAGACGTTTCAGATTGTATTGCGAAACGCCAAACAACAGAGCATTACAATAATCCAATTTCGATAGTACGAGGGACACAACTAGGTGCTTGGTCACATCCTCAGATATGAACCGTCTAATGGAAGCAATCTTTTTTAGTTGGAAAAAGAGAGATTTAACCAAATTATTAACCTGATGCTCCATCGACAGTCCAGAGTCTAAGAATGTGCCAAGGTTTTTCACTTTGTCAACAATTTGAATGGAGGCATTCCCCAACTTCTAATCTGTTTCACTTTTCCACTTCCTGTTCCCCACATACAGCACCTCCGTCTTATCATCATTCAGTTTCAGTCGGTTCTCATTCATCCATTTCTTAACACTTTGGATACAATTTTTACTATTGGCTGATACTTCTTGTAAATTTCTCGTATTGGAAACGCAGTACAATTGCGTATCATCAGCGTATTGATGGTAAGACAGACCGAAACTTCTGATGATTTTAGACAGAGGGCCAACGTACAAAACAAAAAGAACGGGTCCAAGTACTGAACCCTGGGGAACCCCACAATCAAGAAAGATGAACCATGAACCATTGTCTATAACAAAGAGGGGATCATTAACAACCCTAACAAGTTGCAGTTTCCGTCGAATGATGTTGCCTATAAGCAGACTGAAATTTTTCTTCAAGACAATTATTTTTAAGATGAGACAGTAATTGTTTCAAAACGAGCTTTTCTAAGATCTTAGAGAGAAAAGGAAGATTAGAGACAGGGCGATAGTTTTTTAAGTTCTCTTTATCGAGATCAGGTTTTTTCAAAAGGGGTTTGACATGAGCAACTTTGTAAATGTCTGGTACAGCACCTGACTGCAACGAATTATTAACAATACATGTAAATGGTGTTAAAATTACATCAATGCATTTTTTTAGAATGACAGTATTTACGGGGTCTAAATCACAACTTTTAGTTGGAGACGACATAATGCAATCACATAAGTCAGCTTCAGTAATCTTGAAAAATGTGTTAATGAATCACCATGAAACGTGTCAAATGTTGTATGGATCGATTCAGACGAGAGTTCTTACCAGGGTGCTTGACGTCTCACTTTTACTGCTCTAGTTGTTAAGGGAGCATGCTTGTCCACTGTACCAACAATTGACTCGTGGAGACCATTCGCATCATGTTTATTTTTAACGTTATGGTCAAGGTCTTGTTTAAAAATGTTCATGTTTATATTCTTCAAATTACGAGATGTTATCATCTTTTTTACTTCGTGCTTCATTGGAAATAAAACGCAAAACACAATTAAATGATGGTCAGAGATTAATTTATCAATATTTGAGACAGGTGAAGAGAGAGAATGTTCAATGTCTGTAATGACATGATCTATTGTGTGGCCATGGTTGTTTGTAGGACCGCTTACAAGTTGAATATAGTTTTTTGTGTCAATAATCTCCCGAAATACTTTCGATTCATTTTTGTTTCCGAAATAATCAATGTTAAAATCACCCATAAAAATATTATGCTTTTTGTTAATGGATTGCATAGACATAAATTCTCCGAACTCAGATAAAAAATCAATTGTTGATATTTTGTTTTGTTGGCTTGGTGGTGGGCGGTAGACACAGTGAAACGACTTTTTAAAATTATTTTCATGAATGGCAAATCCAGCGTATTCAAAACTTCTAAAATTATCATGGTGGAATGATATCTTGTCAAAGAGTGACAAGTTGTAAATAATTGCAATTCCACCTCCTTTCCTCCCAATGCGTGGAAATGATTTAATACAAAAGCCTTCGGGTGTAATTGCTTTCATAATTGGATCATCATATGAATGATTACGCCATGTTTCCAAGATGACAAAAATAGTAATTTTATGATCTTCAATAATGTCGATTATGTCTTTAGTTTTATTACGACACGATCTAACATTTAGTAATCCAATTTTTAAACTGGTATGATCACTACGTGCAGGTTGTTGTTGTTGTTGTTGCTCAAGACGGTGCTGTTGCTGCGAGTTGTTGTCATGGTGGTCGTTAATTTCATACTGACTGTCACGGACAGTGTTGACATTTGACAAGGAACGGTGAGGATTATTCATTGAAGTGATTAGATTGGATGGGGGACGAGTGTTGATAAATTGAAGCGAGGATCGAGGTCGTAGGGAGGCGGGCGTAGGGTTGGCCGATGCCCAATGACGGTGGTTATCGGGCGTTGTTTTCGTCTACCCCATCTGAGTCTGTTCATAAAATTAGTATTATAAATAGATCGATGTACACGGTAGTTGTTAAAAGTTGTAAAATATAGAACAGTGAATAAAGTTTCCAATATGGCTGTAAACAAATAGCAGTTTAAAACTATGTTCGACTTTGGAAAATCCATACTTAAATTTTAAAATTTTAGAAAAACCCTCTGTTAGAAATCGTTAAAATGTATATCAATAAAACCACAAGACTATCACAAATCAGATGGTATTAAAATCCAGGCGAAATGTCAGATAAAAATCACTCAAAACACGTAAATGAATTCGGTACCTTTTGAGTATAAAAACCCACGCTGTCGCATGATAACGTATCGCGTATCGCGTATCTATCACATAATCAGACTCATTTTTTTTTGTGTGCGACTTTTTGATCATGCTTTCAGATCGAGCCTCGCTTGGCGCAAAGTTGAGTCCTTTGAAAACAAATCTCTTTACTCACATTCTCATATCGTACTCAAGTGTAAAATGAGTACCTAGCCGTTAACAGCGTTGTCTCTGTCGTAAAAAAAATTCTAATATCGCCTAATCGGCGTCATGTCCCGTTCGACATGATATGTGTTGCTGTTGGTTCCCTTTATCTATAAAACACGATACATGAAACACGTAGAGACCTGAACAACGCGTACCCGATGTGGACTAGAACCCGAAACTGCAGAGCATCGAGTTGAACGGTGCGTTGTGACAAAACTTCCGGGCGGGTTTGCGACGGTGCACGAGTGCAAGGAAGAATTTGCTGATTGGGTCGATCGTCATAACATAGTAGTGTGAGCACCATTAGCAGCTGCTATGAATTGGTCGATCGTCATAACATAGTAGTGTGAGCACCATTAGAAGCTGCTGCTGACTGGGTCGATCGTCATAACATAGTAGTGTGAGCACAATTAGAAGCTGCTGCTGATTGGGTCGATCGTCATAACATAATAGTGTGAGCACAATTAGAAGCAACTGCTGATTGGGTCGATCGTCATAACATAATAGTGTGAGAACCATTAGAAGCTGCTGCTGACTGGGTCGATCGTCATAACATAGTAGTCTGAGCACCATTAGAAGCTACTGCTGATTGGGTCGATCGTCATAACATAATAGTGTGAGAACCATTAGAAGCTGCTATGAAATGGTCGATCGTCATAACACAATAGTTTGAGCACCATTAGAAGTTGCTGTTGCTGCAATCATCACTTATTCTATTCATCTTTAGTGTTTCATTCATCGTGTTTTGTCGGAAAAGGGGAACTCCGAAACGTCCGCGTAATCTGTCTTCTCGAACAAATTAACTCTTCCTTTCATTTACTCTTATTATTTAGTGGAGAAATACGACAATCTGTGGATATTGCTCTATATAAAAAGCAAAGAATATTTCTTTCTGTTAAAAAAAAAAATGCCGCTATGAGCTAAATGGGTCATTGAAATATTTACATTGTGACATCCAAGCTAAAAAACAAACAAACATACTAATACCGGCAATATTTTTAGGCATAATGAGAATGATCATGTGATAGATACGTCATACGTCATGCGCGATGCGCGATACGTAAAATCTGCTCATCCTCTCTGTGCTGTTGTGTGTGTCAAGTCAAGGTGTCAAGGACGTCTTTTTCCTAAATCTAAATTAGCTTTTATGTAGAGCAATATCCGCTAAATGTGCTCAAAGCATTTTACAAGGGGTCCCTGGCCAGCAGCAACATATAACATGAACGACGAGACATGACGCCTGTTAAGCGATATTACAGTTGTTATTTTTTCGGACAGAAAATTCTGTTAAAGCCAAGGTACTCATAATATACCGGATTACGGTGAGAGAATGTGAGTAAACAGCCTTCTCCAAGGATTCAACTATGCGCCGAGCGAGGCTCAAACCCAGGACCTTCCAATCCGAAAGCGAGTGTCATACCACTAGACCACATAGCCGCACTACTGTCCTGTTTTTGTGCATTTTGGACTTTATCTCGAGTAAACTGTTGTTGTTGTTGTTTGGATTAAATTCTATACAGTCATAGTCATCTCCGTTTTCTTTATATTTTGGACATTTTGAGCGTCTTGTACACCCAGGAATCCCGAGATAAAAAGGTAGATTAACCCTCTTCTTACCACCTATTGGAAAATCGTCACATTCGTTTCAATCCAACCAGCACTTTAATTAATCATTCTGATTTCTTTTGTAAATCACACAATTTATAGGGAAATGTTTTATTATAGCTATAAATACGTGACGCTGTGTTGTAGAGTTCAATTTGCTGATCAATATTATGCATAAAATATATTTGTTGCTTTTCTCTTTGAGTAAGATAAAAACTATTTTTGTGTTTGGTGGGTGATAAATTTTGGGGAAAATTCTGAAAATGGCTGGTAAGGGTTAACTCTCACCTGTTCGTAGCCATCGTTAATGATAGAACGAAGTTGACGTTACTCAGGTTTTTGTTCTTGTTTTTTTTATGCCATCCGCGTTTATGGGTAATTCTCACTAAACTATATTAACCAGACTACAAACGTTTCAGGTTATACATAGTTTTGTAAGTCGGTCTGTTATACTTCCGGATGGCAATGTTTGAACATCTTAGCCAAGCGCATTCTATCTATAGCATTACACTGACCAAAACATGACGTCAAAAGACAAGTCTTTGACCACAACAGAAAACAAATCGTGAGTTGTATTCAATATTTCAACCAATGTTGTTTTCTTGAACTATACTAACGGCAACTCACCAGACGCTGCACAAACCTAAAATAATGACGTCAAAGATAAGTCCTAGTGGGTTCCAGCGTAGCCATCGTTAAATTTATAGCCTGACACTAGAACCCCCGAGAACTTACAGTTTGATGGCATATCTAAGGATTGTGCAGCATCTAGTGAGTGGTCGTGAATAGAGCTCAAGAAATCAAGTGATTCCATTGGTTGAACTAGTGAATAAAACTCACGATTTCTTTCTTTTGCGACCAACGACTTGTCTTTTGACATCATCTTTTAGGTCAGTGCCAGGCGATAAGTTAACGATGACTACGGTTCGAGTGTCAGGCCGTAGCCATCGTTAACTTATAACCTGACACTGAGACCCAAACAGACTGGTCTTTTGACGTCATTTCTTGTTTTTTTGCACCGCCTAGTGAGTTGTCATTAGAAGAGCTCAAGAAAATGAGTGATTCTATTGGGTGAACTATTGAATACAACTCACGATTTGTTTTCTTTTGCGACCAAAGACTTGCCTTTTGACGTCATTTTTTGGTCAGTGTCAGGTTATATGTTAACGATGGCTACTGTTCTAGTGTCAGGCTATTAGTTTACGATGGCTTAGGTTCTAGTGTCAGGTTATAAGCTAACGATGGCTACTGTTCTAGTGTCAGGCTATTAGTTTACGATGGCTTAGGTTCTAGTGTCAGATTATAAGTTAACGATGGCTACGGTTCTAGTGTCAGGCTTTAAGTTAACGATGGCAACGGTTCTAGTGTCAGGCTTTAAGTTAACGATGGCTACGGTTCTAGTGCCAGGCTTTAAGTTAACGATGACTACGGTTCTAGTGTCAGGCTTTAAGTTAACGATGACTACGGTTCGAGTGTCAGGCTTTAAGTTAACGATGACTACGGTTCTAGTGTCAGGCTTTAAGTTAACGATGGCTACGGTTCTAGTGTCAGGCTTTAAGTTAACGATGACTACGGTTCTAGTGTCAGGCTATTAGTTAACGATGGCTACGGTTCTAGCGTTTACGAAGGCATTTACATTTGCTACCTACGATTTGTGATTTCCATTGTGGACTGTGACTACATGTAATTGTTGCTCTATCAAGTGTCTATTAATTAGTAGATTTTGTTTGACCTATCAAGACAAAGGGATATGTGCCACTCTTTTACACGTGTTCGGACAAACATATTTAGTTGTATATAAACAATAACATGAATTAAATCGACATATCTCTCTCTCTCTCTCTCTCTCTCTCTCTCTCTCTCTCTCTCTCTCTGATCAGTGATATCATCATCATCATCATCATCAAATTCGTATTTCTTATCAATTTTTATTCTACATCCACTTCTTAGGGTCCAATTTATCCCTACAAAATACCTATTGGAGACGCTGTATTATTACATGTAAGCCTTTTGGTAATATTGAATTACAAATTCGCCATAAAATGCTATTGTTATGTGTTTTTCTTCAGAACAAAAATGATGTCAAAAGGACTGTCTTTCGTCGCTGTCGTTATCACTATATGTCTCCAGTACAGTCTAACTAAGGGTAAGATGAAGATGCTTCATAACATACATAAATAAAGAAATGAAAAAAAAACAATGAATAAAACATCTTCAAAAAAGGACAAAACACACAATCACCTAACGTTTCAGCCCAAAACCCTTCTTCAGCCCACATCAACCACAAAGAAAAAAAAAACATGAATACATTACTAAATAAAAATCAGATAAGCGGCCGATCTGCCCGTATATTTTCTAATGTATTTATGATTTTGTTGTTGTTGGCTGAAGAAGGCTTTTGAGCCCGAAACATCCCGTGTTTGGTTTGCTTGTTTGTTTGTTTGTTTGCTTGTTTTGAATCTGTTCTATTCATTTGTTGTTTTTATTACTTTTTACAGTTCACAGCTTCTACCAGCTTTGTATTACTAGAAAAGTGAATGGATCGATTCTTTTAACAATAGTGTCGGGGCTCAGAATGGTTCCGTCTAGACCGTGTAGATATCTATGTGCGGCTATGTGGTCTAGTGGTATGATACTCTCTTAAGGATCGGAAGGTCCTGAGTTCGAGCCTCGCTCAGCGCATAGTTGAGTCTTTGGAAAAGGCTCTTTACTCACATTCTCCCACCGTACTCAGGTGTAAAATGAGTACCTGGCCGTTAACAGTGTTCTCTCTGTCGGAAAAAAAATGTAATTTCGCCTAACAGGCGTCATGTCTCGTTCTATATGTTACATGTTGCAGTTGGCCAGGGACCCCTTGTAAAGTGCTTTGAACACATTAAGTGGATATTGCGCTATATAAAAGCTCAAGTTATATGTAGATAGTAGAAAACGGTTGGGGCTGGTGATCGTGAGTATTCTAACAAAAGAGTGAAAATGGAGATGCTTCGTATGGGGACAATACAGACAATGGACGTTTAGAAAATCTTGTCCAGAAAATAAGCATTGAAGAACACTAGACTTATCTGAATAACACCTGGAATGAAGCATGGCTAGACATTCTTGGTAGAAAATCAAGACATGACAAAGTTTGGCTTTCAAATAAAACCCTGATATCTTGAATGAAAAAGCTTAAACTGGAAATAAATCAATGCCAGAATAACGAAGAAAAGAAAGATCTGAAATGACGTCATTTATAGATCAGTGCACTGTCAAATGTTGTTATTATGTAAGAGAGTAAGCTTATGCAAGAAATTTACTCAGTAGTTTTGAGAAAAACATGATCATAAAACACGGTAAATATTAGAAAGAACCATGGGGTTAGCTGCAGGAGATTGCATTTATGCTCGATGGTGTCCACAAAACACGGTCGTCGCAACTCAGGGGATACGTATAAAACTTAGGGGATACGTTAAAAAACTCAGCGGATATCAGTGACAGATTGATATTATTTTTGGTTATTATACATAAAATGCGTCATTTATCAAAGTACTTTTATGTCATAAGAGGCGGGGTTTGATAGTAATGTTCGAGAAAATTCTTGTTATTTTTAACATACAAGTTGAGCATGATTCGCTATTACTTGAAAGAGGCAGGTTTTGAATATTAATTTGGGATGTCAAAGATCAGTAGGAGTGGTCAAAAAGAATTGTGGGATAGTTTACGATAGGGTTCAAAACAGGGTGTTTCTATTCTATATGTCATTCTTTAATTCTACATTTGACATCTTTTATTTTGCATTTGACTTGACTATGAGCTGCACATATTAACTTTTGTGCTCACCATCATTGATTGAATTTTACGGACATAGAAAATATTCAACGCATATTGAAAATGGTTACATAGGCAAAATGAATTTACATTTGGATTGATTTTACGGATTTGGAATTTATGAAGCTGATTGAACTATGACCATGCAATTTGATTTGGATTTGGAATTTATGAAACCGATTGAATTATGACCATGCTATTTGATTTGGATTTCGGAATTATCACAACAAATAAAGCTGTAAGAAATGGAACTTGGAATCTCGATTTTTATTTGAATGTCTTGATGTTGTACATTCAGTTATCATCATCGGCCCTTGAACTCTTTCGTCATTATTAACGTCTACAACGCAAGGCAAAGGATAATATTACTATCTATCAAAAACACCACTATGCGATCATCAGCCATTACATATGTGTGCAACTACCCCACGATTAGTGCTCAATAAAACAAATGATCCTATTGGCTGAACTATTGAATACAAATCAGGATTTGTTTTCTTTTGTGGTCAGACTTGTCTTTTGACGTCATTCTTGGTCATTGTCAGGGCGTGACCTTTGTAAACTCATGACCAACATTAACCAACAAATGACGTTAAAAGACAGGTCTTTGACCACAAAAGAAAACAAATCTTGAGTTGTATTCAACAGTTCGTTCAATAGGATCATTGTCAGGGTTTACGTTTACAAAGACTGTGATATAAAGTACCAAAAATATGTACCCTAAAAGTTTATAGATAGAGCAACGTTGACGTCACGCAAGTCTTTGCTGTTTTTAATGCCATCCATGTTTATGAGTTATTCTCACTAAAATGTATTAACCAGACTTTAAAGATTTAAGGTCGCACATAGTTTTGTGTATTGGTCCGTTATAATTTCGGATGGCAATGTTGTGAGTTTCTTATCCAAGCGCACAGTTTGTATAATATTAATAATAATAATATAATAATAATAATAATAATAATAATAATAATAATAATAATAATAATAATAATAATAATAATAATAATAATAATAATAATAATAATAATATCTATGCAGATGATAAGCAACTTTATGCTACTGATAAAACTAAAAATCTCGAAAATATTGTGAATCGTATGGAAGAATGTGTGACGGATGTAAAAGAGTGGATGGATGCAAACAAGTTGAAAATGACCGAGTCAAAAACATAAGTGATGATTGTGGGAAATAGAGGGCAGTTGAGGATGAATGATGGTCTTGAGGTGTTGATTGGGGGTGAAAAGATCAAAGTTTCAAAGACTGAAAATGAGAATGTCAGCTCACATTTCTGCTCTCTGTAAATCTTTATACTTTCATTTGAAGAAAATCAATTCGATCCGTCAGTATATTGCAATTGGAACATGTAAAACATTGGTTGTCTCCTTAATTTTTTCGAAACTAGATTATTGTAACTCCCTGGTTGTCAACTTGCATCAGGCTTCTATTAAACAATTACAACTACTGCAAAACAGTGCAGCAAGATTAGTTTTTGGCAAACGAAAATTTGATCATGCAACCCCTTTGTTGGCCTCTCTCCACTGGTTGCCCACTGAAAAGCGCACATATTACAAAGCAGTGTGTCTTGTTTATAAGTGTTTGACTGGTATAGCACCGGTATATCTCAAAGATCACGTGGTCATGTGTAAATTTTAAAATTACCTTTTAAGATCATATAATGACCAAGCAAAAATTTCGGAAAAAAGATCAAGAACAAAATTTGGTGATAGATCGTTTGCTTCTTTCGGCCCCAAGATTTGGAATGAGCTACCACGTGGTCTGAGGGAGTGTAAGTCTTTACCTGCCTTTAAAAAGAATCTCAAGACACATCTTTACTGTATTTGTTTTTATTGACACTATGAATCCTTGATTTGGCTATGAATTTTTATTATTATTATTATCATTATTATTATTATTATTATTATTATTATTATTATTATCATTATTATTATTATTATTATTATTATTATTATTATTATTATTATTATTATTATTATTATTATTATTATTATTATTATTATTATTATTATTATTATTATTATTATTATTATTATTATTATTATTATTATTATTATTATTATAATCATCTGGTTGATAGAATTTTAGTGAGAATTTATCATTAATATGCGTGTCTAAATATAAAGATCTATATATGTAGATATAATGAAATAATGACATCAATTCTTCAAGTTTATATTATGCTATGTCTTTCTCTATATTTAAAAGTTGAGCTTTTATGCAGAGCAATATCTACCAGGCTGTGTGTTATCCCCATTTCTCTTCCTATGGGCACTCCATTGGTTAATGAAAGAATCCACGAACAGGACCAAAACAGTAATAAGATGTTGGAAGATCTGGATTTGCAGATGACATTGTTCTCCTGTCTCAAAAATATCAGGACATGGAAAGAAAAATACAGAAGATTTCCCACAATGCCCTGAAAATAGGCTTATAAATACACATAGCCAAAACAAAAACAACGGGAATAAATTAATGCAAAACAAAAAGAACCCATAATCTATTGGGAGATGAATTTTCTATCTTGGATTTAAATATCTGAAGATGGGAACTCAGTAAAGGCAATAAATGAAAGGTTAAAACGAGTCCGTAAAATATTTGGCTCCTTAAACAAACTTTCGAATGCAAAGAACATTTCAACAATAACAAAGATGCGCATATTCAAGAGTAATGCCTCATCAGAGACAACGCTGTTAACAGCAAGATACTCGTTTTACAACTCAGTACGATGAGAAATGTGTTGTAAAGAACCTTTTCCAATGACTGTGCGCCGAGCATGGCTCGAACCCAGTACCTTCCAATCCAAAAGCGAGTGTCATACCACTAGACCACATCTTCCAATTTATCCAATCCGTGTTTAGAAGAAAATTTTTACATCATTACTCATCCAAATATGGCCACAGTGAACATAAAAAATGAATTTACATCCGCATGCAGACACAAAAATATACACCTCTGCAACTTCAAACCACAATAAAAATCTCGACACCAAACATCATAGGAAGTATGGAACGACACACAATCATAAACAATAATAACAATTACACACACTTCCCGTATATTGCCCTAATGGCATGAAATACGACTGTAGAGGTAAACAATAATCATATATATATATATATATATATATATATATATATATATATATATAAGTATCAATCCACTATTAAGGTGACCACTGTGAAATGCACCAATTGGAGGACCAAGCATATGTCTTGTTCAAATTGATTAAACTGTTCAATCTTTGTTCAAATGAGTATAGTTTGATGCCCTACAATGATTTATGAACACAATTCTGATGCTTGATGATCACAATGGTATATAGAAAATTACTCGGTCCCCCTACTGTTTTACTCGTGTTTCTGTAGCTTTAAGGAGACATTTGGTAAAAACATGTTTTTAGGGAGACCACATTAAAAAACCCTTTTAGGGAGCCCAGTATATGTTTATATATGTGTATACCTAAGAGTGCATTTTCAAGTGAGCTACCACCAAATTGTCTAAAATAAAGTAAGTCCTTAAGATTAAGAGCTTCATGGCCATAGTGTCGAAGCTTATCCCAGTGTGCGTAGAGTGAAATGGCCGAGCAACGCATTTACTAACTCCTGGGAAGGTCCATCCCTCAGAAGGGGCGCTCAGGGAAATAACCTGGGACTCAAACACGGCAAAAAATATTCCCAGTTGCTCCGTGCGCCATTGTTTTTGCAGTCCCCGACCCCTTTAGAAACCTGACGACCCAGGTTAAGATCAGAGATAGAAGGGACCAGGCAGAGGAGTTTATTTGTTGTTGTTGTATACCACTGAATGGACTTGGTTTGTTTTGTTTTGTTTTTAAGGGTTTTACGGCGCTTGCAACACATTAAGGTCATATCAGCGCCAGTAAAAAGGAAGAAAATGGGATAGTAAAAAGTTCTAGAACTACAATTAGAGCACCCAAGAAAAAGTAAGGCAAAGGGGATTTGTTTCAAATAGGAAACAGTAGATTCCAAGAGCCCACTATCAAAGTACTTAGTTTGAGATCACCTAAACGTCTCATTCAGACACAAGCACAGGTCCCAACAAAGAGGGATACACTCAAATGTTTACAAAGCATAAATAATATGTAAACAAAACAATAAAGAGCATAACAGACAGATGATTTACAAGGGAAAAATATAATCTCCCAAAACTCGAACTATACATTTGACTGTTTCCCTCCCAGCCAGGTCCTGGACAAAACCAAGTAATCCCATCCCGAGACAAAGACAGAAAACAAGTTGGAAAACAGACATAGGGGGATAGAAGACGCAACGAGTACGTCCCTGCCCATTATGGGAAGTCGGGAACCCCACCCAGTGAATGGAGTTGGATGGATAGGACAGCAGATCTGATGGACACAATGAACGGCTTCAATCAACATCTCATTCACTTTAACTTGCACAATGCTTGCTTTGGTTTCGTGGTAGACAGTTCGTCTGACGCCCGAGTTGTCAGGGTTCGAATTCATATTTGTGGCGATGCAGAGTCATTGTAAAAGTCTCATTTACAGTCTCACTTGTGTTAATTGGAGTACGTTACTGAATTGTAACAACGTTGTTCGTGTCCATATAAATGTACTACCACTACCAGCTGCACGTTGAGCTCATTGTGGGTTTTATGATACATCAAGCTCGTGTAAAATTACATTTACATTTGACCGAAAAATGATACATAACGATAGAAGTCTACAAATCATATTGCAGGTTTATTTCAGTTCCAAAAGCCATCACAAACATTCATCCACTGTATCACATAAGTCTTTGGTCACCAAATAAAAGCATGAAGTTTGTTATGTGTACAGTGCAACATAAAAGGATAGAAACAGTTTTACTGATAAAACCCTCAAATGATAACAAACCAATATGTTGTTGCTGGTAAGTTGCTTAATTGCATTTGTTAAAAAGCATAAACTGTGAAGCAAAAGTGTTGAAAATCGTTTGAATAAAGTTTAATGCAAAAAAAATAATTCTTAAGCACTTTATGCCGTTCTAAGCTGTCGTTGCTGCATTTTTTTTCATTATTAATTATTATTATTCTGATTAAGGATGAGGGGATAAAGAAAGAATGAAATTAAATGCACAGAGGTGTCATTTCTTGACAGTCACCTCTAAAGATTGCAACTCTTAAAATTATCATAAAAAGAATAGTGAAATTTTACATTAGGTATCTAGACAATGCTGAACATAAAGCTACATTGGCCAATTAAGTTAGGGTTAGTAGAAAGACTTTTTATTCTGCCATATCTGATTCTTTCAGATAGTTCTACATAGCTGCCAACTTTTCAAAAATAAAATAAGGAACGCTCATTTGGCCCGGGATGAGGGGCGATGTGTGCCGAAGCCCCGCCCCCCCCCCCTTCATCGAATCGCAACATATAAAAGTCAGCCTTTTTAATTACTATTACTAACACTAACAAGTTTGAGATGACAGAGGCTAGTCCAAATGTTGCTCAACTATCGGGTTTAGTACCAGCACATTTGAATCGTTAAAATGACACTTTCCACAATGATTGTTGTTTTGTTTTTAAGGGTTTTACGGCGCTTGCAACACATTTAGGTTATATCAGCGCCAGTAAAAAGGAAGAAAATTGGATAGTAAAAAGTTCTAGAATTACAGTTGAAGCATCCAAGAGAAAGTAAGACATAGGGGAACTGGGAACAAATAGGGATCAGATGTAGATTCCAAGAGCGTATCACCAATGTACTTAGTTTGAGATCACCTATAAGTCTTATCCGGACACAAGAACAAAATCCAACAAAGAGGAACACACTCAAATGCTTACATTATACATTAAAAAATAACAAATATAGTAATAATACATAACAGAGAGATGATTTACAAGGAAAAAAATATCATCTCCCAAAACAATAAATATGCATTTGACTGCTTCCCTCCCAGCTAGGACTCCGGCGAGGGCCAGGAAAAAAACAAGTAATCTCATTCCAAGACAAAGACTGAAAGCATGTTGGAAAACAGATATAAGGGGATAGAAGACACAGTGTGTACCTCCCTGCCCGCTATGGGAGCTTTCCACAATGAGATCAAAATTCAGAACGGACAATATAAAGAAAGAATTCAACTGCCTCAACTTTGATAAGGACCAATACACAAGAAGCACAATTGTAAAATAAATGAAATAACTTAAGATGGTTAGAAATGCATAACTACCAACCTGGTACATCACTTGAGAGGGCGTTTTGGGGTAAAAATTAGGTGAGTTCAGATAAAAAGTAGACGATAGCATATATGTTTTCTTTCATGCAACATAATGGTCTTTAAGTAGTATACTATAATAGTAGTTATAGTAAAATGCACCTCTAAATATTAGAGAATTCCTACTTCTTTACTTTGACAAGATAAACACACCTAAAAATGGAGTATACTTATTTTTCTTGAACCTAAACCGTTACAAAAGCTTGCTTGAAAAAAAAAAAATTAAAATCAGATGAAGATGTTTTTAAAGGATTAAATTTATATATTTCATAAATTAATAAAGGGAAATAATCATTGTCATCTTTAATCAATATAAGCAATTGATTTTCTTATTGAATACCTTCCAATCAAAAAGGTGGATTTAATTTTATTCTTAATTAAAATAATATTGTAACAAATAGTGAAAGTATCAATACTGTCTTAGAATATTCAAAGTATATCGAGGCTAACATCCATATCCTATGCAAATCTCCAATACATTATGAAAGGTTTGATTAAAATACAGGCGTCATATAAACGAATGGAACTTTTTTAATTGTTGAAAATCATTTATGATAGAGGCATAATTCAAATTAAAGAGCTACACAAATGGAGATTATGCTCTCACTGGACACCAATAATAATGATAATAATAATAACAACAATAGTAGTAGTAGTAATAGTAATAATAATGGATCAATAATAATAATTCATTAGGCTCACATGGCTTTTTTACCACAAATTAGTCAAAAATTACAAAATACGGATTTTGAACTAAAAATAAGCACTTACGGACTCAGGAAGTCAAATACGGAACAAATCCGTTTTTAACAGAACGGTTGGCAGCTATGGTTCTACAAAGCATTTGTCTCTCAAGCTGAGCAAATGAATGTTCATATAATATAAAAAAGGATATTGCAATGATGAACAGATTGTACTATATAAAGATAAAACGTTTTTGTAAACCCCCAAAATATGTCAATAACACTATACAAAACAATGAATGTAATACAAATCAAATTCATGATTGTCATTACACCGATTGAAACGCTCTTTCCCTTCTATATTTATTTCTTTCATTAAAAATCTTTGTCTTCACCAAACTAATTAGTGTACCTTCAGGGATTCCTTTTTGTGAAAATACCCTGTGGTGTTTTAAGAACAGAATAATTTCAGACTTTCTAGCTAATGATCCCCTTGAACCATGTGCTGAAACATCTTCGACAAAGTTTTTAAAATATGACTTGACTCTATCTGTATCCTCATCTGACCATGACATGTATCTCCGATTTTTGCTTGAATTCCTCTTGGGTTCAGTTTGTTTTGAAGAACACGTAAGCTGATTTGGCACTCCTGCTTCACCATCAAATATTTCTTCTTGATTTGCAGCTGTTACTATGGATGTTCCAAAATTTGCATTTGAGTCTCTATTCACTACAGAGTCATTTGTTTCAATGTTACAATTTCCTTCCCCAGTGACCGATGCTGAGTTATCAATTTGACCCAAAAAATGACCAACTTCTGTTATTTCTCGTATTGCAAGTGGACACTGATAAATGTTTTGATTGATTGATTCACTGTGTCCCATATGTCGATAGAAGACATCTCTCTCGTGTTGTGGGACATCAAGTAAGGCAAATAATGTCGAAGCTCGGTGCCTGAATTTATCAGCTATTAACAACTGGGGTTTCTCTAAATCCTTTACTAAGGAAGTGACATATTTGATGGCAATGTAACCACTTACATGATCTTTGGATATTCCTGTATTTGGAAAAAGAAATGGGTTGTCTGAAATATCAACAGCTTTACGCTCCTGTGCAAGTTTCCTTAAAGGCTGAATTGTGTCATTGGGTATCAACACAGGGACCAACATCTTGCTTCCCTTTCCAGACTGATAGGCCAGCTTATACTTCTCAAGTAACGCTTTTTCCAGAGGATCAGTGACATGTTGTACAAGCTGGGGATCAACCCATACACCTGAATCTGCATCATTCCAGTCTTTTAACAACATCCTTGCGGGTTCTCCGCCTCTCCTCGCATTAAACATTGTAAGCCTAGCTACGATGACATTGCGAAGCCTAACAAACATATGTGAATCAAATAATTGATAATCATCCTCACAAATACGGACCATCTCTTCAGTAATAAATTGCCGTAGCTTCTTTATATCATTCTCTAATGGCATCTCTTTGGGTTTTCTCAAATTTGTTCTCTTTGCTTCACATTGAACTCTGGCTGTAAAAAAAATACTATCCCAATTATAATCCAGGACAGCTTTGAACAAATCTATCTCTGCGGATTCTTCAATTTTGTTTTGCATTATATATTCCCCTTTTAAGAAATTAATTAACTTTTTCAATATAAATCCAATTGAAAGCTTCAAGCCTGCTTTCAATGTCCCATCCTCTTTCAAAGTCATTTCAGAAATGGTTTGCGATATTTCATTAAAGTTACAACGCTTCACCACGTCCTCTCCAGAGAAAGAAGGTTGATTTGTTCTCTTCCTAGTTTTTAAAATCAAATTTCCTAAGATGCGTAAATCACTCATTATAACTTTTCTCTCCTTCTTTGAACTTTTACTCCACAATTTTTGTTCCTAACAATACTATAGCTTTGTCAGATCGACACAAATTTCCCACTTCATCATTCCGAAATTTGTCAAGAATATTCTCCTTTATTTCTTTACTTGCATTGGGAGCCACGGGATAAAATTTTACAACTCCAGTACACAGAGCATGCTCAGTACTACATTTCTTTTTGTGTTCATAAACCCTTCGTCCAGAGTAAAACCCCTTACAGCCAGCACACATAACAACTTCATGTGACCCTTGTGCTCTCTCACGCATAACTATTGAATTGTTTCTAGTGTTTGAATAAAAAATGCCCTTTTTCTTGAGATAATCCATTGTTCTATCCCTTTCCTTTACAGGCTGTTTCATGGCCTCTGTAACTTCTGTCTCATCTTTGTGTTTCCTCATCAAATGCCTTGAGAGTTTTGTTTGCAACTGTCCACAGTCTGGACAGGGTCTCCTTGGCTTTTTGTATTTCTCTGGAAAAAAAAAGAAGAAAATAAAGCACATCATGCTATGAACTATGAAAATAAATCAATAGACAGATCGTATGCACATCAGCTACATGACAGCGATAGAGAGGAATAGCATTCCAAATATTTAAGGCCTGGACAAGTAACTGTCATAATTCCTTCTTGTTATATACTTTTCTACCATCTATTCCTTTGGAAGAGGTATGTTAAATTTGTGGAGACCTCTGCCACATAACAAATCCAGTGAAAAGACGCCATATTTTTGTTTTGAAATAGAAATAAATAGATCAATCCACCCACTTCACTGGGTTCAGGGTTCCCTCTTCATTATAATCAAAATATGAACATAAATCGGAATAGTAACACATTGAAGTCTCATCTGAATACATAGATTGTCCTTTGTTGTTTCAGCGAATAATCAGACAGAATGTCAAAAGAATTTTAGGTTTTTCCCCAACCACCCCTTGGAGGTATCAGTATCAGCGGAATGTTTTTTACGTTGAGCAACAAAATTTACTCCAAATGCTTCACTCGACCCAGGCGGAAAAGCAATCAAGAATAGACCCAAGTCCTATCCAAAGACTAACATTTCATTTAAGTTTATTGTAGGCCCTTGGCCAATCGACAAAATTCAATTCACATAAATTATTTACAACAATCAGAAATTAATTATATCAATAATAGTAATAGAATGCAATGAAGGCAATATCATAATAATAATAATAATAATAATAATAATAATAATAATAATAATAATAATAATAATAATAATAATAATAATAATAATAATAATAATAATAACAGTAGCGGCAATAAGTAACAATTAATATAGTAACAAAAGTAATAATAGACTATAGTTCATAGTCATAACAATGACTTTCTTTGTCATTGAGGGAGTGAGAAAACATCACCGGCTGGCAGAACAAACAGCCGACATCAATCAAACGTCCTCCAGACCGGTTGAGCATCGGCTTCATTAATTCCTTAAAGACTTCCCCCCAACTGCCTGAACGATGCTGATGCCCAGACAACTTAATCCTGATTTATATTTTGTGGGAATGAAATATGACATGTATATGCCGGAAATATTTCAATAACAAACACACTGTTCAGATAGAAAATATTTGAGTCTTGCCTTTGTTAATTGACACAGGTAAGTTAGGAAAATAAATGCTAGTAAAAACGATCAGCAAGTTCGTGAACACTGCTTCTCAACTCGAACATATGTTTTCATCAAATCTACACACATAATGTTGTGAGCTGAATTTTAATGATCTCAGTTGTCATTGAAAGGAAACCCAAGAATTTTAGAATAAAGAAAAATATTGAACCTGGAAGTCAAAAGGGTTTGTAGCACAGCAGACATTATCAAAGTATAATTTTAGTACCGACAAATTAAAAAGAAAATGTGCTTTTCTTTAAATGCTCCCAATCATCATATACTGTTTAGGTTGCAAGATTAATAAAAATGTTATCTACTCTGATTCTCGTTAAGTTTCCAGCTGGTCTGTGAAAAAAAGCCTTAAGCATCATAGAAATACAAAGAAACAGTTTTAATATATAGATGGGTTGTAACAAAAAAACCATTTTAACACTTACAATACAAGCAATTTAAGTCTATTACAGACAAAAAAAAACCCCAATAAAATAAACATGAACATTTTTATGGCTGGTTTCACTGATATCACTCACACATTGGGGTTTCAGATTCTAAGATGTCCACCCTATCAAATTTGGATTTGTGCTTGTTATGTAAATGGTAGCGTATTTTGCGACGCAGCACTGCCAAAACAGAAAAAAATGCAATAACACAAATGCAGCACCATGGAGGGGGTGGAAGTTTTCTTTTAAAAGGAATGGGTAAATTAAAATTGATCCCACAAATATCAAAGGAGAAGAATGACAAAAAAATGACTCACCATTGCACGTAACACGTTGGTTTGCAAGTGTATAGCATTCGGGTTGAACCTGGGTCCCAGACTGGCAACGAGGTTCAGTCTGTGATAGTTGTGGATGAGGCTCTGACTGAGTTGGGGAATGAGCACTAGGTTCCAAAGACAATGATGTACTCAGCATTGGGTACCTCACAGAGTACGTAGAGGAATCAGACTCGGAGTCAGCAACAAAATCGGGACCCTGTATATTTTGTGGAAAAGATGACAGATCAATCAATTTATTCATGTTGACAATAAACATGAAGAGCCATTGTTTAATAATCCAACTAAACAATTAGCTGGTTAATAATGCAAGTATAATAAAAAAGAGTTGAGAAAGGCAGACATATTGTCTAAGTATTTAATATGTTCAACTGTGCTTGGATAAATATAGATACACCAACCAGGGTTTCAGTAAACCGTTTTTAACCAACTCTTTAAATCCTACACCAGGACCAACAACTACAAAACAATTTTTTTATCACTACGATTCTGGACATATAAACGGTTGTCATTGCAACAATATGAACTTCCTAACCTTGCAACTGCAATATAGTTAACAAAAAAAGTTGATAAACATTACGATGCAAGAGAATTTGGACAAAATGCGAGATCAAAAGTATAATCCCAACAGAAGCTATTTTAATTTTTCCTGGAAACGCATCATTTTCACATTTTGTCAAATAAAAAACAAACGACTTCAAATGTGAATGGCTCATCAATGAATATCACTTCAAAATATAACGAGGAAGGTTTAAAATAGTGTTATTGTTGGCGAAGTCCACTGCAAAGAAAAATTTTTAACAACAAAAAACTAGGAGATCTCACTGGTGTAAAACAGTGTTGTCCTTGTCCTGAAATATTGTATTGCGCCTAACAGACTGCAGGTCTCATCTTTTGTGGCAAATGTGTTTTGTCCACCACAAAATATGGTGATGTGAAGCATTTTGAGCATGGTGCCAACTGTGGATAAACGCTATACAAATGTTATGATTTTATTTTAATGTACATACTTACCACAAATGAATCATGTGATATGGAACTTTGTTCTGCATCACTTTCAGGCTCTGAGTTGGAGTCTATATAGAAAATAAAAACAACAAAAAAAAGCTGAAGACTATCATGTGCAAGTTTTTCTCTAAACTCTTAAACAAAAAATCATGCCATCTTGTGCTGTAAAAGGATTTTTTAAAATTATTTACCTTATGACTATTGTCCTTTGGAAAAAAAAGAAAATTAAGTCCGAAACCTTCTGGCTATTTTCTTTTAAATTTCAAGAACGTCAGAGTTGGCAAGGGAGGACGGAAATATAATTCCAGAAACCAATCTGTCTATAATCATATCCATATGATAGTTTTTCGTTCAAGATTCAGGTACAGTCCACTTAGGATAATCGCAATACCTTGGGATCATCGAAAATGTTGGGATTAACCGAAATTCAGTTTCCTGTCCACTATTTCAACATTTTACACATTTATTGTCAACTCAAACCAGTAAATAATATTCTTAGTCCACCACATACAGAGCAATTTGATTGAAACAAAAACCATATGGCAGCCCCGTGTAGATTTGTCAACCAAAAGCAGCTATGAAGCAAGCCGATATCTTATTCAGATTGGAAGAAGTTTCAATCTTTTTTCTCAACAATTCAACATTTGTCAGAGTTAAAGAGATTAGCCTTAATGAGAGACAATAAGCTCTCACCAAACTCGTTGGTCACAATGCACAGTTGTTAATCCTAAAACAAAGGATATCGCTCAGTCTCTCTTTATAACTGTCATTTATAACCTGTTGTCAAGATTATGACCAGCCCCACCCCTCTTCTATTTAATGGCCACCGATGACGTCACAAACCCATACTGCAGAGCCCCGCCCTCTTTCGACTCTAACAGAGTGGTGACACACTACTGTAGCATTAAATCCTGCTCACTCTCGATTCTTCAACCTGTCACGATTTCATCCATGATGAAATTTAATCATGATATACTGTTTGATTTCTTGAATTTACCACTTTTTAAAAAACCGAAGTTTGTTGCAATTAACCAGTGACTTTTATATAGAATTATTTCCATTGCTTAGGAAATATTGTGATTAACCGAAAGTTGCGATTAAACGAGTTGCAATTATCCGGAGTGGACTGTAATAGTATTAAACATCATGACTCAAAAAAAAAAAAAAAAAAAAGCAAACTATGTGTACCTAAATGTTATTCATTTCCTCATCAAATTACATTCTTACCATTAACATCATAGATCACATCAAAAGGGTTGTCTGGATTGACAGCAAGACATTTTTCAGGATTTTTAAAGCTCAAATCTCTCTGATCTGAAGTTACAAAGAAATAGCATATTCTCAACATTAAACTATGATTTTGTGATATGGCATACTGTATGCATAAAGCAAGATGCAAAGACAGGTTTAAGTTTAAATTATTTTTTATATTCTTTTCAAAAATCCATTCTAGTTTTGCCAAAATAAAATAAACACGAGAAGTGTTGAGTTGGATAGCGCTAAAACTAAAAGTAGTAGTGGTAGTAGTAGTAGTAGTAGTAGTAAACGACAGATCTTACTAGTGTGAATCTACAGTCTACAGAAGTTCCCGAATTATCTGACTCCACTTCCAAATGACTGACTGACAAGTGACAATCATCAATGGTGTGTGTGTGATTAGGTACTTTGGTAAACGTCCATTTGGCCCTCCAGCAGGGAGCCGATAAATGGCCTAGTGGCTGTGACCCGATTTTTTGGACTTTTGAGTGATGGGTCTCAGAAAAAGTTCCATAGATTTTTTGTTTATGGATGGATTTTAATGATTTATGTCTTATTTTCTTCAGGAGAAATTACTCTATCGTTTGGTGTAGTTTATTTTAAAATCAATGACAATTTAGTATAACTTTTGATTATGGATAAAATAGGGTATAATTTAGCTTTGGATAATTAAAAGATTAGAACTTGGTAAATCAAAATTTCATGCTGGCACGTTTATTTAACATCTTAACTTTTTTATAAAATTAAATTCAGGGCAAAGTTGTATACCGCATCCATGAAATTCGTTCCAGTAAAATCCTTACTCAAATCTTAGCGGTCATTTTAGACCAGTTTTGAAATCCAAATGGCGGTTACTACCGGAAATGCAACAATTTTCAGGTCACAAAGTCCGTCAGTAAATAACAAAGGCAAATAGAAGACCATTTGTCAGCCTTTAAACTAACACAACTTTTTTTCTGCTTATCTGATTTTCACAATTTTGGTATCATTAGAATCGTGTTGAAAAGCACTTTAAAATGATATAGGTTTCATTGAGCTCAATCCAATTTGAATTTTTTACCAAAGTACCTAGTGTGATGTCTACCCTATTGAAAATCTTAAATCAACAGTGATGTAATAAGAATGGCCAATAACTTACCATTTAAATTATCTCGGTGTCTCTTCAATGATGCCTCCAGCATCAATTTACCCCACGATGCCATAGACGTCTAGTTTGGAACTCAGCAAGTGACGAAAAAATACTTGCGGCTATAGAGAGGACGTCCGTCGGCCACTCTCTTCGCAAGTCAGTTGTCAGTGGTTATCAGATAATCATTGGTTCTTGAAAAATATAGAAACACAGCGGTTCATTTAAAAAGACTCTTTTGTAGATCAAGATATAATGTTAGGTATTGCACTTTAAAATCTCTTCAGACATAGAACGGGTCAACTTGACGTCTAGACCAAATCATTTCGAAGATCGATATGGCAACAGCAACGCCTGGAATGGAGGATTTAAATGCGGCATCTGACGATTCTACTGCTATGACAGAAGATGCTCCATTTCACGACGTCGAGATGGCTTCAACTGGCATCAGGCATCAACATGCTACTCAATAATGGGTTTGATGAAGCGTTTGACTAAGAATTAAAGCTGATAACTGATAACCACCTACTACTGACTTGCGGAGTGAGTGAGTGCCGAGTGCCTCTTTATGCGCGAAATTGACTAAACATACGTTTCACGAAAAAAAGAGTTACTATGTTTGCTTGTCTCTTGTCACCAAGATAAGAATCCGGACCAAGATTCGATAAATCTGTTTCTAAAAATAGATTATAATTCGTATATCTTGTTCATTCCTCAGTTCATCAACTTTCACACAATTTTATATTAGGTTTTCATTACTATAAAAATCCATATAATGCTCTAGAATTTTAGAGAAAATTTCGGAAAGATATATTGCCTCACTATTGAAATATATCGATGAAAACACTGGTACCCCTATTGTACTTTTTTCAGGCGGTCACCTTATTGACCAACGTGAAAATTTAGGCATAACTCTTCTTACTGTGGTGTTTAACAAATAACTTCAATACTATGATTTACAATTATATATCCTTGACGGTTGGGTTGACAACCTTAAACTAAAATCAGAAAAGTGAATGTGCTAGAGGTCAAATCAATAGGGGGACCGGATTTTGGTCTCCCTATTGGTAAAGTACTGTAAAATGAACTAATAGGGGTACCAAAAGTCTCCCTATCCGGTATTAATACATATATATATATATATATATATATATATATATATATATATATATATACATATATATATATATATACATATATATATATATATATATACACACAACACACACATATGTATATATATATATATATATATATATATATATATATATATATATATATATATATATATATATATATATATATATATATATATATATATATATATATATAGCACGCTGTCTTTGCATATCATTTCAGGTGGAGGTGATAACACTACAGGTCTTGAGGAAAAAGTCCGTTTACTTAAGGCTGCATGTGAGTTTCTTCCGTAATTCTAAATGTTTATTCAGTCGACAATGTTAAAATCTCAATAATTCTTAATTTTTGTTTAGTATAATTATAATCATTCTACATGTTTGTTTTCTATACTATATCCAAATCTTAATTATTCAAAAGGGAGGCCTTCCGAAAGCTCCTACATCCCCAGTATTCTTTGTTTTTTAAAATAATGTTCTAGTAGGGGGTTTGGGAGTGGGGAAACTTTTTTTTAAAAAGAGTCTCTCCCTCCCAAACCCCGTACTAGAACATTATAAAAAAAGAAAGAAAACTGGGGTTTAGGAGCTTTCGGAAGGCCTCCCATTCAAAATGTCTGTTTTGTATACAGTGTAAAAATAATAGTCATTCTAAATGTTTATTTAGTCGACCATGTTAAAATTGTAATGGTCGATTCTAATTGTTTTTTTTTTTTGTCGACAGCGTAAAAATAATAATCGTTCTAAGTGTTTGTTTTGCATACAATGTTAAAATATTAGTCATTATAAATGTTCGTTTTGCATGCAATGTTAAAATAATAATCAATCCTAATGGTTGTTTACTCGACATTGTTAAGATTTCAATCATTCAAATGTTTGTTTTGTATATAATGTTAAAACTATAATCTTTCTAAATGATTATCTAGCCAACAATGTTAAAATGTAATTCATTAAAGTTTTATTTTTGCTTAGTCGACAACGTTAAAATCTTAATTATTCTAAATGTTTTTAGTCGACAACGTTAAAATCTTAATTATTCCAAATGTTTTTAGTCGACAATGTTAATTGATTATTATACTAAAAATTGTTTTGTTGCCAATGTTAAATTAGAACAATCTTAAGTATCAGACAAGGTTAAAACTATAATAATTCTAAATGTTTGTTCGTTGAAAAGTTTAAAATTATAATTATTTTAAATGTTCGTTTACTTGAACACGTTAATATCCTAATCTCTCTCATATCTTTTAGCGTTTTTAACACTTTTTAATTTAT
>NC_088374.1:12019441-12025686 GCF_034508935.2 Berghia stephanieae
AAAACTAGATGTTTCACAATTAACACACTTGTTTTTATTTCCAGGGCGATCAAAGGGCATTATCTCATTTTGAACATAAAGCTAATATTTTTTTTTTGCGTACGACCTAAAAACACACAATCCGACTATTTTTTTAAAAGTGCTATAGATTTCCTATTGCCATTTGAGTTCTATTTTAAGCAACAAAATTCAATTGGCGATAACTCCATTAACCATGATCTGATTTATTTACAATTTGGAATTAATGTTATTCTCTGTATGGGATTTTATCTATTCTCTAAACAAGTTATAGTTTTATGAACAGTTTAAGTGATATTCCGGAAAATCATGCTTTTTATTTTTAGAAAGGACGGCATGAATAAGGGGCAATAATTCTTTGAAATTGTCTTTAATTTAGACGTCTACACCTTTTTTCGAATCTGATATAATTTGCAAGTTACCAAATACTTGAGATATTTAAACAATGAACTGATCATAATTTCACCTGGTTTGTCCTCCGTGTGACTCCCAAAACGTCAGATTCAAATTCCAATCGGACAAAATGTTATTTTATGTCTGCTTATTTGGCTGATAAAGAAAGTTATACTTTTACACGAATCCGAAAATAACAATGGTTTCGGGGATCCTACTAAACTGGGAAACCCAAAAAGAGCTACACAGGAAAATAAAAAGTAACTTTTAATTTTTGGCACCAAAATGCACCAAATTTAAGTGTAAGTAAATTTAAACCTTTAAATCTATCCCAAGATTAAATAATATAGAACAGTAAAGTTGGTGCCCCAAACGTAAACAATAACAAGTTGCTAATGATTTCCGTTAGGGACCGGAATAATTTACGCACAATATAGGTCTCCCAATTTTGTAGTTTGAGTTGTAGGCAATACACTTTCAGTATTGAAAATATGTTTACATAAAATCTAACAGTTGCAGAAATAATAATATAAGACTAAATTATTATGAAAATCAGGCTCCGAATAATTCTCGTTTTGTTCATACCAGGGCAATAATTTGCTCTGGTCTAAAAATAGATAGACGTAACTTTTGATAAATTTTACCTTTTGTTCCATAAAATATCCATATCTAGACATTATTTGATGCATGATCGAGTATTTATGAATATGTGTTTCTTTTGCCACCTAACAGCCAAATTTTAAAGGTTATTTTCTTTCTATTATTTACATTGGAACGTGAGCTGTCAAGACAGGAACATTTTTTTGCCAGTGCTTCTAGACCTTTTTTACGTTTTGGGCCCCTTTAATTATACTGCTCTTTTATTTTTTCCATCCCCCCCATTGGGAAACCCTATCAATTCTTTTAAAACAAAAATTTTAAATGGTTTGTTCGTTGAATAAAAATTGATTGGTAATTAAAAATAACTTTTGGGCGAATAATACAAACCAACGTTTTTTTAAAATTTGGTCAATTGTCATTAAAGCATCCGAAAGATACAAATTATAATGAATTGAATTACTTATACCACATACCATCTGGTTACAACAAACTAATAATCTTACTTGTGGGGTGGATTTGAACGTATTTTTCATTTCTTTGATTTATTAAAACTCGTTACATCTTTTCGTGCAATAACACATTCTCGCAAGCTCGAGTGTTATCGGGCACTTAAAAATAACCGTTAATAATACAAATATGCCACTTTTGGGGGTGTAGTTGCTTAAATTGACAAAGGCCTTTCCACATTCTCTCACCGTATCAGATGTAAAATGAGTACTGGGTGTTAATCACCAAGTCGAACAGAAGTGACCATTGTTGTCAATCCGAACAATAATTGAAAGCTACCTCAGATCCGTTTTACCTTACTTGCAGATTTTAAATAAGGAAAAAAAATTTTATAAATTTTTCGGTATACGCTGTTATAACTTTGAATCTTCTTTTTTTTCTCCAAACTGTAATTTTTAGAGTAAATATTAAAATCGCTTCCTATATCTTTACAATTACCTGTTAATCTAAATAGTAGCGCTTGGCAAAAGTTTTCAAAACGGGCCATCCGAAGTATAACGGCCAACCACACACACCACCACCACACACAAGTGTAACATAACGTTTTTAGTCCTGGTAATACCGCAGGGGTTTTTTTACTCTAAACGCGGTGCAAAAAACAATAACAAAAACCAAGTGACGTCATCTTCAGAAAATCAATATGTTCATTTCTTTATACATGTGATTTTTCTCAGCAATTTCCTATTTTATACTGCATCAAATTTCCGTTTACTAACTTTTTTCTTAAAGTTTCAAATAAATCACTATAATACTTATCTTTACAATTTATAATCGTATCCCTTTAAATTTTATCTGGTAATTATTCAAAGCTTAAATATTGTTACAATATCCCTATTACCTGTTTTACTTTACCACTTTTTTATTTATTTTTATTTATTTATGTTTGTATGTTCATTGGGTATTTTTCGTCTGTACAAACATTTCCTTTGATGAATAAAGTTTATGTTATTATTATTATTATTTATTATTATTATTATTATTTTTATTATTATATTATTATTTTGTTATTATTATTATTTTTTTTATAATAAAATAATTTAAAAAAAAAAAAAATAATAAAATAATAATAATAATAATAATGATGAAAAAAAAAATAATAATAATAATAATAATTAATAATAATAAAAATAATAATATAATAATAAAAATTTAATAAAAATAATAATAATAGTTCTTTATTGTCCATAAAAATGGCAATTTGTCATTTTTAAACACTTTTTATAACTTTAAAATTTCCCGTAACATTGAACAGTATCTCTCTCTCTCTCTCTCTCTCTCTCTCTGCTCTCTCTCTCTCTCTCTCCTTCCTCTCTCTCTCTTCCCTCTTTCTTTCAACACTGCGATATACACAACAAAACAATTCTTTCGTTTTCAATTTGTTACAATTTGCAATTCACACCTAAGTTATCATCATTATCTATTGGTCATTAATTTAAATTAAATAAATTAACAGTTAATTAGTCAACGAATCTCCTTGGTTTTTCTTACCATATGAAATATTTCAAAATTTTTTTTTCTGATGAACGAAGTTATTTATACTTGTTTTCTTCATTTAATCTGACAAAACCTTCTCCCAGATGGTAAAAGACTAAATATCTGGTATGAAATTTTTTTATTGTTGGTAATTGAGAACTTTCTTTTATTGCTTTAAATGAATTCTTTCTGCTCCATCAAGAGGATGGTTTATTATTTTTGATGCCTCTTTGATAATTTTGAAAATTTTGATTTACTTTAAGTCGGCATCCGCCAAACCATATGGTGCAGCCAAAGGCAATTCACTTTTAATCAATGAGTCATAAACTCTTAACATAATTTTCTTCCTTACTTGAAATGTTCTCAATTTCCAGATGATAATTTTTGGGCAATTTTTTAGATATTTTATTTATTTAAAATTTTTGGGAAAAATCAGGTTTTTCCAAAAAAATTTTAAAGAAAACTACTAAAAAAACCCCCCTTTCCGTTTTTTCAACATTTTTTAATCGTTTTTTTTTTACACCAAACACCTGTTCTTTCGTTTGTCAACATTTAATTCAAGTGATTTTTTTTTTCCCCAATGGGGGAACATATTTATTTTTTTGAAAAAATTTTTTTTGGGGAACTTTATCTTTCAATAAGCCAAGAAAGCGATCTCTGCATTTTCACTATAAAAAATTTTTTAAAGAATTTGCAGTCGTTGGTGTATAAGAGTCAGGTTGGAACTCCGACCTTTGGGGCATCCGTTCGAAACTTTTTTGTGGAGATAGTTTCACCCAAAATTTTTTCCTTGCGGCTATGGGTCAGCTTTTTACCTTTTTTAAGGTTTGGAAAACCATTTTTCCAAAATTTGAAGCAAAAAACTGTGTTCATGGCATTTTTTTTTATTATTATTTTTTTTATTATTATTATTTTATTTTTTTTTTATTATTATTATTATTAATTTTATTTTTTTTTTTATTATTATTATCACAATCATATTATTGTTATTTCTTCTTCTTCTTCTTCTTTTCTTCTTCTTCTTCTTCTTTTCTTTTTTCTTTTTCCTTCTTCTTCTTCTTCTTTTTTTTCTTATTCTATTCTTATTATTACATTATTTATTATTATTATTTTATTTTATTTTATTTTTTTTTAAATTATTTTATTTTATTATTATTATTTTATTATTATTATATTATTATTTTTTTTATTAAATTTTCTATGCCCAAAAAAATGTCAATACCTCTAGGGGCGTTATGTCTCGCCACTTTTTAAGCTGTTTTTGGGTTTTGAACCCCTTTTGGAACCCTTTAAAAACACTTTGGGGATATTGGCTATATAAAAAAAATTCTGTGCAATTCAGTAATTTTGTGAAAAAAAAAAAGGGTTAGTTAAAAAATTGACCTGAAATTTTTTGTCTCCTTTTTACTTAGAGATAAGATCGTTTTTTTATTTGAGGATCCATATTGGGACTTGGAGGTGTACTTTTTTTGGGGTCTGATAACCCAGAGTGTTTGGGCCCATTGTTTTTTTGAAATTTTCAAACCAAGGCAAATTATTGCCTAAACAACGTTTTTAAAACTACAAAAATAGAGTTCGGTTACAACCTCCTAATATGGCACATTGGTCAGTAGTATAAATTCTTTAAAAATTTTGTTCTGACTTTTTTTAAGATGGCGACATCACTGAATGAAAAATCTACTGACGTAAAACCAGTCCTGCAAGTACAGCATTTTTCAAGAGACTCATGTCCATGAACTTGGGGTTTTTAACGGCAACTCAAATACCGGAGGAAAAACGAAAAAATTTTTGAAGAAGTCAAAGCCTACGTTGGCAGAAAGGGATTAAATATTAAAATATCGAGTTTTTACTACGTAACCCCTCGTCTTAAAAGTATTATAAGGGGAATGACGGACTGACTTGCATTTTTTTTTAGGTCTGATAACTCAGGGTTCATTGTTTCGTTGAAATCTAAAAATTTTTACAAAAAAAATTTTTTAATAAACATTTAATTAAAAAAAGGCCCTGAGGCGTTCGGATGTCAACCCATATGTGTACGTTGAATCGTTCTAAATTGGGGAATTTTGCATCGCTCAGAGCGAGACCAAAAAGAAAAAATTTCCGACCATAGGGAGTGTCATGACAAGAGAACACATTTTTTCAAAACAATTTTTTTAAAGCGAACGCAGTTGTCAACTTTTTTATGCATAACCAACAGTTTTTTAATTGGATAAGTTTTCTAAAAATAGGACCAAAATTTGATGTCAAAAATTTTTATTACAAAATCCTGAAATTTAAAACCACTCTTCGGAACTTACCTTGTGGAATTGATCTTTGGTTTCAGATGAGGCATTTTTTTTCTAAGTAAAAAATATGCTGTCGAATAAAAATACCTACCCCCCGCTCTTAACGCCCCCCAATTTTTTAAATAAATTTTTAATTAATATGTTTTTTAAAGGGGTTTTTGTTGTTGGCGGGAAAAAGGGTTTTGACCCGAAACGTTCCTTTTTTGGTATTTTTTTTTTTTTTATTTTTTTAACTTAATTTTAATTGTTTTATGTTTCCCCTAAAAAAAAAAGGATAAAAAAAAAAAAAAAAAAATTTTTAAAAAAATTTTAATCCAGAAACTGCATCCTCCGTCTTTCTGTACAGACCCCCCTCTATGACATACTATAAAGGTGCAAAGCCACTTATAAAAAGCGTTCAGTATCCTGGGGACACTTTGACAAAACAACTGGGGGTTTTCCATTTCCCTTGAGGGGAATTTATTTTATTCACCTCCTGGATAGCAACCCTATTTTATTTTGAAGTTTGCTCGCTTTTTTTCTTCTTTTCTTTTCTTCTTCTTTTCTTTTTCTTTTTTTTTCTCCTTCTTCTTCTTCTTCTTTTCTTCTTCTTTTCTTTTCTCTTCTTCTTCTTCTTTTCTTCTTTTTCCCCTTTTTCTTTTTTTTTTCTTCTTCTTCTTCTTCTTCTTCTTCTTCTTCTTCTTTCGGGTTTCTCGCATTTTTTAGGGGCCTATGAATGCCCTCTCCGCATCTCGTTTCATAGCATCTCCTCCCCCCCTGCTCTTTTTTAAAACCCAAAAATCTGTCAAAAAGGGGGGGTCCCTTTTACTTCCAAAAAGTTCGATCTATATTCTTTTTTTTTATTTTTTTAAAAAACGTGTGTCCCCCTTCCTTATCTTATTTTTCTTTGCATTAGGAATAGATGAAAGGGAAATTAAAGTAAGCTTTTTAAAAATATAGAAAACAAAAATGGACGTTTTAGATTTTCCC